>NC_058093.1:175016785-175326190 GCF_020171115.1 Neogale vison | reverse complement strand
AAACTTAATGAAGCATGTGGTGCCTGGGTAGCTCAGTTGGTTAAGCATCTGCCTTCAGCTGAGGTCATTATCTCAGGGTTCTCGGATCAAGCCCAGCATCAGACTCCCTGCTCAACAGTCCCTCTCCCTCTGCTCTTCATCCCCACTCATGCTCTCTCTCTCTTAAATAAATACAATCTTAAAAAAAAAAAAAAAAAGGAAAGTGAAGCACAATTGCTAGGGTAGAAATCATCAGATGAATACACTTCTGGCTGAATACAGATTCTGAGATGCTGCTTATTGCAGAAAAAAGGAATACTTTAGTGATGGACAGAGTGCTTACCTTTTACTTCTAGAGAAAGTGAAGCTATGCAAATCTAGGAAGATTTTTTTTTGAAGGCAAGAATATACAAAATGGGAAAGCCTAGATAATAGAATTTTAATTCATTTATTCAACTGTGTGCCTATGAAAAAAGTAGGTAATAGTTTCTGTTGAATAGAAATGTAATGAATGGAAGAAAACAGCTTGGGGAAAAAAGCTATTTACTTACAATATTTGTGGAATGGATGAAATATTGGTTTTTTTGTTTTTTTTTTTAAGATTTTATTTATTTATTTGAGAGAGAGAGACAGTGAGAGAGAGCATGAGCGAGGAGAAGGTCAGAGAGCGAAGCAGACTCCCCATGGAGCTGGGAGCCCGATGTGGGACTCGATCCCGGGACTCCAGGATCACGCCCTGAGCTGAAGGCAGTCGTCCAACCAACTGCGCCACCCAGGCGTCCCTGGATGAAATATTGTTGATGAGGATGTAAGGTAGATGAGTGATCATGAGGGGATGGGGTTGCTTAGGGAAATTTATGCTATTAAGTGGATTTTTAGCCATAAGGTGATTGTTTTCTCAGGGAAATATCTGCTTATAATTAATGTTTATTGAAGCTCACATTGATGCATTTTCATGTCAGAGAAGCCATCCTTTCTCTCACCTAATTGCCTTGGCTAGAACCTTTAGTACAATAATGAATCGAAATGTCCTTATCTTGTTCTTGGTATTACGGGGAAAGCATCTAGTCTTTTATCGTGAAGTATGATGTTAACTGTTGATTTTTAATAGATGTCTTTTATCAGGTTGAGGAAGTTCTTCCTCTTCTATTCCTAGTTTTTGGTGAATGTTTTTATTATGAAAGGTGCCTAAGCATTTTTCAAATGCTTTTATTGCATCACATGTGATTTTGATTTTTTATTCTATTGATACACATTAGCTGATTTTCAATGTTAAACTAACATTTCATCCTTGGGATAAATTCCAGTTGTTATAATTTATAAGGATATAATTTTTTTTATAGGTTGTTGGACTTTGCTAGTATTTTGCTAAGGATTTCTACATCTATATTCATGGATTTCTTGAGATGTCTTTGGTTTTGGTATCAGGGCAATACTGGCCTCATAAAATGAGTTGGAAGTATTTCCACCTCTTCTTTTTTTGGAGCTGCTTATGAAAAAAGAAGTCTTAAATCTTCTTTAAATGTTTGATAGAATCTCCTTCCAGTTGCCTCTTATTATAATCGGCATTGTTTCTGAAAGCTTCCTCAAGCTTGAACTTCTCCATGTTCTATTAAAAATGGAGCCATTTCCTGTGGGAAAAGATTAGAAGATATCTATTTTGTAGCTTCTTTCTTCCTGGAGGCAAAACTCATGAACTAGGGCTCTGAAACTGTGGGTATGGACCGTGGCAAGCTTCTCTCTGAGTGACACCCCACTCTATGAACTGAGTAGCGTGGAGGGGTGGGCAGCAGCGTGCGATCCTTTGTCTGTCCTGGCATAGAACCATTGTCTTCTGAGCAGAGAGAGAGTGGTCTGGTCCCCAGAACTCTTAGAATGTTGTGGCCAAGATGCAGCCTCTGTTCCACAAGTTGGCCTGGGCAGAAGGGAGCGCCCACCTCTCAACCACATTCACCTGTGATTTAGTCTCAGCAGCGGGTGGCTGGTGGCAGGATGAGAAATGTTGATATCCTCTTCTTCCTGGGAGAAAAGCTCTCTAACTAGGAGCTGGGAGAGAGGGAGGAGGAGCTCCTAAAACATTTCAAACATGCGGAAAAATAGAGGGGGATTTCACATGTATTAACATTTTGCCAATAGGCTTCAGAATTATTTTTCATAAGGAAATAAAATGTTACAATAAAGTTGATGTTTTCTATGGATATAAATCCATATATAGGGTATATTTAAAATATATATGAAACCAAGAGGGAGAGGAACATAAGGTTTTCTAGCATCTGAGCTTTCTTTAGCATTACCATAAATGAGTCCATTTTTTAAAATCTAACAAATACAAACCAATTAGAACCACTCCCAGCTGCTAACATGTTGGCTCTAGGATCTACATTATGTTCACCTATATCAATACGTTCAGCCCTATCTAAAATCATGTTCCCCCTCCCTTGGCTCATCCATATCCTAATGCTGTCTGCTGAGAGAAACAAACACTCACTCACCAAGGCTTTGAGTACTACCTTGGTGAGAGGCGCTTCTGCATATCTGAAAAACTCCTAAATCGTGGGGTTCTCTGTAGGCCGGTATATGTATAGGAAATGCTGCATTTGAAATGGCATCCCCTATTTCAATGGTATATGGGATCTTAGTTTGCAGAGGTCATGTGTGTAATAGCACTTACATTGCTGGTGTGGTTGCCAAAACAACATCAGTGGGGAGTGATAATGGAATTTTTTGACCTACGGCTATCTGTGTAGTTAACTGATCTTTAAGATAAAAGAAGCAGACCCCCTGCTTAGTTCTAATCTTCATAACAGAAAAAAACTCTCAGTCTTACTTGGGAAACAATGATAGAAACACTTGGCTTCTCAGCCAATTTTCAGAGTTAAGTCAATTCACACACACTCTGAATAGTGTTGGCACTGTACCTTGAAGAAAGATCTTATAGTAATAACAGAAGTTTCTTCCCAGCCTTCCCCAAAGAGACCCATTTCTATTTACTAGAAAAAGTTTTCTGGGAAAACAAAAACATCCAGACCATTCAGGGGTTATTATACTAAACAAATTCTCCAAGAAAGCAAAATTTTATGGGCCAGTGGTCAGATTGTGTCTTGTGGATCAGGTAACATGTGGAATCTCCTCAAGATGGGCCTGGCTTATTTATACGACAGCTGGGTCTTGGAGGATAAACCTTAATCAGGTGAACTCCAATGGCTACTCCTAGAGGTAATCTTTTTTTTTTAATTTTAAAGAAACCAGCATTTGGTTCTTGACACTTGGTACAAAGTTATTGACCTCCCAAATGGCGTTTGACATTCCAAATAGAGAACACTAGAATTTTTTGTTTTTTTTCTCTCTTGGAAGAGAAGCAGGATACCTTTATTTACTTGTCTTAGGAATTACATTAATGCTATGATTCTGTGTCCCAATTTAGTTCTTGGGGATCTTGGTGATCTCACTCTTCCAATGGGACTTCCTCACAGGCTCATTTCATTGATGCTATCACATTTATAGTATCTTAAGCACAGGAAGAAGCAAGTTCTCTGTTTTGTTAAGACATATTCCAGCTAGAACCTAATAAATTAGTGATGCTGCCCCGTCAGTGAAATTTCTGGAGTGTTATTAGTTTGAGCATGTTGAAATTTGCCTTCCTGTGTGAAGTTTTGCACCCTTCACCCCTATCCCTATAAAAGGAAGCACCATGCTTGGCGGCATCATTACATAGTGAAGATTATAAATATTTGGTTGTGCTACTCTGACACATTTACACAATGACCTAAAAAGCTGCCAGCTTTGAATAGGGTCCAGAACTAGAAGAGGTACTCCAGCTTGTCCAGGCTACATTCCAAACATCTTTGCTCTTATGAGTTAGTGGACTCAGTGGTGCTAAAAATGTCCATGGTAGACTAGGTTACTGAATACAGTCAGTTGCTAGCTCTAATACACAGTATTACAGTAGAGGTGACTAGGGTTTGGATGAAAGGGTATGTCCTTTTTGGTAAGTAACTGTTTTCCATTTGAAAAGCTGCTCTTGGCTTACTGTTGGCCCATTCAGATAATAAGATTCCAAATTTGGGACATCAACTGATCATACAGCTGATCCAGCCCATTATGATTAAGTGTTACCTGATCCCCAATACCATAAAAACCAGCCTCCTAACTGCACTTCACCATGAAATGGATGTTATTACATATAGTACCAGAGTAGAGAAAGTCTTGAATTATGAATTACAGGAGCAGGTGGCTTATATTTCCAGCCTTACTACACTGCCAGTTCTTCTGTAACCCAAAGAATATTTCTCATGGGGAAAGGAATTGAGTGAGGAAGAAATAAAACCTGGTTTGCAGATGGTTCTGTCTGATATGCTGGTATTAGCTAGAAGTAAACGTCTGTGTCTGACCCATGGCTGATTTTAAAATGAAGCATAGAAAGGATTTATCCGCAGCAGGCAAAACTTTGGTACATTTCATTGTTCAGTTGGCTTGGAAAGAGAGATGGACAGAGCTAAGGATATGCATTGATTTATGGGCAATGATTAATGATTTGTCATGATGTTCATTATTAGAAGGTGCAATATTGGAATATGTGGACAGAGAAGTTTGGGGAAAAGGCATATTCCTGGAGTTCTTGGAATGGGTTTACGGTGTGAAAATACCTGTGATCCTGTGACTTTTCATCCATATCACCCATGAATTCAGGAGGATACGATGAACTGCCCTTTTGTTGTAGGTTATCTATTTTCCATTTTAGTGCTTGCTCAATATGCTACTGAATAAAGGGCTATGGTGATGAAGACAAAGATTATACATGAATACAATGATATGACTATTCCTAACCAAGGCTTATCAGGTTGCTGATTGTCTAAGACATTCAGTCCTGAGCTTCCAATATGTTATTACATGCTGGGATAGGTTGAGCATACTAAATTCTTTATATAACTGAGGAGAAAATTTGCTCTTACTCTTATAGACAATATATTTGGAAACTGAACTTACTTTCCCTGCTTACCATCTTCTGTTTGCATTTACATGGATGGACATACCAAATCACAATATCCTACAAAACACCGTTTTTGATCAAGGAACTCATTTTACAAAAGCAACAGGCTGATGCTCATGGTGTTCACTAATATTACCATGTATTCATCTCATCAGACAATTAGCCAGTTATGGAAACAGTTGAGAATCTGGGTACTCAGAACCAGCAACCATTGTTCAGGGCTGTTTCTTTTATAAGTAGAATATGTGGATTTAGAAATTAAGGGTTAGAAATGGAATGAACTATCACACTATTATATATAATTATATATTTACAGTTTTCAACGTAACCTCCCTACAACTCTGAGTCCTACAGGTTTAAGGGTTTTAGAACCAAGAGAATAATGCTTCCAATATCTTGTTGATGATTTAATTGAATTATAAGCTGATTGCTCTATGACCATTTTGAGATTGAATGCCATTGGAGAAATAGGCAAAACAGAATATTGTACTGTTGGCTGGGGTAACTGATTATAGATATTATGGGGAAATAGTTTCTCATACACAATGTGGAAAAGGATGAGAAATGGCACAATCCAAGAGATTCCTTTGATGCTTCTTAGTAATGTTATGAACAGGAGTAAAATTTGTCATAATCACCTCCATACAGGTAAGGCAATATAGGGCTCAGAAGCCTTCAGATTGAAGGTGTGATTCATCCCATCCTCTCTAGCCAAGGTGATACTTAGTGTAAAAGGAAAATAGAATAAGTTGTGGAGGGAAATAGTTATAAATACCAATCATAGCCTTATGACTAATTGCAGAAATAGGAACTATAATATAGACATTGGATTTTTTCCTTGAGTGATTACAGACACACTCACACATATATTTAGTGTTTGATTTCTTTCCCATATCATAACTGATTACTGCTGTTGTAATTTAATTATATGTTTAAGAATACAAAAATGCATAGTCATATACTGAGTGGAAGGAAGTATTACCAGAGATCCTGGAACTGAAACTGCATACAAGTTGAATGAGACTTTGGGAGTTGTGATTGGTCTTTTTGTTTGTATGAATAATTTCAGTATGTTGGTTGAGAGTATTATTATTATTATTTGAAGTTCAATATTAAAGAAGGGTGTATTCTGGTCAATATAGTGGATAATCATCATTTTATTTTTCTGACTTGTAGTATTTTTTTTTCTGAACACTGTAGAAGTTTGCTTTTGTTGTATAACAAATCACCCCAAGATTTAATGGCTTAAAACAACAACTTTATTTCCTTATAATTCTGCAGGTTAGAAATTTGGATTAGGCTCAGCTGAGATGGCTCATCTCTGTATCAGTGGGAGTCATTCATGCATTTGTGCTCAGCTGGATGGTCTTCTCACTGCCTGGAACTTGGCAGGACCCATGTAAGTAACTTACCTCTATTTTACTTCCTGGCCAGCAGGCTGCCCTGAGATTATTGCCATGGTGGTGGCGGTAGAATTTCCAAAAGCAGTAAGAGAGGGCAGTTGTTATGTATGAGCACATTTCCAGCCTTTGCTCGTACCCTATTTACTAAGGTTTCATTGGCTAAAGCAATCACGTGGCTTATCTTCGATTTGGGGTATAGATAAGAAGACTCCAGTCCTTAATTGCAGGAACTATAAAGTCATGTTACAAAATATGAGGAAGAATCTTTAGCTATTTTTGCTGTCTATCACAAACACACCCTCAGTAGAAATTAGAGGCTTTCTAGCCTTTCCTGTGCTGTGAGCTAGGACCCAACCTCTTCCAATTAGGTGCACCCTGAGCTGACTTTCCATCAGGCTTCGAAGATAGTAGCTCGAAGAATCAAGCAGCATGTTAATTCCAGTTTGAAAGGTGGAGGCATCCTCATCCAGTTTTCAGAGGCAGAAGTGGCTAAGGCTCTGGTGATATCATCCAGGGTCCAACTCTCATGGTGGTGGTGATTTGATGTTTGCTGTCTGCTCAGTGGCTATAGAAATGTTGCCTTCATTGAACCAGTTCTGAGCTGTAGTTTGAGGCTTTTTTTTTGTTTTTTTTTTTTTGGCCTGCTGAGTATTCAGACCTGGTTTTAGGGTCTTCATGGAGATTTTGTGTGAATTACCTAACAAACTAATAAATTTCTTTTCTAAATATATGTATTTAGATTGAATTGATTTCTACTGTTTCCCATTAAAAATCTTAACTTATATGATCCTTCCATATCCCATTTCTTATCTTCCTTCTCAGGGATAATAACCATCCTGAATGGAGTATGTTTTTACAGATTTATTACATAAATATACATACATAAAAATATATAAATACTTTAGTATATGTCAAAACCTTATCTTATTAGTAAAATACTGTGTATAACATTCAGCAACTTGCTCCCTCATCCAACATCATGGTTTAAAGAATTATTCTTTTTGATATACTTTCTGGGTATAGTAGCTCATTAAAATTTTCTTTTGTATTTCTCTGGTGATTGGCTGGCAAATTTGACCACCTTTCCTTATGTTTATCAACATTTATTTTTATTTTTGTCAAATGGATAAATAAATGCAGTCTATGCAGATTATTTTTACTGACTTGAATGATGGACTAACATATTTAGATTTTTATTTTCTGCCATGTTTTTTCTCCATGATTCCTATTTTGCTATTCCTATTTAAGAAGATAGGTTTTTTTGGGTTTTGTTTTTGTCTTTTTTAAAGTGGGGGAAAGGGACAGAGGGAGAGATAATCTTAACCAGGCTCCACACCCAGTGCAGAGCCTATCACAGGGCTCAGTCTCAAAACACAGAGTTCATGACCTGAGCTGAAATTAAGAGTCCAATGCTTAACCAACTCAGCCACTGAGGAACCCCGAGAAGATAGTTTTTATATTTCAATCAGCTTTTAAGTTTTCCTCAGAGAAGGATTAATTTGAAATGGTGGCTTGATTCTTACTGGAAGTGGATGTCTCTATATATTTATTAAAATTTTCATTTCTCTGACTTTGGTAATGCCAATTATCAATCTGTTCTCTGCATTTAAGAGTTTATTTTTTTTTTGTTGTTTATTTATTTATTTTTTTTTAGATTCCACATATAAATGAGAGTCATAGGGTATTTGTCCTTCTCTGTCTGACTTATTTCGCTTAGCTTTTTGAGAGTTTGTTCATAATGTATCTTAGTGAAGATCTCTTTAGATTGAATCTGTTTGGGGTTTTTTGAACCTCATGTACCTGGATGGCCATATCTATACAAATTTGGGATATTTTCATTCATTATTTCTTTAAGTAAGTTTTTGTTCCCTTTTTCTTCTTCTGGAGCTACCATAATGTGAAAATTGTTTCAATTGATGGTGTTCCACTATTGACATATGCTTTTGTTTTATTACTATTTCTTGTTTCTCTTTTGACTGGATAATATCAAGAGGTCTGTTTGCAGCTTTCAGGTTCTTTCCTCTGCTTTATTAAAACTTTGTTGAAGCACTCTATTGCATTTTTCATTTCATTCATTGAATTCTTCAGCTTCAGAATTTGGTTCTTTTTTATGATTTTTATCTCTTTGTTGAACTTCTCATTTTGTTCATGTGTTATTTTCCTGAGTTCATTGAGCTGTCTCTGTTTGTTCTCTTGAATTTTGCTGAGCATCCTTAAAATAATTATTTTGAATTCTTTTTCAGGTAGCTTGGAGGTCTCAATTTCTTTGGGATCAGTTATGGGAAATTTATTTTGTTCTTTTGGTGGTATTGTGTTTCCTTTCTGTTTCTAATGGCTTTGTACTTATGCCTATGCATTTTAGGGAAAAATTATCTCTTTCAGCCTTTTGGGACTGGCTTTGGTAGGGAATAGCTTTCGTCTGATGTTATGTCTGAGGGCACCAGCTGGATAGGGTACAACATTTCTGGTTCCTGGAGGTCACCAAAGCATAGTCTCTGTGCAACTCAACTAGCCAAGGTCATTGTTGGCAAAGAATGAGAAGGTCTTCAGTGGCCAAGACTGTGGGGTTCCTGTGGGTGGCTGTGGTTACTAGGGCTATTGAGGTCCTCAGAGGCAGAGGCTGCTGGGTGCCTTCTGTTTTCCCTTTTTGTCTGTGGGAGGAAGTTCTTGCCAACGGGATCCCTTTTGATGTTAGGTCTGGCATGCTACCTAATGACTGCAGAGCCAGGGTCCTGGGATCAAGTGCACATGGAACTAACACAATGCCTGGAATCTGGGGCATAGGCATACTTGTTATGGCATGGTGCCTGTGTCTGAGGAGTGGGTGTAGGCACATCTTCTATGGAACTGTGGTCTGGGGCTCTGGGGCTTTCTGGAGTGATTTGGGCCCGGAGAGAGACATGCATCAGTAGCATGAGCCCTGGGACGACAGAGTGCAATGGTGGTTTGAGCCTAGGGGTCAGGGTTTAGTAACAGCATGCCCTGGGGATGGTAGGTGAGAGTCCTGACTTTGTCCCCAGCATGCAGAGTGCAGAGCAGATTTGCCTTTGTTATGCTAAACCAAATTCCTGACTCATGGCACAGGGCAAAGGCACACTCTGGTGATGATGGCTCAAATCCATGACTGAGACCTAGGGACAGGGTACAGAACAGCATCAGCGTAGCCCAGTTGTTTTAGGTCAAAACCCCAACTTGGGACTAAGATGGTGTGATACATAACAGTGACAGCTGGGCATTATTGTTGGTGGGTCCCTCAGTTGGGACCTGAGGACAGGGCACAGAGGAGGAGGAGAATGCAGCCCTTGTTATAGGGGATTCAAGCCCTGCTTTAGACCTCGGACAGGGTACAGAGCAGTGGTAGCTCCAGTCCCATGGATGGTGAGGTGCTGTGGCATCCTGATCCAAAAAGCCTGCCATAGTAGCTACTGGGGTCCCTGGAGCAGGTTTCACAGCAGTGACAGTGCTAGCCTTAAGAAGGAGGTACAGTATAAGGAAACGCTAGGGGTCTTCAGTAGTAAAGGCTGAAAATATCCACAACGGTGAGGCTTGCTGGGATTCTCCTGCTCTTCCCTGGGGGCAGAATTATTCTAAGGGAATCCTTCTTGGCACTGAACTGCCCTCAACTGGGGTGTGGGGAGATGCAGGCAAAATACTTCTCATGCTTTTCCTAGATGCCACCCTTTATGCTACCGTTTTTGTTGTTGTGGGGGTGATGAGTGTTGAGACCTCCTATTCTGCCTTTTTGCTGATGTCACCTCCAGCAACTCTGAATCTTTTCCCTGTCTTTATAGTTTTGCATTTTGAAGAATGTTGTATAGTTGGAATCATATAGTAGATAGCTTTTTCATATTGGTTTCTTTCACTTAATACACAATTAAGGCTCCTCTGTATTTTCCCGTGGCTTGACATCTCTTTTAATCGCTTAAAATATTTAATCGCTTAAAAATATTCTATTGTCTGGATGTACCACTGTTTATTCATTCACCTACTGAAGGGCATATTGATTGCTTTTATGTTTTGGCAGTTATGAATAAAGCTGCTATAAACATCCTTATCCAGGTTTTTTTTTGTTTGTTTTTTTTTTTTTTGAGTTTTCAAGTCTTTTATTACTTTAAGTTTTTTTTTTCTTTTTTAGGGGACCATTTGTATATGTTTATAGAATAGATTACTGAAATGTAGGAAAATATTCTTTTTTTTTTCCAATTTATTTATTTTCAGAAAAACAGTATTCATTATTTTTTCACCACACCCAGTGCTCCATGCAAGCCGTGCCCTCTATGTTACCCACCACCTGGTACCCCAACCTCCCACCCCTCCGCCACTTCAAACCCCTCAGATTGTTTTTCAGAGTCCATAGTCTCTCATGGTTCACCACCCCTTCCAATTTACCCAAAAGCACATACCCTCCCCAATGTCCATAACCCCACCCCCCTTCTCCCCACCCCCCCCCCCCCCAGCAACCCACAGTTTGTTTCGTGAGATTAAGAGTCACTTATGGTTTGTCTCCCTCCCTATCCCATCTTGTTTCATGGATTCTTCTCCTACCCACTTAAGCCCCCATGTTGCATCACTACTTCCTCATATCAGGGAGATCATATGATAGTTGTCTTTCTCCGCTTGACTTATTTCGCTAAGCATGATACGCTCTAGTTCCATCCATGTTGTCGCAAATGGCAAGATTTCGTTTCTTTTGATGGCTGCATAGTATTCCATTGTGTATATATACCAAATCGGCAAAGAAGAAGTCAAATTATCACTCTTCGCAGATGATATGATACTCTACGTGGAAAACCCAAAAGACTCCACTCCAAAACTGCTAGAACTTGTACAAGAATTCAGTAAAGTGTTAGGATATAAGATCAATGCACAGAAATCAGTTGCATTTCTCTACACCAATAACAAGACAGAAGAAAGAGAAATTAAGGAGTCAATCCCATTTACAATTGCACCCCAAACCATAAGATACCTAGGAATAAACCTAACCAAAGAGGCTTAGAATCTATACTCAGAAAACTATAAAGTACTCATGAAAGAAATTGAGGAAGACACAAAGAAATGGAAAAATGTTCCATGCTCCTGGATTGGAAGAATAAATATTGTGAAAATGTCTATGCTACCTAAAGCAATCTACACATTTAATGCAATTCCTATCAAAGTACCATCCATCTTTTTCAAAGAAATGGAACAAATAATTTTAAAATTCTTATCCAGGTTTTTATGTGGACTTAAGATTTCAGCTCTTATGGGTAAATATCAAGGAACACAGTTGATGGAACTGTGTTTAGTTTTGTAAAAAACTGCCAAAATGTCTTCTAAAATAGCTGTTCCATTTTGCATTCCCACCAGAAATGAACGAGGGTTCCTGTTGCTCCACATCCTCACTAGCATTTGGTATTAAGAGTATTTTGGATTTTGGCTGTTCTAATAGGTGTGTAGTAGTATCTCATGGTTATCATATTTTGGAATTCTCTAATGACATGATGAGGAGCATCTTTTCATACCCTGATATGCCACATGTGTGTCTTCTTTGATTTGGTGTCTATTCAGATCTTTCGTTCATTTTTAAATTGAGGGTTTTTTTATTGTTGATTTTTAAGAGTTGTTTGTATGTTTTAGGTTGGTAATGGTCCTTTATCAAACATATTTTTTAAAAATAGATTTTATGTATGTATGCATGTATTTATTGTGATGTTAGTCACCATAAAATACATCATTAGTTTTTGATGCACTGTATTTATGTATGTATATATGCATATATGTATGTATTTATTTATTTTTATTTATTATTTTTTAAGATTTTATTTATTTGTCAGAGAGAGAGAGTGAGCACAGGAGACAGAATGGCAGGCAGAGGCAGAGGGAGAAGCAGGCTCCCTGCTGAGCAAGGAGCCCGAAGTGGGACTGGATCCCAGGACGCTGGGATCATGACCTGAGCCGAAGAAAGCAGCTTAACCAACTGAGCCACCCAGGCATCCCTGTATTTATTTATATTAAAGAGAGAGAGAGAGAGCAAGGGGAGGGAGAAAGACAAGCAAACAGTTCTGAGCATGGAGCCTGATGTGAGGCTTGATTTCGGGACACTGAGATCCTGAGCTGAGCTGAAACCAAGAGCGGATGCTCAACTGACTGAGCAACTCAGGTGCCCCATCAAATATATCTTTTGCAAGTATTTTCTCCCAGTCTGTCTTATCTTCTCATTCTCTTGATAGTGTCTTTTGCAGAGCATCAACAGGCTATATTCTGGTAATTTCAGCCAAAACATACAGTAAGTCTTCTGCACATTTAGCCTCCAAAGATTGGTATAAGGTGAAGATTGGTATTTGTGTGAAGGAATAAGAGCTACCTGGTAGGTCTCTGAGAAAGACTTAGAGGAAAAGAGAGTAAGTAATGGGAACTTTTACCTTTATTTCATGTGAGTGACTTATATATCCAGCACATAGCAGACCTTCAGGTATTTAGGATTGAGAAAGGAGAAGAAAATGTTCAACAGAACAAGATACCAGCCACTGGGTATAATTGGTTCAAACCCAGTACTTTCTGTCTGACCTTACTGTGTGACCTTGTTACAACTTCTTCAACCCTACAGTAGATGGGCATTACCTATTTTTCCAGGGTTGCTGTTGGGAATAAATGACATAGATATGTAGTGGTACATGGTCCAGTGCCTAGGCTGTGACATGTGCTCCCCATGTTAGCCAATGCTCATCTTTCCTTCTTTCCTTAAGAGTTCTCATTGTGGAGAGATTCAAGGCTACAAAATTATTAGCCGTTAAAGAAATTTATGAGTGCTCCTATACCAGTTTTAAACATACATAGGGATTCTCAGTGACCATGTGTGTTATACACTTGTGTGTCTTTATAAAAGAATAATTCTACTATACGTCTCTACTGTTAAATAGTGTGTGGACCAAAAGGCGCATTTGGAAAGAACTACTGAGGATACAAAACCTAGTTTTAATAAAACAAGATTCTGGATGACTGGAAGGCTGAAACAAAACTAGTAGTTCCAAAGGTCATGATAAATGAATTAGGAAAGTAATCAAAATGGCTTAGCAAAGCAATGCTGTCATTCTTCATCTTAATGAATCTCTTAAAGAGTAAATAAAAGGAGAAAGATGAAAGTAATTATTGACTGTGTACCTAGTTATTGAAGCTGCTGGTATCTCCAAGGAATACAATTCATAAAGCCGAGGCTGTAGGTGAATATACATATATGTCACACAGCTGCCTCAGCCCTGGGAACTACATATCGTGTTTACAGAGTGAGTGTACAAATACTTATTTTAATGAATATGTTATGTAGAACTCTGGCCCTCTGTTACACCCTGCTCAGTTTATACAGCTGTTGTCCTGGGAGTTAGGAGGGCTAGAAAGATCTGGCAGTAGGTGTCAGAGACTTGAGTTAGCTCCCATCTCTACCATTCCTTTCTGAATAAGAAGGCATCGAATGTCCTGGCCTGCCATTGAACAACAAAAGGCACAGGGGAGACAAATGAAGGTAAAGTTTTTAGAAAGTGTTTCAAAAAAGGAAGATGAGTGATCCACAATATTATTATTATGAGAAATATAATAAGCACTCTTTCTATGTATATTGTGTTAGAGGATGGCTTACTGGTGCTGATCTTTTTTTTTTTTTTAAAGATTTATTTATTTATTTATTTTAAAGATTTTATTTATTTATTTGACAGAGAGAAATCACAAGTAGATGGAGAGGCAGGCAGAGAGAGAGAGGGAAGCAGGCTCCCCGCTGAGCAGAGAGCCCGATGTGGGACTCGATCCCAGGACCCTGAGATCATGACCTGAGCTGAAGGGAGCAGCTTAACCCACTGAGCCACCCAGGCGCCCCTAAGATTTATTTATTTATTTTAGACAGAGAGGGAGAGAGAGCGAGCGTGCACATGCGCAAGCATGCATGAGTGGGAGGGGCAGAAGGAGAGAGAATCTCAGACTCCATGCTGAGCAGGGAGCCGACATGGGGCTTAATCTCATGACCCTGAGATCACAACCTTGTAATAGAGACCTAAGGCCAAACCAGTTTAACCAACTGAGCCACCCAGGCGCCCCAGGGGTGCAGATTTTATTGGCATCAACCCAACAGGACACTGTTAGAGCTGAGGGGTCTCTGATCATTTTAGTGGTTGATGAAGAATATACAGATCAGCCTTATCATTTTGTCACTTTGACCAGTGCAGCTATTAAATCATCTATTCTAGTAAGTTGTAACTCATTATATAATGATCATATTACTTTACATTTTTAATTTAAAGACACTCATAAATTCTGTCATGAAAACATTATGAAGCCAGTATGGAAGTGTTATTTCATATATCAAGAAAAAGTGCTTTATATATATGTGTATAAATATAAATTATATAAAATAGGTTATGCAAAAAGTTATTTTATATATGCATTTTTAAAAACAAAATGAAGATACAGTACTGTTTTGTTACCAGGTTTATTTTACTTACCAGTGTAAACATGAAAGAACATGAATAATATTCATGTTCTTGAGTATTCTCCTACATTATTGTTACAGGTTTTATAGATTCTGGAATGTGGATATACCAGATAAACCATATACCATATTAGTTTATTTAACTAAACTCTATACCTGGAGACATAGGTCATTTTCATTTTTAAAATAAACCTGTGCCAAATATATTTGTAATTAAATTTCTCTTTCCTAGAATTGATATTGATGAATGAAGAATCAGAGCAATTTTAAGGCAGAAAAGTTTTGGATAAACCTGAAACTTTTAAAGAAATTGATGTTAGAAACAATGAAGAATTAATAAGAACAATGAAAACTTTTTTTGAAGTAGGGACAGCTGTAAAGATCAGAGCAGGATATCATGTGCCCAGAGAAGAGCATTGTTCATACAGCCCATAGGAATTACTCAGTCTAGGTTATGATTGTAAAAAGAGCATTTTTTTTTAGATCTACTTGAAATTAAGGGAGTGGATTTAAGACTTAAAATAAGGATGTGCTTTTCCCAGTGATAAAGCAACTATGTAGATGTAGCTTTTGTGGTGGACTAGAGGACTAAAGGGGATGGTTTGCAAAGTTTCCTAGAAATCATGGGGCAACCTATCATGGGCTACATCTTTCCATACTATAATAGTTCTGACTCATGTGGAAGCTATAGGAAGAGGCATGTTGACTCTGTGACTATGACTGTAAATTATTCTTTGGAGTAAAGATTTTAAGAAGCCAATGTTTCAGACCTTGACCACACAATGCAACAGAATTGACCTTTTTCAGAATGATTATTTTATTTTATTTTTGTAGGGGAGGATCATTTTAGGATTGGTTTAGACGTTATATATCCATCTTACTGCAGTTGATTCAATTCTGTTCTTAAAATGTTGTTTTGGATTGACTGTTCTTCAGGCATATTTTTCTGTCTAGACATAACCTAAATGGCAGACAGCAAGAGGCTCTGTAAATATCACTTGTATCTGCAAACCCAAAGGCAAGCTGGGGCCACATATCTGTCATTTCTGTCACACTTACACAGAAAGTAGTCAATCTCAGCTTCCCTCAGCCCATCTTTAGAGTCAAGCCCTAAAGAATTTCAGCTGGAAAAGTGACTACATTCAGTCTTTGTGTCAATACTAACCAAATCTCTAAGGGTATTTAGCACCTTACCTTCTCTAGGAGGTGAGATGAGGGATTATTAGTCAAATGTCTACTGTTTGAACTTCTTGAGAAGCGACAGCCTCAGCCCCTCCGATATCCTCAGAACCCCTAAGTTTTATCCATGCTGTATACTTGGGATATAACGTGAATTCTATTTGTGGCCCTAGCAACCTTACCCTGAAAGACACTTATTGTTCCAGAGCCTAGCTGTTGGCTGATATCTTGCTTTATTCTGGCACATAACCTTTAAACCAGGACTTGGCCACTTATAACCTGTCTCTAGGCAGTGTATTGTCTCCTGCTGCTTTGATCTACATTTTCACCATTTAGACCCTTTCAATATTTATACTCACCTGTATTAGATCCAGGGCACCAGCACCGTGTTGATTAGTATCTGCTAAGAGGCCATAAAGACTTTTACTTTATTTCCTTTTGGTCTTTTTCCCACCCATTGTGATATATTCTTATCTCCCCTTCTGTTGGCTTTTGAGATTTCAACACACCTAGTAGCAGAGGCTCAGCAAGTTATACTAATGACGATAAGGGCATATAGTAGGAAAAGCACACTGTATTAGTTGCCCCACCTTGTAAATATAAAAATGAAAGATTAGTTTATTTATTAGAAATAATGCAATATTTATTTTAAATGACTGCATTTTCTGCATTATTTTCTATCACCAATTTACTTTTCCATTGATGTTGGAAACAGGGTAGGAAGCTTTTTTTTTCTTTTTAACCCCCTTCTGTATAATTATTTTTTGGCAGGTTACAGCTCTTTACAATAGCAGTCTGGAAATGCTAAAGGTTTGGCAATGGAAAAAGTATGAACTGTGTTTAATTTTGTTTGCTGATATTTATATGTTTTTTCCTAAAATGATAGTCATGAGGATATATTAAAAGGGAAGTATACTATTCACTTAGGAGTACCTGAATCTAGGAAGAGCCATTTAGGCCAAGTTAGGTTTATACTTCTACAGACCTTGCTATTCCATTTTATTTTAGTGGTAAAGTCTTTAAGATGAGGGGCAGAGGAGGAGAGAGAGAATATGATTATGTCTATATCTTATAAGAATACATTTATTGTTAAGTAAATTAAATCCAGATGATTAAAATAATTAGAATTTAGTGATAAAAAGCATTCAGATGTAGCATTTTACATTTTTACGCCTCAAATCAGTGTTGCCAATATATTTTGTACTTGAAATTGTTTAAATTGAAGGTAAGCATAATAAAATTCTTACCACTTTCAGTGAACCCTGTACTTAGTCATGTACTCTGATTAGGTAATGCTTTCTCTATGGTAAGAGCAAAGTTTGACTTAATGGAAAGGGTGCTGGTATTAAAGTTGGAATATTTGGGTTTGAATCCAGAGGGCTCTACCTACTAACTGTCCATTTATATGGGGTAAGTTATTTAATCTTTTCATATCTCAGTGTCCTCATCTATAAAACAAGAACAGTAATAGTTACCTCTCTAGGTTATATGGGAATGAAATTTGAAAGTAACTCATGGTAGGTACTTTGTGTGCATTTCTTTTCTCAGTTTTTAGAAATGTTTAAGCAAAGATAGGACAACACAGAGCAGGGTGTAGTGGAAAATTTTTAGGTGACCTTGAAAGTCATAACGAACCTTAATATCTCTTACCTATCGCCGTCCAGCAGCGATAATAATGACCCTGCCTCCGGTTGGGTTTCAAAAAAGAGCCCTTTATGTCCTATGGCCATCGCTTATATAGGGGAGCTAAGCCAATCAGCATAGACAGCGATATGCATCCACCAATCTTAAGCTTGTTACCAAGTACCCACAGCATAGCAATAGTTCAACAGCCAATAGGTAGTACTTCCTGTTTACGATCCGTTACTCTAGACACACGTTCTGGCAAATCGCCAGGCGCCTTTTTGCAAAGCTCTGCGGTTGACGGATCTCCGGGCCCCTGGAGCATCCGCCCTCGACACTTACCAGTGGTTCCTAAATGGACCTTTGTTGTAACACGGCTTTTCATTCAACTCGATTATCTGGGCATTTATTATGAACTCCGTTATGTCCTTGGTTGGTGTACACAGGGAATGTATGTATGTGGAGGATGCATTTGCCTCTTTTCTGCATTGCTTTCTTGTACCCACGTATACTGCCACCTTCTGTTTATCTCATCTGGGGCTTGTCCCGTATCTCTGTCTTGAGTGGTATATTCTCCAGTGTCCTATGTTTTTTTCCTCACTAGGGTTCACTCCATTATCTCTGAAGTAATACCTAGCTCAGAGGTTGCTGTGAGGGTGAATGAATAAATTAAAACACTAGAATACATTAGAACAGTGTTTTGGGATTAAGTAAGTGCTTAATAGATTTTAATTATTATTGTTTCTACTCAGTCTGCTTAAGCTGGGGCTTGTTCTATTGGGTTGGCCTCTTCTGTTCAGTTTTTTTCTGAGCAGGACTCCTTGCTGTCTTTGACAAATTCAAGAAAGATCATAGCAAGGTTAGAGTCTTGGTATTTGGGTTAAAAACATCATTGGAAGTGTCCTTTGTTAGGTAAGAAGCTACAAAGTTATCCATTGGGCAAGCATATTCTATACATGAAAGTATTCATAAGTAAGACATCATTTTCACTTTGTCACAGGTATTTATTTTGTTATACTTTTCATATTTTTAAGTTTTATAATCAATTTGTATATCCATATATAAGATATCAAAAACAGAAAAACTCCAGAGAAAAAGCATCCATGCACAATAATGTTCTTCTCATTCCCCATATAATTCAGTTTATTTCTAACAAGAACATCAAAGTTTCTTACCATGGAGGAGTGACCTTTAAAAAAAAGACCTGACAACCAGATAAACTACACATCATTTACAGAAGGATTCAGTGGAATTTGCTCCATCTATTTCCCTGTCCTCTAGAGAAAATTATTCATTCTAGAAGGGCACAGGTGATTGAGGAGGGAAGACACAGATGGGAAAGAGACAATGCTTTGAGCTGTGGTTGTGAAAAAGTGTCTAGACCTCTGGGTTTTCACCCATGGAGTGAGGCAGTTGTAGTAGATCATTTTAAAGGAGCTTCCCAGGTCAAATAGGGTGAACTCTACTGTGTTAAGCTGTACCATGTCTGTGTTGTTTAGGTAGAAATCCTAAGCTCACTACAGGACTACAAGCATCTTATAGATGAGTCCACCAAGTTCAGTTCACTAGTCCTTGGATCCTCAATATTAACTCAATGCCTGATCAGTCTCCTAGGCTTCATACCTGCTGAGATATTCTGTAGTAGAGGTGTCTTACTTTCCAGGGTTTCAGTGAGGGACAAGTTAATATATTTAGAAGTGCTCAGAGAGTTGCAAAGTTTATCTCTTTTAATATAAGGAGAAGAGGAGAAGTTGTAAAATGAAGGAACCTAATACACCAAGAGTATTTGGAGCTGGAAGAAAATATTATTTATAGTAGAGGACACAGGTTGTAGAGGTAAAGTGACTACCCAGTAAGGGAGCTGGTGGCTGACAGATAACAGAAAACAGGCTGTTACAATCCTGAATTCAAGAAACTGCAGCTTTCAATTAGTTAATATGAACATTTATAAAAGAGAATAAAGCAACATAAAGGAAAAGAGGTTACCTACACCAATATAACAGCCCAGTGGGAGCTATTGCAATATTTGCTCTTAAGGATTTTAATTAAATAAGTAATAGTCATTTTACATAAGGACACTGCACTGTAAATCAGGTTGCCCTGTAAAAGTCAGAAATGGACAAGGGGCGTTAGAGAGTAGTAGGGAATTTGGGTAAATTGGAAGGGGAGGTGAACCATGAGAGACTATGGACTCTGAAAAACAGTCTGAGGGGTTTGAAGTGGCGGGGGGGGTGGGAGGTTGGGGTACCAGGTGGTGGGTATTATAGAGGGCACAGCTTGCATGGAGCACTGGGTGTGGTGAAAAAATAATGAATACTGTTTTTCTGAAAATAAATAAATTGGGAAAAAAAAAAAAAAGAAATATGAGTCTGAATGTGGGAATAGTTTTACTCTTATTATTTAGATGCTGACTTTTACCTTATCCTGGGGCTCTGGAAAAAGTTGCTTTTATTTACCCTCACTGACTTGTTCTCATATATGCAGAAGATCTCTTGGTTTTTTAAGAAATGAACCAGGCTCTCAATTTGCCTCACATATCAATGTATATTTTTAGCTCAGTCACTGAGAAGCTGAAACATATTTACTTGTTATAAATACAGCTTATAAGTGAAATGCTTGAGAATGTTTTAGCTCATAGGGTCCAGAAGAGATTCTAAGAAGTTCAGGAGCATACTAGAAAAGGTGTTCATGTTGTATGTGGATATGTCTTTAGGGAGACCTGAATTTTCAAAATTTAACCATAGGTAATGAGCATTGGTGTTCATTATAGTCAAGCTGTCTTTGAAGTGTGGACAATTTAAGTGGGAATTGGCATTCAAGTGAAATAGCAGATGAACACTCAGAGATCAACTAGGAATAGAAAAGGGAAAAAGGAAGAATTAAGCACACTCTTTCCATGTATCTTTTAAAAGTCTTATAAAAAAGCATGCTCATTTTAGAACATTTAGAAGATACCAATAACCACACAGAAAAAAGGAAAAAAAATTTCTGCAATCTTATTATCCAAAGCTAATAACGACTTCCAATTTAGTGTGTAACCACTTCCCTGGTTGTTTTCTGTATATTTAAGCAGTATGTATAAACAAACATGGAATATTCCTCTTTTATAATTAGGTTTTTCTACCTACAACACCATGAGTCTACTTTCATGAAGTTAAGTACAGTGTATTTTTTGTCACATACTAAACAGGGATGCTTTAGGGTAATCAAAACCAAATATCACATATAAAAACTTGATTTGTAAAGTGCCTTAAATCTAATTTCTATCAAGGCCCTACCCTGCTTCAGAGATTTTACATAAGAGTGCGTAAGAGATTTTACAATGGTGATTTCATTGTAACGTGGTACTTCAAGATACAATTTTTAGGGTAGTGGTTTGGATCCGTATTGGGACTGGTGATTTTAAAGTCATAGCACTGGTTTTCAGGCATACTTATATTCAGAACCAAGAAGTAATAAACCTTTTCCCCAGAAGCATTCTCTTTATTGTCTTTCCTTTGTAAGATAAAGAGAAGTAGGAATTTTAGAACTTCTAGACAATGCATTGTATAAAGCAGGTTAATGGAGTTCTCTGGATTATGATGTAGGGCATATTGACTAAGGCACCTAACTCAGGGACTCCTTTAAAATGTCTTTATGGCTTTGAGGAACCATGAATGGGCTGAGGCAGCACTATAAACCCTAAAACTTTCCTATATTCAGGATACTATTACTGAGATAAAGCATCACATTTTTATTAAAAGAACAAAATATCTGAAAGAAAAGAAACAATATGGTTTTAATTCTGATGCATGACATAGAACTCATTTCATTTTTCTCTGAGCTGGGAAATTTTTACTGAGATTCCTGCTAAAATAGTGAAGGAAGCAATTATGTAAAGATGTAAAATAATTTTTAACATAGTTGGCTCATCATGCATGTGTTCAGGCATTTATTTATTCAAATATATTTATCCAACATCTAGTACATGTCAGGCTCAGCTCAGTCTTTGAGTAACACACTTTAGAGAGAAATGACCCTCCTGTTAATGTATGTTTATAACTCTTCTTAGAGTATTGTGCTTATTGTTCTAAGCCATGGTATTTTGTGACTGGGTGATGGAAGGAGCTGTTCTCATCAGAGGGGTGAAATCTTTCATGGTGTCCGCTACCTGAGGAAGAAGTGGTCTCTCAATTTGGTTGATATGATGTGCCCTTTGGAAGTCCTTAATCTTGAAGAAAGTAGTAAGATATTTAGGAGGGAGGGGAGCTGGTGAGTTGTACTTTGGGATGTGGTACACTCCCTTTGCTGAAAGATAGAATTGTCCACCCAGTGGTGAAGACCCATAAGCTGGCCTCCATTTAACTTCCTCAGTAACTGTGACTGACTATACTCACAGCATAAAATGAATCACCACTAATTATCAAGTGGCCTGCAAGGTAAGAGGCATTTTACTTATTTTCACATGAGGAAACTAGCTTTAAGAGAGAGAAAACAACTTATGAAGGTTCAGTTGCAGAATGTAGAAGTCATTCTAGCTATTTTAAATGGGATTTAAGAAATTTAGGTATTTACAAAATTATGGAAAGAACTAGAGTATCAGTCCCTAACCTGGGCCTCCTGCAATGACTCCCAGAACACTAGCATATGACTCTCTGGCCAAGGAAATTGCTACCTCTACTATACTTGGACAACTGGGAATCAATTGCTGCTTCAAAACTACAATGTCTTAGCTGTGGTTTGGGGTATAGATGCTGACATCAGAACTAATAGCTCCAGAACCAGGCTGAGCCTTCAGCATCTGTATTTGCAAAATTTGTAACTGCACCCTGTCTCTCAATAGTCACTAAGCTGGTCACTCAGACCCTTTGTTAATTTAGAAAACCAAATTCTTATGATCCCTATATTCCTATATGCTAGCAGAAATAGTAGGAGCAGAAGTGGCTTCTGGAGACTCCTGTATTCCAAATTTTCCATGAATGCTTCATACTGGTAGAACCTAAAGCACATCCTGAACGTTAGTTGCAAGGAAACCTGGGAGAAGACGTTTTTAGATCAAGAAGTCAAATGGAAAGGAATGTAGAACAAATGTCCTGCATCAAATGACTATACCTATCACAAACAGGGAACAGTTATTTGGACTCAGGCTTGTCTAAGTTTGATGCCCTGGGTTCTCTCCACTATACCACACAGGCCAATTTGGAATGATTATGAAATTCACTTAGATGAAACTGGGGATTATTTTTATTAATTTCTAGTTAATAAAAGGGAACCTTTTGATCAGGAAGTACTTGAATCAGACCCAAAGAAAGTTACACAGCCTATCTTGGAGTTGGAAGCCTGTGGTTTAGTCTCCTGAGTTGGAATAGACTGAGAAGCCATGATCATGGTCTGGCTGAATAAGAGAAAGCATAATGAGGGAAGCTGGGATATTCCGTTTAGTCTCAAGGGGAAACATTTTCTGAGCGTAGAGAATTTGTAAATATCTAGGGTCATTGGCAAGCCACTTAATAACATTCTCTATAGAAAAAGAAAATTCTATTTATGGAAAAGTCTTAGGAGATAGTGGGCAATTTGGCTTGCTCCATAAAGAGCTAGGGAGAAGCTGAGATCCCAGAGTATTAGGGTATTTCATTTACTCTTGAGGTTCAAATTTGATATAGTAGCCATTACTGAGACTACCCAAAGTAAAAAGAATAGGTACAGATTTACATGGATGGAAGCAGAGATTCTTCTAATCTTCTAGTCCACTTATTTTAAGGAGGACTCAAGGTAGGGGTATGAGTTCTCTTGTTTCCCGTATTATTGATCAATTCCCATTTACATAATGAGCTATGCCAAATTAAAGGAGATACTGCTTTTGGCTCACATCCTTCTTCTTCATGGGATACTTATTTCTTTACTAGTTCAAACTTCGGACCATTCAGAATTTAGCTCAAACTCATTGGATTATAACTACTTGCAGGACCATGGAGTTGACAAACCACATTTTCAGTGCCCAGCACAATATTTGGAACACTTTTTACACATTAAGTATACTGTTCCCTTCAAGAATTCTGACCCAGTTGAGAAAGAGTAAATAAAAGAAGAAAAATTTATTACTTATAGAGGCTAAATTCATAGGTCATAGTGCATTGGGAGAAGCATATGTTCCCGCTAATCTTACTCGCAAAAGAAAAAATGGGCAGAGGGCGCCTGGGTGGCTCAGTGGGTTAAGCCGCTGCCTTCGGCTCAGGTCATGATCTCAGGGTCCTGGGATCGAGTCCCGCATCGGGCTCTCTGCTCTGCAGGGAGCCTGCTTCCTCCTCTCTCTCTCTCTGCCTGCCTCTCTGCCTACTTGTAATCTCTCTCTGTCAAATAAATAAATAAAATCTTAAAAAAAAAAAAAAAGAAAAAATGGGCAGAAATGAGTGAAGTATGGACATTTTTTCTTCTCAAATAAATTAATCAAGTAAGTCATTCTACTTCCAGGTATGGAATTGGGAAAAATCCAGGAGTAAGGGGAAAATGTTCTTCTTTTACGTGGGTACTGAATAGAAAGTTTTAATGTGAGTGAATGAGTGAATGCATGCATTTCTGAATGAATTATGGATGTATGAACAGCATCTCTTTCTCGACTCAATTTTACCTGGGAAACAGTAAGCTAACCAGCCTTCAGGTGGGCTGGTTGTTTTTGGGATCACCCTGGAACTGGATGATAGTCCCAAATCTCACTCACTTTCAGTGGCTGACCAAATCCCACTTGTTAATAGCTATCCGAACCTGGAACCTGGCTCTGAATCTTGGTCTCTGGACCAGGGAACTTGACCTTGTTACCCTGAGCATGCTGGGGGACTATTTTATAGTTTTATAGTTTCTAGGTTCTATAAACTTTCTCTAAATTACGAGATTTCAGATCTAATCATCTGATATTAAGTAACTCAGCTATCCTGAAATATTGGTATTGTTTCCCTATTCATTTTTACCCTGTAAATATGAACTTCTGTTATTATTATTTATCTTCTGGTGCTTGATATATCCCTCATGCTCTATGAATGTCAATATTGGACTTGACTCTTTTTCACACCCTCCCATTCTAGTTGCGGGATAATAGCCTTCTGTTGTTGCTTTTATTCAGCTAGTTTGGGTCTCCTAACTGCATTGCCTACCACAAACATTTTTGGGTTGAATCAATTATAATAGTTATCTTTAAATTAGGTTTCAAGCGCCTGCAAAAGCAGGGATCATGTTTGATACTTTTGTAAACTCAGACACTTAATGTTTGGTGTTATATGTATAAAGTAATGTTTGAGGAATTCTGCTACCAACTGCCTAATAACAGTAAACCCCTGAGTAGCCTTTAAGTAATGTCAAGACAAAAAGCCTCTAAGTGCAAGGCATGATGGACACAGCCAAGAGGAGCCAAAGCTAAGATGACTAAGGTAGATGATAAATCACTAACAGAAAGGTATACTTCCATTAATTTGCAAATGTTACTTATGTGGTATCTCTTTGGTGCTCAAACCAAGGAACAGGCAAGAAGAGGTAAGGGAGGAAGGGAAGTGGTAGGGAAGGTAGCCACAATTATGGAGAGCCTTTACTTTGCCATATGTTATTTAATTTAATCTTTGCAATAACTCACTGAAGTAGGCACAATATTTATTTTTTCATTTAAAGACAAAGAAATTGAGGATTAGTGAGGTTTGGTAATTTGCCTGAGATCATCTTCACATGGTTTTGGTGGAGCTGAGATTCCAGTCTTTATGTTTGGCTCATTTGGGGTTGAATTTTCTTTCTCATTGTTAATTGATCTGTATATGAGGATATCTACTGGTGTTATGTTTTTGGCCTCTCTACACCCCTTGTTTCATCTAGAAGTTATGGTTAATTCGGGAGCAAGATTTCAGTTTCTTTCCTTTTTTATTTTATTTATTTTATTTATTTTTTATTTTGAGAACTAGATGCTTATAGGAAACAGAATTCTGGTTTGCTCCTCTGTGCTATCGCTTTTACAGGGGTAGTACCTAGAGCACAGCCTGGTATTGGGGAGTAAGTCTATCATATTCTGAGGTTTGGTTTCAAGAACCCCATGGTTGTCAGAACCTAAGTCACATTCATGAATCTCAGTGATATCAATATTAAGACTGATATTTGATTATTCATTTATCTATACCTTTTCTGATTATTTTGGTTCAGAAGTAAGCTGAATATAAAAATGGCTTATATTTTGACTCCAAACCATATTCTTTTCCCTATATAAAGCTAAAAAAGTAAAATTAAACATAAAATAAACAGAAGATACAAAAAGACAGTAAATAGCAGACTTGAAGTTGGAAAGAGAAAGAAAAAAAGAAAACAGTTCAGCTGTTGCAAGAAATTCAGAGGAGAAATAATCAATTCCATATATCATGATCCCAGAGTGCACAGCATAGCACAATAATTAATGTTCATGATGACAGTCCTTGATCCATCAAGATAAATTAAATTATGTTCAGCAGATTTTCTTTTCTTTACCTCAGCTGGGGAAGAATGTGTAATACATTTTAGAGAGATTGATTCTTTTGATAAAAGAAATGTCATTTTACTTATATTTGCAGGACTATCTAAGGAATACCATTGTGAAAATACTTAAATATAGAAAAGTGAAAGGAATTATTTAAGATTGCTTCTTAAGAATACCTTGTCTTGGAACACTACATCAAAAACTAATGATGTACTGTATAATAATATAACATAAAAAATAATTTTAAAAAATTATAAATAAAGTTCTCTGAAACACTTAAAAAAAGAATACACTGTATTTTAAATTAAAAATTTTATCACAGCATCTGCATTTGCCTACTCCAATTTGCCTAATCAATATTAATTTTTAAAGTTTTATATTAATTTGTAAAATCAGCTTAAGTGCCTGTTTTTAACACTGTGGATGAGTTATGCCTTGTTTTTAAGCATTAAATGTGTAAAGCATCCATCTGGATCTAAATTAAACTGAATCTTAGGGTTCAAGCTCATCAGACTTACATTATAATTAAGTAAGTTCACAGTAATGGATAAACAATGTTATATTCATCCCAGAACATGGATATTTTAGTTGGCACTGCAGGAAGGAAAGGCGATGTTTAGCAGGAGGTGGTGTGAAGGGGATGTCTTCAGGAGATAGTGTGAAGGTGTAAAATTCACACTAAGAGACCCTGCATGGTGGCATTGTGTTGAATCTTGTCCGAGTCCTAGAGTGGAGCAGACTGAGAGAGGCTGACTTCATGCTAATCATTCCCAAGAGACTAAAACACACAAAGCAGACTGCCAGCTTGTCAAATCACAATGGAGTAAGGGAAGATGAGGAGGAATATTCATAACCTTACATAGGGGTACCTACTCAGTTGCATTAGGATGCCTGGGGGACCAAATTAAAAATTTAAAGGTTTTTTGGTCAACATGGAATTAAAACAAAGGGAAATGGGCAATCTTGAAGATTTCAACCAGCTGATGGTAGGGCCTATTGAATCATCCCTGAGCCACAAAGGAGTTACAACAATTTGTGGTAATATTTATTATTCGTGTTGTCAGGCACATTATAAATGCTCTGATTATATTAATTCATAAATCCTTCCAGCAGCTCTAGGTGGTAACCTCCTAGGACATGTCCTCCCCACTAAGTAATTGAGAAAATGTAGGAACCAGTTTAAGGAACTCTGCTGGTTATAGGGCAGGAGAGTTTCAGAGGTTGGATTCAGAGCTAGGCAAACAGAGTCCAAAACCAACATTCTTAAGATTTATGTTATTTTATCTTTCTAGGGGTACTTTGTTTTAACTTGCTTTTGTGTGTCTCTCTCAGGGTTGTGCTGGATAAACACTGCCAAGTTCTCATTTCTTCTACTTGCCATTTCCATGTTCCAAGCTCTCCAATGTGATTTTGTTCTTAGAGTCTTCCTCTAAATAAATTACACTCACATGGATGTTACTGTTTACCAGCTTATAATCACATTCTAGTTTTTTCTGTCTGAGTTTTCATCCAGTCCATTTGGATTGAGCGTTAGGTATTTGCATTCATTTATACAATGATTAGATTACTCTCCAAGGAGCTGAGAGTCTTGAAGCTCATTTCCTTTTAACTGTGTGTATATTTTACAAGCTTTATTGAAACCTGATTTCTGTTACTTTTAAGGTCTTGGGAATCTGGTAGAACATGCTTCTCATTGTTGCTGTCATATATCACAAATAATTAATAGATAAAATATTGATGGAGGAGTCTCAGAATGGATTATAAAACTATTTAACTTTTGACAAGTGGATGTATTATTAAGAATCCCCAAATGCCCAAACTTTCGTAACTTTATTGAATGTTAAGAACTGGGACTGATAAAAAATCTTGTCAAAATTTAATTTTTTATTTGCACTTAGAGATTGTCTAAGAATAGCATGGAAGAGGATTTTATATTTGTGGGTTTTGGTGTGATCAATTCCCCATCATTAATCATATGAATAATGGCTTTAAAATGAGCCTAAAATTCCCCTCCCAATGTATTTTATGTTCTTCTGTAAGTGTAGAGGTAGCCTAATATTAGGTTGTATTTCAGATCCTCTGAGAAGTTCCTTGAGGTCCTTGGAAGGAAGCTGCTTTATAAAGTCTCCTACTAAGTATTTGAGACAGCCACTTATGAATTGTTATGTGCTGACAACTTTATATGACTGTACCAAAAGATGTGGGGTGGATTATGAATCAGCTTATGGAGAGGCAACTCAATTTTCTAGACTGTCAATTATTTTTAAGACAGGTGAGGTCATATAACAAATAACCTTGCTCCTCCAAAATCCTACATGGATGCTCCAACGTTCTGAAGTCTTTACTGGATTTTCCTGCCTTGGCAGTAAACTGTCAAATGTTCAGCAAAGTCAGTGTGTCTTGGCAGAGTGGCAGGGCTGGCTGACACACACACCAAAAGGAGGAACAGGAGGGGTTGGGGAGTTCTAACCTTCTATACAGATGTGAGGCCTGGATTATGCCCTGGCTTCCATTCAATCTTTGGAGATGTTTCAATTCATAAATTATAAATATTATATATTGCTGCACAGGTCATGAGAGAACAGCAGATAATAATTCTAAGACCATTATTAGAAGAAAGCAATCCTTTGGGAGAAGGGGAGGTTGGATGAGCTACAAAGAGGGGGAATTAGAAATGCATGTAATCCAGAGAGGCTGAAGTAAAGCTGATGACAGAGTTTGAAAATGTCAGCAGCAGATGGGATCTGCCATCATTTGCCAACTACAGACTGGTTTGGTCCCCATAACAAATGCATGATTCCCTTGGAGCAAAGCATGATTTCACAAACCAATAGCAGAAATGTCTGAGGAGTTTGAAACTGCTGAATAGCTCTTTAGCCATACACACACCCTATTGGGAGAGATGTTGTATGAGAGAATAAGATACAAACAAGGAGAATACACAATGGAGCTAGCTGAAGTTTAAGAATTATGTGAGTCTTGTTTAAAGGTTCCTCAAGACACAATTATAAAATATTACCTTTTAATACTCTCTTGGGTTACCTATTTTTGAATGGAAATAATCTGCCTTCGTGTTTGGAGAATCTGTTTTCAAGCAATAGCCCATAAATTGATTTCAAAATAAAAAATAAAAAAATAAACTCACAGTAAAAAATGATGTTTTCCAAGTTGAAGATATGTAATTTTCACATTTTATGATGTACCATCTTTTTTCAGGTGGATTGATGATAGATAATGTAAATCCAACCATTATCAGCCTACAGCTATCAACTAATAGGCAAACAAGTGGATCAGTAGGCAATAAAATTAAATTTTGTAGTTTGATTCGTTTCTAAAAGAGTAATTTTTTTCTCTTGGACCTAAGTTTGCTTGAGGAGCTCTGGTTATTACTGAAACAATAAAATCAGGTGTTTCTATACATGTAAGGAAAATGACCTCAAAGCCTAAAAAATACCTGCATTTCTGGTCAAGAGTCAGCATTTCTTTTATTATTTTTTAAAATTTCTTTCTTTTCTTTCTTTCTTTCTTTCTTTTTTTTTTTTTTTGAAGTAAGCTCCTTACCCAGAGTGGAGCCCAGTGTAGGGCTTGAATTCATAACTCTGAGATCCAGACCTGAGATGACATCAAGAGGCAGATGCTTAACTGACTAAGCCATCCAAGTGCCCCAAGATTCAGCATTTCTTGAGTCCTGTATTGAGCTCTGAAGCTTAATTCAAACTAGTTGAAATTAATAAATTTATATATTTTAATTGATTACTTTTGCCATCAGGGAAGTGCTAAATAATGCAACTTATTCCCATATTACTGAGAGCAGGAAAGGAGAAGTTTTGGGGATGAGACTATTTCAGATTTGCAACTCCTTACGTTCATCAAAACTGGGGCAGACACTAGGGGCGACGCACTGCAACTGTGTGAGAACACAATGATTTTCTGCCTCAGAGCAGACTACATGGAAGCATGAAATTTGTACTGATTTGTTCCAAAAAGAATTTGAGGGGATTGGGACAAATGTCACAGGAGGTTGATAGTGACATAGCAGAAAGGTTTCTCAGACATGTGGCAAAACTCCATGCTGAGGAGTTGTGGAATGGGTTCCTGGGTGAGGCAGGCAGTTGATGAAAGAGATCTTTCCTCGTGGAAACAAAATTCTTAGTCTCTTATCTGAGGTTCTAGGGGCAGAATTGCTCAGTCTGGAGGGAATGTTAATGGTTGTCAAGGTCCCAGGTCACACAGGTCAAAGGAGTACACAGATTGCAGGAACAGTAAGTTTGAATATCCCTGATTTTTGTTTGGAGAAGTCTGTTCTCAGCCCGTGTAGTTATAGGGGGGTGATCCCACCATTAGTTCTTAGGATGGGCCTTTATTGGCAAAATGCTATTCCTTTGGTCACAGTTTAGGGATGAAAATGGGCCCAAACCATGGGGCTTTTTATGAGGTTGTAGGATGAAAGGTACTTTTTTTCTCCTATACTCCAACAGGAGAATGAGATGGCTGCAGCTGTCTGGTTCCGTGATTCTTTGCATGACATCAATAGTTTGGAGGACTTTGGAGCCAAAGAATGGAAAGCAGGAATCCGATCCTGGTCACATTGCTGGAGCTTCAGCCTCAGTCTTTGCTGAGGCAGGAGTAAAACAGGTTTGTTGAGGAGCATCCCTAGTGAGAGGAAAAGAGAAGAAATAAGATTGGTCCAGGAAAGCTGATGGACAACAGCACAGAACTGACGAAGCCTCTGAAGCTCAGAAGAAGAGTGTCCCATTGCGCAGAAATACCCAAGGCCTTGTAGCAACTCTTTGCTCAGTCACTGACTGTGGGCAAACTGGGGAAGAGCAGGACCTCTTCCTTGCTCAGTCATTGGCTAGGGGCATGCCTGGGGACATGGTCATGGCTCAGAACCTGAGGTTGACCTCACAGGATCTGACAGCTGAAGGTTGTTAACTGACCACACTCCTCACAGGTGGGCAGTCACTTCTTTCTCACGGGGTGATCTGGGATGGGCATCACTGTGTCTACCAAACAAACTATTGCAAAAGCAAAAGCCGTCCATATAATTCAGTGGACCAGTCTACCCCCATTAGGCTGGATACTGAAATGTAACTGAAAAAGTTCTGATTGAAAGAGAAAAGCTGGGGTTTCTGTTTTAGGGCAGCAGATCAGAGCATGCCTGTGCATCTGAGATTTAGGAGCTCATATGATCCATTGATGAGCCTGGGCAGTGAAGCCAGATATCACATAGGAAGAGGTTTAATGGTCAGCACCCCTTGGATGAGAAGCTGGGGAAAGAAGCTCTTGTATTTCTGATCCCAGTCCGGTTGGCGTGGTCCCCTGTTCCTTTCTATGTCTATGTCTGCCTGGGTGATTTCAACATTCATGTGGATGACCTTTCCAAAAGCTAACCTCACAGCTTTGACCTCAGCTAATGTTAGTGGGTTTCTACCTCAAATCCAATTTAGCAATTGACCCCTTAGCCCATGCTCTGAGTTTTATCAACTGTCACCGCCTTACCTGACAAATCTTAGCCTCCCAAGAACTCATTTTACAATCACACCCTCTAATTCTTTCTTCTTCTTCACCCTTTTCATAATTATATAGACATATAGACATTGTTAGATTTCTGAATTATTCTCTCCTTTTCTTCCTTCTTGTTCTAATCTTTAGGCTATTTTTGGCTTCACTTCATTTTTGGCCCAGCGTGGAGTCCATGTGTACTTGTCTCTGCACTTCTTCCTCTCTCCAACTTCAAATGTGAGGCTGTCCAGAATTCCACTCTCATTCTGTTTGCTCTTCTAGTGTGTTATGTTCCTATGGTTTCCACTCCATTTGTTCACAGATGAATTTCAAGTCTATCTTAAGTGTAGTTTTATTTTTTTATATATCAGATTGGCAAAAAATCCCAAAGCTTGATAGACCCTTAAAATGAGATTGTAGGACAGCTGTTTCTCTCATATATTTCTGGGGGAATGGAAAAAAAAAAAAGTACACCTTTGGAGAAGAAACTATCACCATGTAGAAAAATTGTATATGCATTTACCTTTTAACCCAAAACCTCTACTTCTAGGTGTTTAACCTAAAAACAAAGACTAGAATCAAGTGCAAAATGACATATTTACTGTCATTTTCACTGCAGCATCATTTATAATAATGAAAGACTGGAAATAATTCAGTTATCCCTTGTTGACAGGAGATTAATTGTACAAATTATGGTTTATAATGGAGTAACAGGAAGCTATAATTTATTTCTCAGTTTCTTTGAAATGTAGAATGAGTTGGTATAGGCTATAGATAAGCATACAAGTAGTCATGTTTCTATTTCGTATCACTCCAATGAGAAAAATTCTTTGACAGAAGTACTGAATTATATATCAGCTAAAGAAAGCAGAACTGAGAAAAAGTAAGGTATGACTTGGGGTCATACATACATAAATCACTCATTTTCTGTGGATCTCAGTTTCCTTTACTGGAAAATGAGTGGGTGGGTCTATGTGATAGCTAAAGTCCTTCCACCTGTCAGATTCTTTTTTTTTTTTTTGCTCTTTTTTTTTCAATTTATTTATTTTCAGAAAAACATTATTCATTATTTTTTCACCACACCCAGTGCTCCATGCAAGCCGTGCCCTCTATAATACCCACCACCTGGTACCCCAACCTCCCACCCCCCCGCCACTTCAAACCCCTCAGATTGTTTTTCAGAGTCCATAGTCTCTCATGGTTCACCTCCCCTTCCAATTTACCCAAATTCCCTACTCCTCTCTAACGCCCCTTGTCCTCCATGCTATTTGTTATGCTCCACAAATAAGTGAAACCATATGATAATTGACTCATATATTCTAATATTTTGTGGAAACAATTTTGACTGAATGATTTAGATTTCAAGGCTTCTTTGGAAGGATGTCATATGGGTTAGTAAGATGAGAGAATTTAACTAGTATGGAATTGAAAACAGAATCAGTTAAAAGTAGATACCAGGGCCCAAGAATACCATGGAATATACTCGGAAGAAGAAGCCAAAGTTAGAAACGTTGTGGGAAAAATGAGAAATGAAGTGATAATTTATTTGGAGAGAACCAGGTATGACAGTAGAAAAAATAGAGGAGGTAAGAATAATTCATTTATTTCATCAGATATGTGTTGGGAATCCTTTATATACCAGACCAGTAGGCATTGGGGATAAAAATATATTAAAGAATTTATCCCTTTCTTGAGGAGCCAATAATCTCATTATGGAGACACATTAACAAATAATTACCATAGTCCAACAAATGTTTCATTGGAATAGAGAGATCACTAATGTTGGATATTCACAAAGTTAAAATGATCGTATAAAGTAGCAGATTTGTGGAGGAACTTATATTAAAGATAACACTCTATTCTAACTCTATAACTAGATTTACTCCTTAATGCTTTTGACAAGTTATTCACACCCCAAATTTATAAAACATGCTAAAATAGAAATTTCTATGATTAAATTTATTTACTAATTTAACAAAATGCATGCAATGCCAAATTTCCAATTTAGGACCAAACCTTATTTTAATTTTCTGTGAAAGATGGGAAGAGGAGAATAAAACCCTTAAAAATTAAATATAGTGATTGCTGGAACAATCTTCACCAAGCCCCGCCAATAACTTGTTATATTCTAAATATAACTTGTCATCTGTGACAAAATTCAATTTTGAGAATAAGTGAGAATCCATTTCAATTTTCAATTTTTTTGTAAACTTGAAAACCAAAAGTTTATGGAAGGTTTTTTTTTTATATTTACTTTGTGTCAGGTGTTAGGGAATTTTATCCTTTGTGTCCCTAGAAGACAGTAAGATTGATGAGTTGTTTATGCAAGTAATCAGAATCTAGTTCAGACACTATTAAATAACGCATTGTCTCTACTTGCTTTAGCTTAACGTGATTTTACCCCTAGTCATTTCTGACTGATACCCACAAAGAAATTTAATTCATTGATCTTATACCTCAAAGAGCAAATCCATATGGTAATTGTGTGATGGTTAATATATTTCCTGACTGGTAATTGACTTATTATTGCTGACTTAGAGAAATTCTCAATTTTTTTTTTTGTATTTTGGAATTTAAAATGCAATATTTATTTTTCAATGTAAAGAATGAACAATGTTTAAAGTCTGAGGTAGAGGACAAAAACATAATGAAGAGAAAAATTAAAAGAATACAGAGATTTTAACAGTGTCAAAAACATTCTCTTACTAATCAGTGGTTAGCTACCTACAGCCAAGCAAAAATAAAATGCTTTAATGTAGCCAAGTTAATGTAATCAAATTTCAATTACAAAAAAAGCAAGTGAGTTTAATTTGTCCTTGCCAATTGCCAGTTTTCCTAGACATGCTTCCTTTTTTAGGTTACAAGAAATATTTTGAAAATTGTGTTTCTGTGACCCTAACTACATAGCTCTGTTATTCACCAAATAAAATAAGTAGGATTTGATGGCTGGAGGGGGGACTATCTGCTTTTATAGAATGAAAAACTAATTCAGTACAGTCATCTGTGGATAAATATGTCTGAAATGCAGAGACAGATGAGTTGAATCAGTTCTCAAACTTTGCTGGCCTCTTACTTTTGCATCTTAAATTAAGGCATGATTTACATGTAGTAAAATGCTCACATCTTAAGTATGACCACTACAAGATCAAGATAGGATAAAGAGGGGCAGCTGGGTGGCTCAGTGGGTTAAAGCCTCTGCCTTCGGCTTGGGGCCTAATCCCAGGGTCCTGGGATCGAGCCCCACATTGGGCTCTCTCCTCTGCAGGAAGCCTGCTTCCTCCTTTCTCTCTCTGCCTACTTGTGATCTCTGTCTGTCAAATAAATAAGTAAAATCTTTAAAAAAATAGGATAAAGAATATTTTCATTACTCCAAAGTTCCTTTTTGTGCCTTTCTTATTAATAAGACTTTCTCCCAAGAGATAACTATTTTTCTTGACTTTTGTCATGATCAGTTAGCTTTATCTGTTCTTGAATTTCATATAAATGGATTATTCGGTTCTCTGATGATTACTTTAAAAAAAAAACATGTCTGTATCATCATTACTAATTATTTAGGTGTTACTGTATACCAGACATAATACTTCAAACTCATAATGTTCTCTTTTCAATATTATATTTCCTGTATCATTATTAAAAGTGGATTACTTTTGTTTAAGTTAAATGATTCTGAATTCAAATGAGATGTGTATGAAACAGTTCGTTTTGTTGGAATAGAGCACCCTGGCAGATCTGGGGCATGAACTAGGTTAGCTCATAGACAGAGGGGCTCCCTGTGCTGGGGGGCATTGAATCATGGATACTTTTCTGAGTCTGGTCACTGGAACAGAGAGTGCATTAGGATTTGTTTCTGGAAATGGGGTCACATGGTGTGGTTTAAATTGTGGGAATAGGATAAAAGTCCATTTTAGGGTCAGTGATGTGTGGGGAGAATGTGATATGCCTTAGAACTGCAATCTCTAGATCTGCCTGTGACCATTCCTTCTACCAAATGTCGGTATTAGTCCTTCTGCCTGTAATGGTTGGTACCAGCCTACAGGGGGAGGTGGTTGGCTTCATCCTCCGGTTCTGGGAGGTGACACACAGAAGTTAGGAAAAAGCAGGTCTAGCTAGCCTTCTTGCAGAATCTGTGACATCTAAAGGCCTGGCTCCTGGATAGGGCATATACACCCCTCATTACCAGGTCGTGTTTTGGAGGCCTTTGAAGCCAGCACTCTGCTAGATGCGTTCAAAGTTTCAGACAACCAGAACTCTGTGCAAACTGCTTCATCTGCCTGTATTGCCCCTACCTGTTTACCAACCAAAGTAAATAGTAATAATAGTGAGAAAGCAAGCTCTAATGATTGTCCTGTGGACTTGCATATGAGCTCTGTATCTCTCTCTGTTTTTTTTTTTAATTAAGATTTTATTTATTTGAGAGAGAGAGAGACAGCAGAGCAAAAGAGAGAGAGAGTGCACAAGAGTGGGGAAGGGGGGAGGAGCAGAGGGAGAGAAAGAAGCAGACTCCTTGCTGAGCAGGCATCCTGATGTGGGGCTTGATTCCAGGACTCTGGGATCATGACCTGAGCAGAAGACAGACGCTTCACTGACTGAGCCATAAATCACATTAACTTTGTGATTTGGGGTATGTTACTTTACTCCTCCAAGTCTCAGTTTCTCCATTTCTCAGAGAGGGAAAGAATAGTACTTACCTCATGGGGTTTAATGAAATAATCTTTGTAATTTGGTAGAAGTTCAAGCTGGTTACCATTTCCACTGGATGGAAAAGAAAAAGGGAACCAATTAAATTATGAGCCTTAAAATTTAGCTAAAAATACTCTTTATTTGGAAGCCTTCCCAGTTCTCACCAGAAAGAGTATTTTTCTTTCTTTCTCTGATGCTTCCGACACTTTTTTTTTCTTTTTAAATAACAATTTCTTTTCTAACTGCTCCTCTGGACACAACTACCTGAAGATAGGAATTGTGTCTTTCATGTGCTTATGTCTAGTACCTTCATGGTTTCAGGCACATAGTGGACACTTAGAAAATATTTGTCAGATGCATGAATAAAGTCCGTTATTTGGCAATTGTATGTTGCTTGCTGTTTGTGTTTAGTAGTTTTTCCTTGGTGCAGGATTCATGTTCAAGATTATTTTGGAGGGAAGGAATGATTTTCCTTGAGTCCTTCAAAGTTACCTGTCAAACTACTCTACCTATTTTAAATTCACTTGGCAATCAACATTGACACAAAATTACTATTTATGAAATGATTTTCCATTGGAAGCCTCGGCAGTGACACTGTGAAAATAGCTGTAATTTAGCAATTCAGTAGCATTTGTCTTAGTGAAGGAGTTACTACAAATAATAACCTTAGTTTCAGCTGACACCACACAACCTGTGTCAGGCTTCTGGGATGAAGATTCACATAGAAACCTGGCTATTAATTTCATGTTATACTTTCACTTTTTTCATGAAAATAAAAGTTTAGGTTTTGACTATAAGTCAGACATCTTGAGAAACGAGGCTAGCAAAACAGGAAACACTTTCACCCAGAACTCTAACTACAAGGTTCTTTTGGTACTAGATTATTTATAGGGTAAAAAAAAAAAAAAAAAAAAAGCCTCCCTGTGCACCCACGAACAAGGGAAGCAAAATGAATGCTGTGGGCAATTCCTGTAATGTTGTTAACAGTCTCCACTCCTCCATGGCTTTTCCTGATATTCTTTCTCATTGAGAAACACAAGTGTCCTCTATGTGCACCAACACACTAAATTCTAAAGAAAAAAAAAACATTGACCCCTGAACCGATAAAACTCTAGGCAAGTGTTAATGCAGCAACTCAGTCTTCAATCCCCATGGCAACCAGGACCTTATAGAGCTGATATCCCAACCATCTCTAATACAGCATTGTGTTTTATATTCTGTTATATTCAGGATAAAAACACACTTCAGATCATGTATAGTCATCTGTGCTTTAGGGGAAATTTAAGCAATTGCCATTTAAAAAACCGTTTAATACATTTTTTTTCCAATTTATTTATTTTCAGAAAAACAGTATTCATTATTTTTTTGATGTAACAGTCATCTTAGTTCTCTATGATTATCCTGGAGACATAGACTGGATGGAAATGAAAAAAGGAATCAATTTAAATGACCTTTAGTTCTTAAAGAAGATACAGAGAAACTTAGAAGAGATTTATAAAACTTTATCTTGGTACCATGATGGTAGCTTTTCTAGAAAAAGATGTAGGAATTGAGAAGAATTTGTGGAATAAAGCAGGAAGTCCCTTCTCTGCTTTGTTTTGATAAATTGTTCAAACTTGTCCATTTTAACTATAATTATTGAGAATTCATGGTTCTAAGCAGTCTCTGTTTAAGAATTTCTTAACTGGTTGGTAATTATCTTTACTTTTGAAATAAACAGAGACTTACTTATTAAAATTTGCTTTAGATACTCCATGTTATCGTGGTAAAAGCTGCATAACATAAGGTTAACAATATTAATCATTTTTTTAAAATTTTGTTTTATTTTATTTTTTTTCAGTTCCAAAATTCATTGTTTATGCACCATACCCAGTGCTCCATGTAATACATGCCCTCCATAATACCCACCACCAGGCTCACCCACAATATTAACCATTCTTTTTTTTTTAATTTATTTATTTTCAGAAAAACATTATTCATTATTTTTTCACCACATCCAGTGCTCCATGCAAGCCGTGCCCTCTATAATACCCACCACCTGGTACCCCAACCTCCCACCCCCCGCCACTTCAAACCCCTCAGATTGTTTTTCAGAGTCCATAGTCTCAAGAATATTAACCATTCTTAAGTATATAGTTAAATAGTAACCATATGCACATTGCTGTGTAACAGATTTCCAGAACTTTTTCATCTTGCTAAACTGAAACTCTATGTCTATTGATTAATAGCTCTCCTTTGTCCCATACCTGTAGCCCTTGGCAACCCCTTCCTACTTTCTGTTTATAGGAGTTTGATTACTTTTGGTATTTCATATAAATGGAATTGTGCACTATTTGTCTTTTTATGACTGGCTTGTTTCACTTAGTATCCAAGTATTCAGGGTTCATCCATGTTGTAGCATATGACAAGATTTCTTTTTAACACTGAATAATATTACCTAATATGTATACACTACATTTTCTTTATCCATTCATTGATGGACATTTAATTTACTTCATATACTGGCTATTGTGAATAATGCTGAAATGAACATGGTTGTGCAAATATCCCTTTGAGTTCCTGCTTTCAAATCTTTTAGGTAAATATTCAGAAGTGGGATTGTTGGATTATATGATAATTTTATTTTTATTTTTTTGAGGAATATCTGTATAATGTGAAAGGGCTTTGATTTCTCTATATCCTAGCCAAAGGTTGTTATTTTCTTTTTCTTTTCTTTTTGGTAGTGATCATCCTTATTGGTATGAGGCAGTATCTCATTGGTTTTAATTTGCATTTCTCTGATGATTACTGGTTTTGAGTCTCTTTCAGTATGCTTGTTAGACATTTGTATATCATCTTTGGAGAAATTTCTATTCAAGTTCTTTGCCCATTTTTAAATCAGGTTATTTGTTTTTTGGGAGGTCGTTGATTTGTATGTGTTCTTTATATATTTTGGGTATTAATCCCTTAGCAGATATGTAGTTTGTAGTATTTTCTCCCATCCTGTAGCTTGCCTTTTCACCCTGTTGATTGTATCCTTTTCCATGCACAAGCTTTAAAGTTTGTTGTAGAGCCATTTGTCTATTTCTGCTTTGTTGTCTGTACTTTGGATGTCATATTTAGGAAATCATTGCCAAATCCAATGTCATGAAGAATGCCCTTGTGTTTTCTTCTTCTATAGTTTCAGGATTTACATTTAGGTCTTTAACCCTTTATTTATTTATTTATGTGATAGACAAAGATCACAAGTAGGCAGAGAGGCAGGCAGAGAGAGAGGAGGAAGCAGCTCCCTGCTGAGCAGAGAGCCTGATGCGGGGCTGGGTCCCCAGTACCCTGGGATCATGACCTGAGCCAAAGTCAGAGGCCTTAACCAACTGAGCCACCCAGGCGCCCCAGTCTTTAACCCATTTTGAATTAATTTTTGAATAAGGTATAAGGTGAAGGTCCAGCTTCATTCTTTTGCATAATGCTATCCAGTTTTCCCAGCACCAGACTATCCTTTCCTCATTGTGTAGCATTGGCACCCTTAGCAAAGATCATCTGACTATATACATGAGGGTTTATTTTTGGGCTCCATATTCTTTTCCATTAGCCTGTATATCTTTTTATGCCAGAACCATATTGTTTGATTATTATAGATTTGTAATATGTTTTTTAACCAGGAGGTAGGAGTTTCCTGACTTTGTTTTTCTTTTTGAAATTTGTTTTAGCTGCTTGGTATCCCTTGACATTCCATATACTTTTAGGATCGATTTATTCTTTTTTTTTTTTTTTTTTAATTTCTGAAAAACATGTATTTGGGATTTTGGTAGGAATTGAACTGACTCTGTGCAAGTTTTAACCTCCTTGGTTAAGTTAATTCTGAGTATTCTATCCTTGATGCTGTTGGAAATGAGATTGTTTTGTTAATTTTCTTTTTGATTTGTTCATTGTTAGCGTATAGAATCGCAACATTTTTGTATGTTGATTTTATATTCTGCAACTTTGCTGAATTTGTTTATTAATTATAACATTTTTTGTGTATATGGAATCTTTAGGTTTTTCTACTTTTAATATCATGTCATCTGCCAAAAGTGGTAATTTTACTTCTTCCTTTCCAGTATGGATGCATTTTATTTCTTTTTCTTGCCTATTTGTTCTAGCAAGAGATTCCAGTACTACACTGAATAGAAGTAGTGAAAGTAGATATGCTATCCTTGTTCTTGATCTTTCAGGAAAAGCAGTCAATTTTCCATCATTGCATGTGCTGTCAGCTATGAGTTTTTCATATGTAGTCTTAATTATGTTGAGGTAGTTTACTTCTGTTCCTAGATTGTTGAGGGCTTTTTTTAAAAAATCATTACAAAGTGTTGAATTTTGTTAAATGATTTTCTGCATTACTTAGGAAGATCATTTCATTTTTGTCCTTTACTTGTTAATGTGGTATGTCAAATTGAGTGATAGTCATATGGTGAACCAGGCTTGCCTTCAGAGAATAAATTCCACTTGATCATGGGACACAGTCCTTTTATTTTTATTTTTTATTTTTAAAGATGTTATTTATTTATTTGAGAGAGTATAAGAGGGCACAAGTAGGGGGAGTGGCAGGCAGAGGGAGAAGGAGAAGGAGAAGCAGGCTCCCTGTTGAGCAAGTAGCCAATATGGGACTTTATTCCAGGACCCTGGGATCATGACCTGAACTGAAGGCAGCTGCTTAACCAGCTGAGCCACCCAGGCATCCTGCACAGTCCTTTTAATATGCTGTTTTTGATTTACTAAATATTGTTGAGGACATTTTTCATCAACATTCACCAGGGATATTATTCTGTAGTTTTCTTGTAGAATTTTTGTATTGGGGTAATGTTGGCCTCATAAAATGAGTTTTGAAGTGTTCCATCCTATTCAGTTTTTGAGAAAGTTAGATGAAGATTGGTGTTAATTATTTTTTAAATATTTGATTGTATTCGCCAGTTAAGCTATTTGTCCTCCGGCTTTTCTTTCTGGGGAGATTTTAAACTAACGATTCAATCGCTTTAATAACTATATATCTGTCCAGGTTTTTTATTTCTTTTTAAAAAATTTTAACCATTTTTTATTCAATGCACAATTAAAATTTTTACCTGGATTTTTTTCTCCTTTTCTTTGATGTATGTTGTAAAGGTTTAAGGTGTAACATATAACTTGTTACATCATTATCTAAAGAGAATAAATGATAAATAATTACATTATATAAGCCAAGAAATTTGTGCTAAGAAGCATCACGATCAGGGGTTGGCTAACTTTTTCTGGACCAGCAAGATAATAAATATTTTAGACTTTGTGGGCCTTAGAGGCTCTTACAGTTCTGTTGTAGTGCAAAAGCCACCATGCACATCAAATGGAAGTGGCTTTATTCTAATAAAATTTATTGACAAAAATTAGGTTGACAGGCTAGATTTGGTGGTGGCAGTACTGGTTTACTGGTCCCAAACATAGATATTTAAAAATAAACTTGTAGACATAAAGATCCCTTTGAGCTTAGATCATGCTATAAACAGTAGGAAAGAAGTTCAGATTTAAAGGTTATCTTCAGTAACAAGGAAGCTGATTGTAGTGAGCTCATTTTCTCACAATGCTTTTTATATGATGTTGTACTGGCTTATTTTTTCACAATGCTTTTTATATGCTTTTTCCCCCTGTGAATAGAAAAATCTGACCAAGCTTTAAATAAATGCCTCTTCAACATGTCTAAATGTACCCTTACCAAATGTCAGGTTAAGTGTCAGGAACTAGAGTAGGCTGATACCATATCAACTTCCTGTTTGGTGGATTAAAAAGGTTAGGGTGTCCTTGTTTCAACATCAATACCCCAGATGCATCATCTGTGAATGAGGTTCTTCAAAAACACTAGTTAACAAGTAAAATTATACTAAAAAGAAAGCAAGTCTATTTCAAGTTTCCAGAATTGAAAGTAAACATCATGAAGCTTTGCTTTAACCTGTTGCATGTTTGGTTCACATATTCACCCATTTCTGTACTCCAAGGAAGAAAGTGGACAGGGTTGGTTTCCTCTGAAAGAGGTACTGATAGATGAGATCAAACATATTAACTCTGTATTTATTTTTATAGTTGGAAGCATATTAGAAAAATTGGATATTTTTCTCTGCTTCTCATCTTGAGCATTAGCAAGACTCAAAAGCCTGCTAGAGTTATCTGTTACTTTCCTTTTGAGTGGGTGCTTAATCTCTGTTCCTTCTGGCTTCCTGGGTAAAGTTGTTTTAGGTATGCGGCGGCTGAGAGTACTAACCTGGGGTACTGTAACTTCTTAAATGGTTTCTGGAGTTGTTTTACATGCTTTTCAGATGGTATATTGTTGTTAAGTTGGTGTCACTGTGGAGGAATGAGGTTTGTGACTTTCTATTTTGCCATCTTGCTATCTGAAGGCAATAAACTTGACACAGACTCAAATTAGAGAAAATTCTAGAAGGTTGTAAATAAATGACTACCATTTAACCCTTCTAGCTTTATATTAAAAACAACTAGAGATGCTATTATAGATTCACATGTATGCATAGATAGTAATGGAGAAGAATTATCTAACAGGGCAAAAGTGAAGTCTTTTCCATACTGACTTAATTTATTTCTAGGGAATCAAATGTCATACAAGCATCTTATAATTAATCTTCACATCTCTTGACTTTCCCTGTTATTCTGATTATCAGGAGTCAACAGTGCATGTTAATTATACAGGCAGATGAAGTAGGCTGTATACCAGTGGTTAAGACCACGCCAGCCTGGTGTTAACATTTGCCACTGTGTGACTTTAAGCAAGTTCATAACTTTTCTGTGCTTCATTTTTCTCCATCTGTAGAATGGGTCCAGACAATAAAACACATTTCCTTGCCAAGTAATAAAGTTTTTAATGTGTTAAGGTAAAAAGAGTTTGTAATGTAGAGATTAATCAATGAATCTGAACTATTATATTTTAGGAAAATCTGGTACAAGTAGAAAGGATTCAGTTTACTTAGGGAGGAAAATATATATTTGAATTTTTCTGGGAAACAGAATAAAAAGTCAGTAGGCCATGGTGTAAAATAAAATCAAATATTTCTAATGTGTGAAAACACTTAAATGATTTTCAGCCTAGAAACTATTGAACCAGTATATTTGACTATAAATATTTATCATCTATCTAAATGTAGGGGATAAAGCAAATCAAGCCTGTGCTCAGGCAATTACAGTCTAGTGGGGGAAGACCAATATGTTCTGAGAAAAGGTAAATAGAATATTAAGTCCCCAAATGAGTGGAAACTTGCAATAGGCATTCTGTGAAACAGAGAATATGGTAAGGTGGAGTAATGTGGGATAGCCTAATGGAGGAAGACAGTTCTAAGCTTGGGCAACTTGATTAGAGATGAGAAGATTCTTTATGTGAGGGGCACTGTGGTACAAATAAGCAAAGAGATTTACGAATATCAGTGAACATATGAATCACCTGGAGGGCTTGTTAAAATGTAGTCTGATGCCACAGCTTAGGAAGGACCCCAAGATTTTAACCAGATTTCAGGTGGTATTGAGGAACAGCAGGAAAAGAACTTGTATTTGAAAGACAGTGAGAAGAGATTACAGTGGTGTGAATAATGAGGATGCTATTTCAACAGTCTAAGCACAAAATGATGAGGGACTAAATTGAGATGGAGGCAGTGATAATAAGAAGGAAGTGGCTTTCCTAAAAGATTATTGAAAAAAAGAAATGGAAAATAAGTAATTGGCTAAACATATAGGGGAAAGTGAGAAACTTTAATGACATACTTTGACTAGGAGCTGAATTGACACAAGTGAAGTTAAGAAGAGAACTGGCTTGAGGGAGGAAGTGATCAACATGGTTTTTAAGTTGTTGGATTTGAGGTAATGGTGTGGTATTTAAGAGGAGAATAGGCAGGGCTGGAATTCATCTGTGCAGAGGTGATAGCTGGTATTATAAAGTGAGAATTTTAGTGACTAATGATATGGACAGAAGAATTGAAGACTGTATTTTTGGAGATGAGCCCATCTGGGAAAAGGAAGAGGGAAAGGTGAACAATAAGCAGTAAGAATGGACTTGGATTTCAGAATATCTGAAGATAGGGAAAAATGCTGTCAAGATTTTCATCACATGTTCTGCCTGAAGATGAGAAACTAAGAGAAGCAAATTAGAAGACAGAATTTTATTGTTTATTAAAATCAATAACATTCTTTTTGAATTTTTTAAATTAAAAAATATTTTATATTCAAAGGAGAAAAATTTGAAAATTTAGAAAAACAAAAACCACAAAGGGCAAAAAAAAAAAGTGTGGAAGACAAAAATAGGAACAAAGAACAAGGACAACAAATAGCATATAGTAACAAGTATGGTAGATAGTAATCCAGCTACATCAATCATTACTTTAAATGTTAATGGTTTAAACTTCAGTTAAAGGATGGAGATTGTCAGAGTGGATTAAAAACAAGACTCTATATTATCTACAAGAAACCCTTTAAATATATTTCAATATAAAGACACACATAAATTAAAAGTGAAAGATAAGACAAAGATATACCATGCTGGCTATAATCAAAAGAAAGCAGGAGTAGCTATATTAATCTTAGAGCAGATATTAGAGCAAGTAAAGTTATCAGGGATAAAGTGCTTTAAAAGACATAACAATCCCTCATGTGTTTGCTCCTAATAACAGAGTATCAAAATATGTGAAACAAAAGCTCATAGAATTGTAAGGAGAAATGAGCAAATCAGCTATTAAAATTGATTATGAAGTTGGAGACTTTAACACTCTTCTATCATAAATGGACAGATCCAACAGGCAGGAAATCAGTAAGAAAATGGTTGAACTCAACATCACTATCAATCAACTATATACAATAAATGTCTATGGACTACTTCATCCAACAACGGCAGATTACACATTCTTCTTAAGCTCACGTGGAACTTTAATCAAGAAAGATCATTTTCTGGGCCAAAAGACATACCTTAACAAATGTAAAAGAAGAGAAACTACACAATATCTGCCCTTGGACCAAAATAGAATTAAACTAGAACTCAATAATAGAAAGATAACTGGACAATTCTAACATACATGAAAAGTAAACAACACAATTCTAAATAACATATGATTCGAAGAAAAAATCTCAAAGCAAATTAAAAAACATTTTGAAAAAATTGAAAATGTGGGGCTCCTGATTGGCTCAATGGGTTAATCAGCCTCTGCCTTCGGCTCAGGTCATGATCTCAGGGTCCTAGGATTGAGCCCCACATAGAACTCTCTGCTCAGCAGGAAGACTGCTTCCCCCTTTCTCTCTGTCTGACTCTCTGCCAACTTGTGATCCTTCTCTATGTCAAATAAAGAAATAAAATCTTTTAAAAAATTGAAAATGAAAGTACAGCTTATTAGACTTCATATGATGTACTCAAAGCAGTGCTTATAAGGAGATGAATAGCATTAAATGCAGAAAATAGAAAAGAAGAAAGAGCTAATACAATAATCCAAGTTTCCACCTTAAACTAGAAAAAAAAGAGCAAGTTAAGTCCAAAAGGAAGAAAGTAAATAATAACAATTAGAGCAAAAATCCATGAAACTGAAAATAGGAATTCAATAGAGAAAAATCAACAAAACCCAAAACTAATTATTTATAAAGAGTGATAAAATCAATAATAAAATCAATAATTCTAGGTAGGCTAACTAAGAGAATAGAGAGAAGATGCAGTTTACCAATATGGAAAATGAAAGAAAGGACATCACTACAGATCTCATGGACATTAAAAATAGTGAAAGAATTCTATGGACAACCGTATACCCACAACTTTGATAACTTAGATGAAATAGGCCAATTCCTAGAAAGACACAATCTGCCAAAACTTATGCATGAAGAAATAGGCAATCTTAAAGAAATTGAATGCATATTAATTTTCAAAATAGAAAACACCAGGCCTAGATGGGTACATTGAATTCTACCAAACATTTAAGGAAGAAATTATAATTCTGTAAAATCTCTTTCAGAGGATGAAGACAAAGGGAGATTTCCTAATAATTCTCTGTGTTCAGTGTTACCTTAATACCAAGATGAAAAAGACATTACAAGAAAATTACAGACCAGTAATATTTCATGAACATAGATACAAATATCTTTTATACAATATTAGCAGATTGGACCCAACAATGTGTAAAAGAACTATACATCGTAAATAAGTGGCAATTATCCCAAGTATACAAGATTGGTTCAATGTTCCAAAATCATTTAATATATTCTATCATGTTAATGGGCTAAAAAAAGAAAAATGGCATGTTCATATCAATAGATGCAGAAAAACATTAAAAATCAAACACCCATGCATGATTAAAAACTCTCAATAAAATAGGAATAGAAGAGAACTTCCTCAACTTGGTAAAAAATGTCTATGAAAAACCTACATCTTATATCATGCTTAATAATGACAAATGTGGGAAGCTTTCCAACTAAGAATGGGTACAAGACAAGGATGACTCCTCTCCTCACTCCTTTCAACAACAAACTGGAAGTTCTAGCTAGTGCAACAAGACTAGCAAAGGAAATAAAAGATATACAGATTCAGAAGGAAAAAACAAAACAGTCAAAAACTGCATAGGTGACATGATCATCTATGTAGAAAGTCCAGGTCCTCTTGGAACTAATAAGTGATTATGGGAAGGTGGAAGGATACAAATTTAATATACAAAAGTCAATTTCTTTTCTATATAGCAGCACTGAACCAGTGGAACTTAAAATGAAGTATATATTAGACTTTTTACATTGGGGCCCCTAAAATGAAGTGTTTAAGTATAAATATAGCAAAATACATAAGGTCTATAGGAAGAATACTACAAAATTCTGATAAACTAAATCAAAGAATGACCAAATAAATGGAGATGTTCCATGTTCATGAATAGGAACACTCAATATTGTCAGATTGTCAATTCTTCCCAACCTAACCTGTAGATTCAACAAAATTCCAGTGTAAATTCAAAAAATTATTTTGTGGATATCAAAAACTGATTCTAAAGTTTATGTGGAGAGGCAAAATAACCAATTTGGTATTGAAGAGAAGAACAAAGTTGGAAGACTACTACTCAACTTGAAGATTTACTATAAAGCTACAGTTATCAAGGCAGTGAGGTATAATAGACAGAGAAATCAATGGAATGGAATAGGCAGCTTGAAAACAGACTCACATAAATATAATCAACTAAACTTTGACAGAAGAGCAATACAATGGAGAAAAAAAAAGGAAGGAAGGAATATAGACATAAACCCTACATCCATCACAAAATTAACTCTAAATGGATCACAGACATAAATGTAAAAGTAAAACTGGTATTTCTGGAAGATAATATAGGAGAAAACCTAGATGACTCTGGGCAGGATGATGTCATTTTAGATACAGCACCAAAGGCATGATCCATGAAAGAAATATTAGATGAGTTTGACTGTATTAAAATTCAAAACTAATGCTCTTGAGAGACAAGGTCAAGAGAATGAAAAGACAAGTCACAGACTGGGAGAAAGTATTTCCAAAAGACATATTGATAAAGGACCATTCAAAATGTAAGCAGAACTTTTGAAACTTAACATTAAGGAAACAAACAACTTCATTGCAAATGGGCTAAAAACCTGTACAAGACCCTCACCAAAGACATAGAGATGACAAGTAATCATTTGAAAAGAAGCTCTTTGCCATATGTCATCAGGGAATTAAAAATTAAAGCAACAAGGAAATAATACTTACATGTCTACTGAAATGGTCAAGATCTGGAACACTGAGAGTACCAAATGCTATTGTGATGTGAAGCAATAGGAAGTCTAATTTGTTGTTGTTGGGGATGCAATATAGCCACTTTGGAAAACAGTTTGGCAGTTTCTTACAAAACTAAACATAATCTTACCAAACAATTGATCAGTTATACTCCTTCATATCCAACCATAGGAATCAAAATACTATGACTACATAATAACCTACATAGCAACTTTCTTCACTGCAACTGTATTCATAATTGCCAAAGACTTGGAAGCAACAAACATGTCCTTCAGTAGGTGAATGGGTCAATAGCCTGTGGTACATCTAAACAATGAAACGTTATTCAATACTAAAAAGAAATGAGGTGTCAAAACATGGAATGATACAGAAGAATGTTAAATATGTATTTAAGTGAAATAAGCCAATCTGAAAAGGCTACATTTGTATGATTCTAGGTATATGACATTCTGGAAAAGGCAAAACTATGGAGACAGTGAAAATAAGGGTTTCCTAGGGTTTAGAGGTAAAGAGTAATGAACAGGCAGAACACAGAGGACATTTAGGGTAGTGTGAATAGACTGTATGATATTATAATGATGGATATGTCATTATACATTTATCCAAACCCATAGAATGTACAACACCCAGAGTGACTCATCATATAAACTGGAAACTTTGGGTGGTAATGATGTGTCAGTGTAGGTTCACTGATTGCAATAAATACACCACTGTGGTGTGGGATGTTGAATGTAGAGGAGGCTGTGTGTGTGGGAACAAGAGGTATATGGGAAACCTCTATACTTTCTGTTCAATTTTGCTATGAGCTTAAGATTGCTCAAAATATGAATTAGTTAAAAAAATTTTTTAAAAATTGAAAATATAGAAAAACATGAAGAAAATAAAAATTAAAAAAGATATTTTAGAGAATTGTTATAGTGTTCAATTTTAATACACAGAGAAACCTGTCTCTCTATCTCCGTCTCTTGGTATCTCTCTTTCTGTGTATAGTCTTCTATACCTTTTCTGTGCAAATAAAGATATTTTTCACAAAGTTGGAATCATGCTGTCCATACATTTTGTGTTTCCCTTTAAAATATATATTGAACATTTCTTCCATGACATTAGCATTCTATTATAAAATGCTTTTATCCCTATTATAAATATGCTTTTTAGCAGATAAACTCAGTTTGTATGTAAAATGCAGGAAAAAGAATCTAAAAATTCTTTTAGAAATTTTTTAGATCAAGTAAAGGATCAAGTAAATAGGATCAAGTAAAGATTTTGTTCAATTTGGGAGTAACTGGGACATGTTTATGAACATGTTTAATGGACGTGTTTCTGGGAAAGAATCCATAGGGTGATTGAAGAGAAATATTTATTTATGTATTTATTTGTAAAAATATTTTATTTGTTTATTTTTCAGAGATAAAGAGAGGGAGAGTGAGCAAGCACAAGCACAAGCAGGCAAAGGGAGAAGCAGGCTCCCCACTGAGCCAAGAGCCTGATGTGGAACTCGATTCCAGGACTCTGAGATCATAATCTGAGCTGAAGGCAGACTCTTAACTGACTGAACCACCCAGGTATCCTGAAGAGAAATATATATTGAATGAATGAACAAAAGGCAAAGATGGGAGGGGAAGGCAGAGAAAGCTTGGTTATAGGACAGTGGGATTTAGCCTAGGGAGGCAGCAGACATATTTTCAGATGGAAACAGATGTACTTTTTTTTTTTTTAAAGATTTTATTTATTTATTTGTCAGGGACAGAGGGAGAGAGAGCGAGCGAGCACAGGCAGACAGAGAGGCAGGCAGAGGCAGAGGGAGAAGCAGGCTCCCTGCCGAGCAAGGAGCCCAATGTGGGACTCGATCCCAGGACGCTGGGATCATGACCTGAGCTGAAGGCAGCTGCTTAACCAACTGAGCCACCCAGGCATCCCGAAACAGATGTATTTTGAGTGGCATAGTTGGAAAGATGACCAAGGTAATGCTCGCTGATACTGATATTTGCAATAAACTAAGGGTAAAGTCATGTTTCAACAAAAGGAAAAAGAGAGGGCACCTGGGTGGCTCAGTTGGTTAAGCAGCTGCCTTCAGCTCAGGTCATGATACCAGGATCCTGGGATTGAGTCCCACATCAGGCTCCTTGCTCAGTGGGGAGCCTGCTTCTCCCTGCCCGCCATTTCCCCTGCTTGTGCTTGCTCTGTTTCTTGCTAGCTTGCTCCTTCTGGCAAATAAACAGAATCTTAAAAAAAAAAAAAAAAGGTGGGGGTGGGGGGGAGAAGCTAATTTCAAATGATAATTGAAAGTTGGCATTGTTCCTGATGGTGGAAGACTAAAGAATTAAAAAGGAGATGAGGCCATGGTAATATTGTATTACTTTATATGAACTTAGAGCGCTTGGAAATACAAATGTTTCTGTAGATGTTGCTAAGCATTAGTGACCACAAAGATTTTATTTAAATACATTATTTGAACTGGCTTGTCCTTTTTTTTCACACTACAGGTTCCTAAAATACTCTCAAAATGTACCTAAAGAAGAAATTCTTCATTTACTCGTATAGTTGTGAGGAAAGAGAGAGAAATATGTTTTATTCTTGTGTAACTTTTAATTTTTATTTTCTATGTAGATGTGTGATATTCTGCCCTCTTATCTCTACGTAGTGTCATAAGGCTCAGACTTTTCAAGGAAATTGTTATTTAATTCTAAAGTTTTAATTTCTTACTCAGAGCTACATAGCAACAGACTTAAATACCAGCTGTTTAATCTTTTCATTTTTTGAGTTTAGTTGGTATATAGGAGTTAATAGTGAAACATTTCTGTAATTAAATACAAGCTGAGAAGAAATAAATGGGTATTTTCCACTTATTTCTCTGTGATTTAAAAATTTGTGTTTGTTTTTGCTGTATGCTTGTGCTTTATGTAGTCATGGTAGTAGAATATTTCTGGTACAATTTATAAAGATTTTTCTATTTATTTGTTTGACAGAGATCACAGGTAGGCAGAGAGAGAGAGAGAGAGAGAGAGAGGAGGAAGCAGGCTCCCTGCAGAGCAGAGAGCCCGACGTGGGGCTCGATCCCAGGACCCTGGGACCATGACCTGAGCCGAAGGCAGAGGCCTCAACCCACTGAGCCACCCAGGCGCCCCGTGGTACAATTTATTCTGTAAGTGTCAGCTGAAACCGTCAACTATGACCTATCCACCAATGACATTGAAAAAAGGAGACTCCTGTTCTATTCTCAGTTTAGTTATTTATTTTCACTTGCTGCTTTGCTAAATGAAATGATTTAACTTGATTGTTTCTATAGCTTCATTCAAAGTCCTGAATTTTGTATCTATATTTAAATTTGTGTAGTGGTACATCAGAATAATTAGAAATTGTGGTAATAGACTGACTGCCATGATCCTTCCTACTACTGTGTAGATTTCATCAATGGGTGTAGTGGAAACTGATCACTGAAGTGAATCCTGAGGTGGCTTCAAGAATACATTACTATTGAGAGTGTTGGTCTTATAAAGGTAACCAGTGGTTTTAGAGGTCAACTACGCAAAGTTACTTATATTATGAATATGCTTCTTTCCCTACCAGATAATCTTCATATGATACTACTGAATATAATTGAAAAAGATCACATAGTACCCAGTAATCCTAGGAAATGGTCACACTGTACTAAAGGAAATTAAGGCAACAAGAGCAATTATTGAGTCACAGCAGTGAAGTAGAGGAAGAGGTTGAAATGACATTTCCAATTTAGAAATTCTATTTATAGTCCAGGGAAACTTCCAAGACTGCTCAGTTTTGGACTTACATGTTTTAAACATATTCTAAACTTCAAAGCAAAATTTTTTGAAGAACATTATGTAGTTCTATTCATTCCTTTGGGCTTATCCAGTATTCAGGGAAAACATACTGATATTTTTGTGGAGAATCCCCTAAAATATTTCCCCCACATATTAAGGAATAGCTGGATGTTTTACTTATATTTGGTGACTTATTGGCCACATGATTCATTTCAAACAAAGAGCTCAATGAGGCAACTCTAATTAAGTAATTTTAGAATACAATCCATATTTGAATATATTTCTGTCTATAATTTCTCTGGAACAAATGCTATTTCAGTTGTTAGTATGAAAACAGATGCCTCTTTTATTCCAGAAAGATAGGCTTGCAGAGAAAAGTGATCAGATGATGAAAGACGTGTTTTTAATATGATACTGTAATAAGGAAATTCATGTAATCAATCAGTGAAATGTACTGGGAACTCTTACATCTATTAAGGAACAGGAGACCAGCTGCATATAATCCCAGATTACTCCATAAATACTTAATAACACGTTATATCATCTGGCTATTTTCTTCACAACTGGTTAGTCTGGATCTGATTTACAATTGTGTCACAATTTTAAATTCACATCTGTCAGAACAAAACTGCCTTTGTCTTTAAAAAATCAAAGAAAACAAGGAGCCCACCAGAAATGGATGTCTTACCATTTTATAATTTTAGGAGGTAGAATAACAGGGAAAGCTCCTCTCTGGAATTTCTTTCAAAGAAATTGAAATAAGATGTAGAGAATAATTTACTTATCAAATTATTATTGTACATGCTTTCAGGCAACTCCCATGGTAAAATGAGTAAATAAATGAAAGCAACTAGTTTTTTTTTTTCATTTTGTCAGTGTATCTAATCCACTGGGATTGCCCTCCAACCAGTCAGCTTGTCAGGAAATAGGAAACAAGGATAGGAAGACTTACAGACTTTCTTACCATTTCTACATCAGAGTAGTGTTATTATTAATATTTAATGTCTGCAAACTGTGGAAATGCCTGGTCTCTTAATACCTCACTGTAGTGCCAGGAAAACTCTCAAAGTCAGTATCATTTGTCTCACAAAACTCTCATTTGATTTTTGGAGGTTAAAAAGCCCAATGGAAGCAAAAGTTTCAGAACCTTCTACGCTTCCTGGAATTTAAATCATTTAACAATATACAAATTAAATTATTAAACAATAATGAAGGCAGGGAACCCAGAGTAATTGATGTATTGCCATTCATTTAGTTTGTTCCATCCAGTTAAATCTAACCAATCAGAAAACTCAGACTGAAACATTAGTTTGCAAATTACCACAAACCAGCCAGCTGGACTTGAAGGAGCATCATAAAAATTTGTCTCATATATTTTCCTGTGGGCCTAAAATGTTTTTCTAACTGTTTGGTAAGCCTTGCGACAGGCTCTCCAGAATCTAATTGTCTCGTTGTGTTCCTTTTAAAGTTGAATGGAGATCTGTTTGTCCAAGTACCCAGAGGGACATTTTGCCAGGGGCATTAAAGTTCTGCTGCTCATGGGCCATGCTCGAGGAATAGTTAGGCAGAGGGCTACCAAATGGAATAAAGATGTACTGTATTTATGAAATAAACAGTCATAGGCTGGAGAGTAAAACATGTGAGGGCTTTTGGCACATACCTGGGGGTGAGGCTCAGTGAAAAGCAAATATTATATTTAGAGTTTAGTGCTATCAAAATCTTTTCACTTTTTATATATTTTTTTCTCCTTTTCTCCCTAGTTGCTCCAGTTGGAAATTAAATCCAGTTCTAAAACATGCACTGAGTACCTCCTGTTCAAATTGCATCATGGTTGATACAGAGTAGAAGCAGCCTGCTCTCTGATTTTAAGGAGCATGCAATTAAATACAGGAGCAAGTGCTTATTTAAATGAATACAAATGGCAGTGACTAATCATTAAATTGTATGCAGTCTTGATGTTTTAAAAATGGTCATGTGATTCAAGCTAGGCCAATGAGTTGCTTTCCTTGGAATTTAGGCTTTGTACTTGGATAACTCAAAGGATTTGACTGAAAGTCTTTCATCCTGACTGTGCTAGTTTTCTGTTGATAGTACAACAAATTACCCAAATTTAGCAGCTTAAAGCAACACAAATTCATTGTTTTCTAAGTTCTGGAGGTTGGAAGTTTGACACAGGTTTTGTTTGGCTAAACTTAAGATTTTGATGGGGCTATGCTTCTAGAACCTGCCTGCATTCCTTGACTCCTGGCCTTCTTCCTCCCTCTTCTAAGTGAAGGGCAGGACAAGTGCTTCTCATGTTGCATCTCTCTGTCTGTGCTTCCGTCATCACATCTCCATTTTTGACTCTGCTCTTCTGCCTCTCTTCCTCTTTTAGAGACTCTTGTAATTACCTTAGGCTCAAGTGAATAATTCAGAATCATGGTTAAGATCAACTGAGTAGCGATCATTATTCCATCTGCAACTTTAACTCCTCTTGCCATCAAAGGTAGCATATTCGCAGTTCTAGGGAATAGGACATGGGTAGGCTTTGATAGGGGCATTATTTTGTCTACTATATCAACCCTGTGGCCTTGAAGGGTCTGTCACCCCTTCTTCCCAGATGCTACCCTGATTGTTGTCTTTTCTGAGAACTGGTTTTTGGATTTTCTTCTGATTCTGTTTAAACTACTTCTTGTCCTTCCAATAAATATGTTCTTTTTACTTATTTTAGCTATAATTGACTACTTTTACTTTTGAACAAACAACCCAAATTGATGCACATGCTTGTTACACTCTCTAACTGATAAGTAAGGCAGTTACCAATGAACTAATTTCAGTCTTGTTTTCCTTCTGTTCTTCCTTTTCAATGCTCCCTTTTCAGTGAAATTTTCCACATTAAGGTGATGAAGAAGGCTGCAGCTTACCACACATCTCTTTTAAGTGTCCATAAACAGGACTTGATAATATTTGTTCGTGCAGAAAAGATGGGCTAAATTAGGAAATTTTAAGAACCAAGAATAGAAAATAGTCTTATTCAATTCAAGTTTAAAGCCTGTAAATGAGTACCTAGAGTACTGGGGAATTTAGAAATTTCTGATTGTGTATCTATTGGATTAAAAGAGATTTGAACCATCAAAATTGATTTCAGCAACCCAATATCATCTTGATCTTATCTGTTCTTAATTATATGCTGCACTGCTTACCTATGATACTAATATAGCCATTTAACTCTCTTTTTATTAGAGTTAGCATAATATATCATTTTACATTTTTTTTGTTGTATCCTATTTGTGTTTATTTAAATGTGATTCTTATAAGCAGAAAGTAGTTGAGTCTTGCTTTTTAAATCTAATCTAACAAATTCTGCCTTTTAATTGGGATGTTTATACCATTTCTGTGTGATGGGATTATTTATATTAGGTTAAGTCTGTCTTGTTATTTATTTTCTATTTGTCTCAGCTGTTATTTTTGTTTCCCTTTTCTTCTTTTTCTACCTTCTTTTGGATTAATTGATTTATTTCTATAATTCACTTTTTCTTCCTTTTCTGACTTGTTAACTGCAACTCTTTTTAATAATGTTTTATTATTTCAATGGTTGCTTTAGAATTTATCCCAAATATGTTTAATTTATGATGGTCTAACTTCAAGTGACATTGTGCCACTTTACATATAATATATGAATGTTATAGTAGTACTCCCATTTTCCTACTCCTGGCCTTTATGATATTGCTATCACACATTTTACTTTTATATATACTGTAAACCACATATTACATTGCTATTTCTTTTTTTTTCCCATTTATTTATTTTCAGAAAAACATTATTCATTTTTTTTTCACCACACCCAGTGCTCCATGCAAGCCATGCCCTCTATAATACCCACCACCTGGTACCCTATTTCTTTTTAAAAGAGATTTAAATTATAAGGAAATACTTATCTATTTACCCAAATAGTAAATATTTTCAGTGTCCTCATTCTTTGTGTAGATCCATTACTACATCTTCTGTCATTTTTCTTCTGTTGAAGAATTTTCTTTACCATTTCTTCATAATGAGTCTACTAGTTTTGAATTATTTCAGTTATTTGCCTTTGTTTTTGAGAGATACATTTCCTGGACATAGAATTTACAGTGAGAGGTTTTATTTTCAGTATTTTAAAGATGTAACTTCCCTTTTTATTTCTCCTATTTCTGATGAAAAATCTGCTGTCTTCTTTTTTCCCCCAAGTTTTTATTTAAATTCTAGTTAGTTAACATACAGTTTAGTATTAGTTTCAGGTGTAGGATTTAGTGATTCATCTCTTAAATCCAATGCTCATTGTTCATCACAGGTACTCTCCTTAATATGCATTTAACCTATTCCTATCTCCATATCCTCAGTTTGTTCTCTATAGTCAACAGTCTCTTCTATGGTTTGCTTCTCTTTTTTTTCCCTTATGATTGTTTGTTTTGTTTCTTAAATCCCACATATGAGTGAAATCATACGGTGTTTGTATTTCTCTGACTTATTTCTCTTAGCATAAGTCTCTAGCTCCATCCACATTGTTGCAATGGCACAATTTCATTCTTTTTGATGGCTGAGTAATATTCCATTGTATATATCTTCTTTTTGGGGGGGGAGTTATTTGTCTTTTTTAATCGAAAAGCTAACAGACTGGCTAGTTACATTTCCCCCCCAAACCACAAATTTAGTAGTAACTGAGTCTCTAGCCAACATATTCAAAGCTGAGAATTAAAAATGCAAAAACAAGTCCTTAGATCCAATTAAGGGAGCCCTGCTACATACAGGCTAATCAATACCAGTGGTACTCCTTGACTCCAGGAATCTGGAAGACACCCTAATAATCCCACTCAAAACATTTACCTCAAGTAGCCTTTTTCCAGTTTCCAACTCATGAATAAAGATAACACATTGTTAATTCTATTTCAGAAAACTTTTTTCAACTTGTTTTATTTACAATGCCAACTTTTAAAAGGTCATTAACCTAAAGTTAACTAGACAATAAACTAGGCAGAAATCGCTTTACAAAGAGAGGGAAAGCCCAAAATGCCACCTTCTACAGAGAACTCACAGTTCAGGTTTATTTAGAGCAAAGAAAAAAAACTTTTGATCGTACTAGAAGAAACTCAGCCATAAGTTTGGAATCTGTACTCAAACTACACATGCAAGGAGGACAATATTCTGCTTAAACAACTGATTCGCTGCTGCCATTTGTCTACTGTGTGTCAACAATTATAAACAGAGCAGTGCAACTAGTCTTTGGAACAATCCTTACAGTGTTACAGTGTCAGGCATAACATTTCACTTCTCTTCACACCACTGGTTCTCTTTGCATAGCTGGGCTTCCTTTTCTTCAGTAAAGTCATTTTTGATATTGAATGTCTTGCGGATCTCCTCAGGAGTTTTCCCCTTGATCATATTGGCAACAGTCTTGCATGTAACATCAAGCAAACCTTTGATGTCTAAGTAGTTCGCAGCCAGATTAAGTTCAAACAGTGTTCCTTGGTCAACTTTCAGGAATTCTTGGTCCCAAACTGGGATATCATCTGTCTGCTTTTCTTTGTTCTCATCATCCTCAGGAGGAGGGGGGTCATCCTTGTGGTGGGTGTACCACTGAATGACCTTTTTTAATATTGCTGCATTAACATTTGGTAGAGGAACTGGATCATCATCTCCTTCATCGTCCATTCCCAAATCTTCCAACATGGTCTTGATAGTCACAGACTGTTTGGTGATTTCAACATCAACTTCAAATATCTCTCCATCGGAACTCTGCAACTTAATTGAAGGCATGGTGCTCGGTCTCAGGCTGACTGCGGGTTGGAGGCTGACAAAAACACAGCAGCCTCCGGACGTGGGGAGAAAAGCGAAGAACAAGGCCACTTTGTATATATCTTCTTTATCCATTCATCAGTCTGTGGACATTTGGGCTGTCTCCATAACTTGGCTATTGTAGATAATGCTGCCATGAACACTGGGGTGCATGTATCCCTTTAAGCCAGTATTTTGGTATCCTTTGGGTAAATTCTTAGTATTGCAATTGCTGTATTGTAGGATATTTCTATTGTTTACCTTTTGAGAAACCTCCATATTGTATTCCAGAACGGCTGTACCAGTTTGCTTTCTCACCAACAATGTAAAATGGTTCCCCTTTCTTTGCATCCTCACCAAGATGTGTTATTTCCTGTGTTGTTAATTTTAGCCATTCTGACAGGTGTGAGGTATTATTTCATTCTAGTTTTGATTTGTATTTCCCTGATGATGAGTAATACTGAGCAACTTTTCATGTATCTACTGGTCATTTTTATGTCTTCTTTGGAAAAACATCTATTCACCTCTTCTGCTCATTTTTTAACTGGGTTATTTGTGTTTTGGGTTTTGAGTTTGATAAGTTCATTATACATTTTGAATATTAACGCTTTATCAGATATGTTTTTGCAAATATCTTTTCCTCTTCCAAAGGTTGCCTTTTAGGTTTGTTGATTGTTTCCTTTGCTCTGAAGAAGTGTTTTATTTTGTTTTGTTTTGTTTTAATCTAGACGAGGTCCCAGCTGTTCATTTTTATTTGTTTCCCTTGCCTCTGGAGACCTAGCTAGTAAGAAGTTTCTATGGCAAATGTCAAAGAGGTTACTGCCTTTGTTCTCCTCCAGGATTTTGATGGATTCCTGTATCACATTTAGGTTTTTCATCCATTTTGAATTTGTTTTTATGTGTGATTTAAGAAAATGGTCCAGTTTCATTCTTCTGCATGTTGCTCTCCAGTTTTCCCAATACCTTTTGTTGAAGGATATTTAATATTCCACTGGATATTCTTTATTGCTTTATCAAAGATTAGTTGACCATATAGTTGTGGGTCAATTTCAGGGTTTTCTATTCTCTTCCATTGAACTATGTGTCTGTTTTTGTGCCAGTACCATACTGTCTTGATCACTGCAGCTTTATAATATAACTTGAAGTCTGGAATTGTGATGTATCCTGCTGTTCTTTTCTTTTACAAGACTCCTTTGGCTTGTCAGGCTTTTTGTGATTCCATATAAATTTGGGGATTCTTTGTTCTAGTACTGTGAAAAATGCTTGTGGTATTTTGATAAGGATTACATTAAATGGGTAGATTGTTTTGAGTAGTATAGACATTTTAACAATATTTATACTTCTAATTTTTTTGTGTGTCTTCTTCAATTTCTTTCATAAGTGTTCTATAGTTTTCAGAGTACAGATCTTTTCCCTCTTGGTTTAGATTTATTCCTAGGTATCTTGTGTTTTTTTGATGCAATTGTAAATGGAATTGATTTCTTGATTTCTCTTTCTGCTGCTTCATTATTGGTGTACAGAAATGCAATAGATTTCTGTGTGTTGGCTTTGTATCCTGCAACTTTACTGAATTCATTTATCATTTCTAGCAATTTTTTGGTGGAGTCTTTTGAGTTTTTTATATACAATATCATGTCATGTGCAAATAGTGAAAGTTTGACTTCTTCCTTGCTGATTTTGATACCTTTATTTCCTTTTGCTATCTGATTACTAAGACTTCTCGTACTATGTTAAAAATAGTGGTGTGGGGCACCTGGGTGGCTCAGTTGGTTAAGCATCTGACTTTGGCTCAGGTCATGATCCCAGGGTCCTGGGATCAAGCCCCACTTTGGGCTCTTTGCTGAGTGAGAGCCTCCTTTTCTCTCTTCCTGCCACTCCCCCTCCTTGTACTCTCTCTTTCTCTGTCAAATATATAAATAAAATCTTAAAAAAAACAAAACAAAACAATAAGAAACCCCCCCCAAGCAGTGGTGAGAGTGGACATCAATATTTTGTACCTTTGACCATAAAGGAAAAGCTCTCAGTTTTTCCTATTGAGGATGATACTACCTGTGGGCTTTTCACATGTCACCTTTATGATGTCGAGGTATATTCCTTCTATCCCTATTTTGTTGATGGTTTTTATTTATTAAGAATAGATGCTATACTATGTCAAATACTTGGCTGCATCTATTGAGTAAATCATATGGTTCTTATATTTCTTTTATTAATGTGGCATATATCATATTGATTGCTTTACAATTATTGAACAACCCTTTCAACCCAGGGATAAATCCCATTTGATCATGGTGAATTATTGTTTTAATGTATTATTGGATTAGATTTTCTAGTATCTTGTTGAGAATCTTTGCATCCATGTTCATCAGGGGTATCGGCTTGTAGTTCTCTTTTTTAGTTGGGTATTTGTCTGGTTTTGAAATCAGGCTAATGTTGGCCTTGTAGAATGAGTTTGGAAGTTTGGAAGTTTCCCTTTCATTTCTATTTTTTGGGAACAGTTTGAGAAGAGTAGGTATTAATTCTTCTTTACCCATACAGTAGAATTCCCCTGGGAAGCCATCTGGCCCTGGACTTCTATTTGTCGGTAGATTTTGTTGCTTTTGTTGTTTTGTCAACTATGGGATTACAGTATAGCTTGAACTCAGGCATTATGATACCCCAGTTTTGGTTTTCTTTTCCAAAATTCCCCTGGCAATTTGGCGTCTTTATTAATTCTTTCAAAGAACCAGCTCCTGGTTTCATTGATCTGTTCTGCTGGTTTTTATTTTTGTTGTTATTTCTTTGTTTCTATATCATTTATTTCTGCTCTAGTCTTTATTATTTCCCTTCTTCTGCTGGCTTTAGACCTCATTTGTTGTTTTTTCTAGCTCCTTTAGGTTTAAGTTTAGATTGTGTATTTGAGACTTTTCTTGCTTCTTGAGGTAGGCCTGTATTGGTATTCACTTCCCTCTTAGAACTTATTTTGCTACATCCCACAGTTTGTGGACTATCATGTTTTCATATTCATTTGTTTGAATGTATTTTCTAAATTTCTTCTTTAACTTCCTAATGTTTTTCAGTTTGCTGTTTTTGCACTGCCTGTGTCCAGGTTGCTTATCTGGAGCAGTTCAGGTTGGCTGAATTTTAGAACTCTGAACTTTAGGGACCTAATGTAATAGGGACCTATGATTGTCTTCTGAGGGAAGGTCTTGCTTCAGAGAGATTGATGCAGGTTTGATCTAGAAGGGCAGTCACACCAGAGCTCAGGAGTGTGGGATTTGGAGTAGAGCACACTAGTCAGTGTCCAGGTTATCTTTCTTCAGCAGGTGTCTCTGTACCTATGCTAAGGGGTGGAGGAGGGAAATGGCACCCACTGGCTCTTTTATCCCTGTCAAGGCATTGCTGCCTCTCTCAAATATGCTCCAAGAAGAAGGAACCATCTCTCCCAGCTTCTTAGGTGATCCTCAGATTGTGTGATCTGCTCCAGGTTACCTGCCATCCATCTCTACAGGAGCCCTGCTACTACCCTTATGGCTCTATACTATAGAGATCATAGTCCTCCAAGACTCCAGGCTTCAGTCCTGCTGGTTGCAAAAACTCATGAAAATCAGTCCCTCTTGTTTTCCTAATCAGTAAATTTGAGTAAATGTTTTCCTTGTCAGTAGCTTTGAGGAAATGTTTTCTTTGTGCAATCCTCTGTGCGCTACTCTCTCTGTCTCTCTGTTTCTGTCTCTTGTGTCTGGCGGGGCCTGTCTCTGCAATCAGGGCTCCCTCCTCTCCACTGTACCCAATTGTGTGGTTTTTCCAGTCAGTACTCAGATCAATTTCTTGGGCATTCAGAATGATGTGATATTTATCTAGCTATGTTAGAGGGACAGGCAAGCCTAGGGTCCTCTACTACTTCACCATCTTAACTCCTCCCCCCTCAGTCTGCTGTCTTCTTTATCTTTCTTCCTCTTTATGTAATGTGTCCCTTTTCTCTGGATGCTTTGAAGATTTTCTTTTTTATCAATGGTTTTGACCGATTTGATTCTCTCTATAAATGGTTTTGACTCCTTGTTTTCTTCATGTTTTTTTCTTCTTGGAATTTGTTGAGCTTCTTGGATCTGTTGGTTTATAGTTTCCATCACATGTGGAAAATTTATAACTATTTATTTATTTATTTTAAAGATTCATTAAAAAAAATTTATTTGACAGAGAGAGAGAGAGAGAGAGAGGGAAAGCACAAGCAGGGGGAGTAGCCTGCAGAGGGAGAAGAAGAAGCAGGCTCCCTACAGAGCAGGGGGAGCCCAATATGGGACTCGATCCCAGGATGCTGGGATCATGACCTGAGCCGAAGGTTGCTGCATAATGAACTGAGCCACCCAGACACCCCATGGAAAATTTATAACCATTTAAACAAGATTTTATTTTTTAGAGAAGTTTTAGGTTCATAGCAAAATTGAGGGTACAGATTTCCTATATATTCCTTGCATCCCTGCTCCCCTGAGAGCCTCTTCCTTAATCAACATCATTATTACCGCCTCCCAAGAAGTTGCACGTTTATTAAAATTGATTAACCTACATTGATACATCATAATCAGCCCAAGTGCATAGTTTATGGTTTATTCTTGGTATTGCATATTATGTGGGTTTGGGCAATATATAATGACATATATCCATTATGATGGTATTATACAGGTATTTTAATGCCCTAAAAATCTTTGTGCTCTGACTATTCATTCCTGTACTTCCCTTGCTCTCCCCCCACAATCCTGGAAATCACTGATCTTTTCACTATCTCCATAGTTCTGCCTTTTCCAGAATGTCATATGGTTGAAATCATAGACTATATAGCCTTTCCATATTGGTTTCTTTTCCTTTAGTTAGATAGGCATGTAAAACTCATCAAACTTTTCATAGCTTGAAGCTCTTTCTTCTTTTTTAAAATTGAATTTCATTCCATTTTTAACACTGAATTAACAGCTAATATATCTGTTCACCTACTGAGTGATATCTTGGTTGCTTCCAAGTTTTGGCAATTATGAATAAATGCTGCTATAAACATCCATGTGCAGATGCAGGTCTTATATAGAAGTGTGGTGTTTAAGGTCCTCATGTTTGAGATTTTTCCAGATATCTTTCTGTGATTGAGTTCTAGTTTAATTTCATTGTTGTCTGAGAGCAGACATTTTATAACTTTTATTCTTTTAAATTTGTTAAGATGTGTTTTATGGTCCAGAAGGTGGTCTATCTTGGTGAATTTTCCATTCAAGCTTGAGAAGAATGTGTAATATGCTATTGATGGATGAAGTAACCTATAGATGCCAAATATATCCAGTTGGTTGATGATGTTGAATTCAGCTCTGTCTTTACTGACTTTCTTCCTGCTGGATCTGCCCATTTTTGATAATGTGGTGTTGAAATCTGCAACTATGAAAGCTGATTCACCTATTTCTCCTTGAAGTTTTTGTTTCATATGTTTGATACTCTGTTTTTGGGGATGTATACATTAAAGTTTGTTATGGTTTTTGAACTACTGACTCCTTTATAATGGTGTGATGTCTCTCTTTATCTATAATAACTATTTTCCACTGATGTCTGTTCTATCTGAAATTAATGTCTATCCCTGTTTTCCTTGGATTATTGTTAGCATGGTATATCTTTCTTCATCCATTTATTTTTAATATTCATGTGTTTTTATATTTAAAGTGGGTTTCTTGTAGATAATATAAATGTGGGTCCTGTGGGTCCACTTGACAATCTCTGTCTTTTAGTTAGTGATTTGGCCAATGATGTTTATAGTGATTATTGACATAGTTCGATTAATATCTACCACATTCATTACTGTTTCCTGTTTGTTGCCTTTGTTATTTTTCTCATTGTCTTCTACTAATTTTTCTGCCTTTTGTTATTTTAATTGAGTATTTTATATGATTCCATTTTCTCTTAGCATATTGGTTATACTTCTTTTCTTAAAATTTTTAATAGTTGCTGTAAAGTTCATAATATATACTTATCGTTCTCCAAGTCTTCTTTCAAATAATACTATATGTCTTCATGGAGAGCATGAGTACTTTATATTACTAAAATCATCCTAGTTTCTCCCTCCCTTCTCTTATATCATTGCTGTCATTTATTTTATTTATATAAAAGCATATGTAAAGATCCATTAAAAGTACAAAAACGCATAATCAAATACATTTTTAGTATTATCTTTTAAAATCTTATCTGTTAGATAAGTTAGGAAAAATAAGAGTTAAAATTTTTTTGTTTAAGTTCAGTTTAATTAACATATACTGTATTATTAGTTGCAGAGGTAGAATTTAGTGATTCATCAGTTTCATACAACACCCCATGCTCATTATTTCAAGTGTCCTCCTTAATGCTTATCACCCAATTACCCCAAACCCCAACCCACCTCTTCTCCAGCAAACCTCAGTTTGTTTCCTATAGTTAAGATCTCTTACAGTTTGCCTCCCTTTCTGTTTTCATCTTATTTTCTTCTTCCTTTCCTTCCCCTATGTTCATCTATTTTGTTTCTTAAATTCTACATAGCAGTGAAATCATATTCTTTGACTAATTTATTTTGCTTAGCAAGAAAAATAAGAATTTTTATTTTGCTTTTACTTATTTATTCTTCATTTCTCTTTCTTATTTTATGTAGGAACTGTACTTGATGCATGTACTCTCTGACCTATAGTATTTTGTCTCTCTGAAGAACTTCTTTTAATATTTCTTGCAAGTCAGGTCTATTGGAAACAATTTCTATCATTTCTGTTTTTGAAAAAGTATCTATTTCTTTTTCTCTTTTGAAGGATAATTTCACTGAATACAAAATTATAGATTGGTGTTTTTTCTTTATCAATACTTTAAGTATTTCATTCTCTTCTTGCATTAATGATTTCTGAGGAGATACCAGATGTAATCCTCTTTTTGTTCCTTTCTATATAAGGTCTTTTATTCATCTGACTTCTTTCAAAATTTTATTCTTTATCTTTGATTTTCTGTAGTTTGAAAATGATATGCATAGGTGTAGTGTTTTAGGCATGCATCCTGTTAGTATCTTCTGAGCTTCCTGGATCTATGGTTTGATGTTTGACATTAGTTTGGGGACATTCTCACTCAGTATTGTTTAAAATATTTCTGTTTTTACCTCTTTCTTCTCCTTCTGGTATTTGTATTACACATATGTCACACCTTTTGTCTCACAGTCCTTGGATATCCTTTTCTGTTATTTTTTAAAAAGATTTTATTTATTTATTTTACAGAAAGAGAGAGAGAGAAAGGGAGAGAGAGAGAGAGCACAAGCAGGGGGGGGTAGCAGGCAGAGGGAGAGGGAGAAGCAGGCTCCCATGGAGCAGGGAACCCCATGAGGGACTCCAAGGACAACAGGATCATGACCTGAACTGAAGGCAGTCACTTAACTCACTGAGTCTGTGTTCTGTTTTTTGTTTTCAGTTTTTATTTTCTTTGTTTTTCAGTTTTTGAGGATTCTTTTGATATATCCTTTAGCTCAGAGATTTTTTTTTAAAGATTTTATTTATTTATTTGACAGAGAGAGAGATCACAAGTAGGCAGAGAGGCAGGCAGAGAGAGAGGAGGAAGCAGGCCCCCTGCTGAGCAGAGAGCCTGATGCAGGGCTCGATCCCAGGACCCTGGGATCATGATCTGAGCCGAAGGCAGAGACTTTAACCCACTGAGCCACCCAGGTGCCCCAAGCTCAGAGATTCTTTATTCAGCCATATTCAGTGTACTAATAAGCCCATCAAACATATTCTCAATTTCTTTTATAGTGTTTTTGATCTGTAGAATTTCCTTTTGGATCTCTATTAGGATTTCCATCTGTCTGCTTACATTGTCCATCTGTTCTTGCATGCTGTGCACCTAATCCCTTAGGTTCCTTAACATATTACCAACAGTTGTTCTAAATTACTGGTCTGATAATTTCAACATCCCTGCCATACCTCTTCAAACTGTTTTTTGCCTTTTGGTATGTCTTGTAATTTTTCCTTGGTAGCCAGACATTATGCACTGAGTAAAAGGAACTATTGTAAGTAGGCTTTTATAAAGTGATGGTGAGGTGTTGAGGGAAGGGAAACAGTTTATAGTCTGATGATCTAAGTCTTTTAGTGAGTCTCTGCTTCTGGATTGTGAACTTTGCAAGTGTTTCTCAGTTTTTTTTTTTTTTTCCTCTCCCTGTAGGTAGGACAGGATGGTTAGTGTGAACTAAATTTGGGTATTTCCCTTCATCCAGGTCAGTTATTCTCTGATAGTTCCCTAGCAGGTTAAGCTCTGGTTAACTGTTTTCTCTTGAGGTCAGACCCTATTGGGAAGAACAGATTTCTCTGACATATTTCAAAATGGTTTCTTTTCCCTTCTCCCTTCTGAAGCATGAGGATATTTTTCTCTGATATTTTCTCTGAGAACCTGGTCAAGTCCCTGAAATTATAATATTTTGGTGTCCCTCTTATGACTAGATCCCCCTTTTAGCTAATTTTTCTTAGATTTGTTTATCTATTTCTTTTTAGAGAGACAGAGAAAGAGAGAGCACACAAGTGGTGGGGAGGGGCGGGGAGAAGGAGAGAGAGAAACTCACGCAGACTCCTTGCTGAACATGGGGCCAGATGCCAGGATCAATCTCATGACTGTGAGATCATGATCTGAGCCAAAATCAAGAACTGGACACTTAACTAACTGAGCCACCTAGACACTCTGAAGTTTTTAACTCTTAAACTTAACTCTTAAACCTAAACTTCTTTTAACTCTTAAACTCAGCCTCCAACAATTCATCAATTGTGGTTTAGGTTTTCCTACCCTGACCCTGGTTCTTCTTGTAGTTTCCACTTGTGAGTCTCTACTATGATAATCCACAACCCCTTATATTTTCCTGTCTCTCCGATTTTGGGGGCAGTAGCTTGCCTTGTGTCCTTCCCTCTTTTGCAGATCCAGGAAGAATTGTTGATTTTTTAGTCTGTACAGCTTAGAGGATTTGAGGTAAAGCAATGATTCATGCCTCTTATTCTTCCTTGAATCTGCTTTTAAAAAAATGTAATAGAGGAATATTTAGAACAACAAGTGTTGCTGTTGAAATTTGGGGCCTCTTTAAATATGGCCTTTAGGAGGGGAAAACATTTTTTTTTCCTGTAATAAAGAGATATAAATCTGAGAGGGGCTGACCTTGGTTGCTGTGGTTCTGGGGGTCCCTCTCCTGTACCTTCCTCTTTGAGAAGGAAGAGTCTGTGGGGCCAGGAAGCCATATCCCCAAATGGAACATACTGAGGGTAATCAGGACCCTAAAATCCTCTAATCCAATGGCTCTGAGATTCCAGGGCCTATGTAGGCTTCCTACATCCATTCATCTCCTAAGGATAGATCACAGCTCTGGTGTGCACACATGCTAGGTCTGAGAAGGCCAAGAGCTAACAGAGCTTGAATTTGAGGCCTAGCATATGCATACTATGGGGAGTCTCACAGTACTGGGTGGTATAGGAGGAGAAAAAAGTAGAAGAGCTGATGAAAGTCTTCTCTTCCCACACCACCATGTTCTACTGAGGGAGTCTGTGAAATCTAAATTTAAACCTGGACTGCCATATTATGAGTATGTTTTTAAAGATAGGCTAATGGAAGCTCTTTTATTTAAAGTTCTGTTAGTTATAGGGATGCCTGGATATCTTAGTTGGTTAAGCATCTAACTTTAGCTCATGTCATGATCCCAAAGCCCTGGGATGGAGCCCCGAGTTGGGCTCCCTGCTTAGTGGGAAGCCTGCTTCTCCCTCTCCCCACTCGTGCTCTCTCTTGCTATCTCTGTCACTATCTTTGTCTCCCTCTGTCAAATAAATAAATAAAGTCTTTAAAAGAATGAAATTCTGTTATAACTCTAAGATATTCAGACATATAGAAATGGGCCTTTATTTGTACCCTTGTCTTGGGCTCCACAAAGGTTAGGTGTGATCCTCCTAGAATAAAAATCAAATTTCCAGAGCTTTCTTTCAGTAAAGAATTTCAGAAAGGAAGATGGATGGATCCTCTAGTTTTCTTCCTCTTCTCGCCATTAATAAGGGATGTCGGTAAATGGCTAGACCAATAATCCTGAATACAGTTTAGTGAGTGGGTAGGTAGCCTTTCTCTAAGCTTTTCTCCAAGAAGATTTTATAAAACAAGATTTTAATGTGCTCTGAAAGTGGTCCAATCAGTTTGTGTTTGCCATATTTTCACTGGGAATGCGAAGGAAAGAAGGGATCTCCAGTGAGGGGTGCTACAATAAATAAAGAATGCTATTGATCACTTCAGGAGGTTCAAAGTAACTTTTGAGTATGTTTTGGCTATATTTCAAAGGACTGCTCTTTTATTTTAGCAACATGATTATGCTAGTTTTTAGCTGTTTTCTGCATTAAGGTAGCTTAAAAATTCAGACTATTTAATAATCTGACACAGCAACCATCTGTTAGAAGCTACATAAATGTATGTGCACAGTTTTGTTCCAGTTCAATGGCTTACCACTTACTATTCTTAACACAACACACACCTACTTACCAAACAAAATAATTTTATTAAATTTTATCCAGAAACTTCAGATATCTCACCTGATCTTTAACTGAAAAATTAGTAAGAAGTATAACATCTGGCCTAAAAAAACTGGTCGTATGAAATGAATGTAATTTATTTCTGAGATTTTGCTTCCAGTTAGCTCGATGCTTTGTTGAAATATAAAAATAAAGGATAATTAGTAGTAAGTTTCAGTGACATTTAAGTACTTAGGTAAAGGCAAGGTTAAAGTAATTTTAGTATAGTAACATCAGGGCCTTTCAAGTCAAGAGGATCAGTTTAAAACGACAGTATGGAATCTGGAAACAGGAGATTTGGAATAGATTCCGGACTTTGCCACGTAGCTTCTCTGTGACCTTCAGTTTCTTTCTCTGAGGTTAATAAATACAGCCTATATTTTAGGATTGACTTAAAGATTAAGTAAGACAATTGTTTAAAAAGTACTTTAAATTTTGAAATTTACATTATATTATACAAATGTCAACCTTAATAATGCTGCTCTTTCAGGTGAGGAAGAAAAAAAGAAAAAACTTATAATAAGCACTATCTGTGGGATTATTTTCCTTATTTAATAGTTGAAGACATAAAGTAATCTGCTCAGGATCACAGTTTGTAAATCTGTCCAATTCTGAAGTATGTATGTTTTCTCTCAGTACCACTTAGTAATTTATATTTTCATGCATTATCTTTTCTTGGAACATATTCAAGAAAAATCTCCCTTCCATCTTCCCTTCCTTCCTTTTAATATGTTCAAGGTCAAAAATACCTTTTTAAAGTAGACTGAGTCTTAAAGGAGGAGTATGTTACCAAGGCAACAGAGGATGAGAGAGAATTTAAAGAGAAGGAAAGAAATTTGCAAATTCAAAGACTTAGGAGAGGTCATGTTGTATTCAAGGGATTGTCAGCAATTTAGTATGATTTGTGCTCATGTTCTGTGTATGTGTGAAAGGAGGGGCTGAGAAGTAGAAGGAGTTATAAGAGATGAAACTCAAGAAGCTGGGAGGGGCTCAATCAAGAGGAGACATGTAAGTCATTAAAACTTGAGAATGGATCCTGTCAGGGCTGGGGAGCCAATAGGGATCCTCCTCCCAAAGTTCTTCAGGAAAAGGTCATTGCAGAGTTATGCATTTTAAAAAGTATTATTGGAGGGGTATTGATTACATTTCCACTATTAATTCTCACAAAGTGAATTTACTAAAGCTTACCACATCCGACCTAGAAAAAGAAGATACAGAAGATACAGTTTAAAGATCATTATGGAAATGCCCAGTGGTCTTTTTAGATTTCTACTGTGTGGTCTCTGTGAAAGTCTCTCGGGCTCTCTTAGTATTCAATTTCAGTTCTGCCAAGAGTACACCTCAAATTCATTTTCTGGCACCAAGTTCTCTTTTGTAGTCAACTTCCATTTCCTTCAGCACTTTTTTTTTTTTTTGGTTTACTTCATTTGAATTCATCCTGGCCATGATGGATCATCTTGGCATTAAAAAAAGTAAGAAATCATTGTCCCAGTGAAAAATGAATTCCTATTATTGGAAATAAATATGAATAGTTGATGAGTCCAGTTGTGCAGGGGATTTATAGCATACTAAAAGGCTTGAGAGGCTAAATATACAAATGAACAATGGTCAGACCTATATTAAAATAGAACTCTGGCTCACAACCTGTAGCAACCAGTCAAAGATGCCAAATCACAGCCTCTGTAGCAATCAGCCCCAAGTGGCCAGAATTTGATCAATAGCTGACAACTTCTCTAATTTTTAATGCCACTTTCAATGTAATAAATAACCGGAGAAAGGCTATATCTGTTCACCTACCCAATCTCATAGGATCCCCCACTTCTAGTTAGCCCAACCTGAGCTTTCCCATGCTAACAGCTTCCACTCAGGGAGTGCCTGAAACCTCCCTTTTCCTATGTTCTCCCACTCCTCTGTCTGCCTTTGAGTCTCTGTCAAAATGCAAATGATGGTGGCTCTCTCCTTTGCTATATCAAGATTGAATAAAGAGCCTTTGCTCCTTCTCATTTGGGTGGCCTTCATTTACTTCCATAGGCTCCTTCAGTAAAGGGATATTTGCTGACTTAGGTGGGTGGTTCTGGGCACAGAAAGCTTCCCTGCAGTCTCCCTGGTTACAGTATCTTATATAAGTATTTGAAGGAATTCTTTAAATTTAGGTCCTGTTACAAAATGATTAAGAGAGACAATTTAGGGTGATATAAACAAACTTTAATACTTCATGAAGCATAGAGCCTCCTTTCAGAAAATTGCAAAATGAGGTAGAAGACAAGAAGCTTTTGCAGGATAACGAATAAAGAATAAGGAAGAGAGAAATAGAAATACATGTTTGGGTGGGGTCAAATAGTCAGCTTCATTTGGAATGACAAGGCCCAGAGCTTGCTTGGTGTTTGGAGATTGGCTGACTGGACATACAGTTGACTTTTGAACATGGATTTGAATTGCACAGGTCCACTTACATGTTGATTTTTTATAGTATAATACTGTAAATGCATTTCCTCTTCCTTTGACTTTATTAGTAACATTTTTTATCATCTAGCTTAACTTATTGTAAGAACACACATAACATACAATTCATATAACATACAAAATACATTTATAATTCATATAACATACAAAATACATTTATTTGACTATTTATGTTATTGATAAGGCCTCCGGTCAACAGTAGGTTATTAGTATTTAAGTTTAGGGGTAGTCAAAAGTTAATACAGATTTTTGATTGCCCAGGGGATTGGGACCCCTAACCACTGTGTTGTTCGAGAATAAAATGTACTGCATTTCTGGTCAAACAAAGCATTTACAGGGACACAAAATTTATCAAGTTATGGTTTGCTGATGTGGTACTTCAAGTAGGAGCAACTCCATCTTGGGGCTAGAAAGTTATTCAAACAGCTTTATAATCACAACAAAAAAAGAATAAATAAGATTGAATTTATACTTTGAAGTAAACTGCATGTGTCAATCAAATATGGTAGTAACCCTAGTCCAACTTCACTAGGGGATTAGAGAATTGCTAAATTTCTACCCTGTTCTGTCTTGATTCTTTTCTGTCTTTAATCTGCTCTCTATTCTCTGCTGGCCTTCTGGCTGTCTTACACCAGATCTACCCTCCTTAGGTGCTCTCTGGCAAAATGCTGCTCTCCTGCCTTGTGCTTAAGAATGGCTTCTTTCTGTGACTGATGGTAATGGTGGTAGGGTTATGGAAAAGGAAAAAAAATAACAACATTAAAAACCTTACTGTTTGTTTTACCTAAAAAAAAAAAAAAATGGTTTCCCCACTCTATAGAAATAGCTGATAATTATTTATTCTCTGGCCCTGTTAACTGTAGAATTAACTGTAGGATTCTAGGATTTTAAAAACCTCTCCAAGGAGGGCATGTGTTATGATGAGCACTAAGGTGTTATATGCAACTAATGAATCATTGAACACTACATCAAAAACTAATGATGTACTATATGCTGGCTAACTGAACATAATTAAAAAAATGTCTACCCTGTGTGGGTTATAATAGGGGCTTCTCTAATTCTAAGAGATCCTCATCTTCCTCATATGATTCTACCATTTCATCCCCCCTCCTTTCTTCCTCTACCCTCTGGTTCCTGTTTCTGTCTTTTCCATCTCTCCTTCTAATTCATCATATACAGATGCTGTATTAGAAATCTGTGTTCTCACATACAGCTAAAAAAGGGTCAGTGTGTGCAATAGGGTATTCTACTTGACCTAAGACTGAGAATTCTGTGATAATTAAAACTGAAAAACATTTGCCAGAGGAATTTAAAAAGATATAATAGACTATTATTCTGTGCTCTTGATAGTGAAAATGTGGTTGGTACTTCTAGCTATTGAAGAGTTTTCTGGTTTCTGATTCCTTTTTTTTTTTTTTTTTTAAGTATTTTATCTCTCTTTTAAGATGAGAGCCCCCTGAGGGCAAAGATTGTGTCTTCTAGGCTTAATGAAGGAGTGGAATTGCTAAGAATATAGAGGACATACGCTTTGCTTTCTCAACATGTCTTTCTTTGAAAAGTCACATTTTACCCATTTTTTTGTGCTTCTTGTAAGAATTGAAAACCAGTAACTTTGTCTTTATTCCTAATAGTTATCACCTTTTCCCTTATTTCAGCCACAGGAGAGGATACAGGACAAGCTTTGGCCAATCAGAGTATCCCATTCTCTTGCAATAGTCATTGGTCCTAGGGACAATCTGAAGGACAGGCAGAGGACTGGTAGCTCCTGAGGGCAAGGCCATGTTAGCCATTCATATGTATATTCATGGTATATAGTGTGGCATTTAGTATATGAATGTTTAAGGAATGTTTAAGGAATAAATGTTTATTTATTTATTCATGATGTGTTTAAGGAATAAATCTTAGAGATGACTGGAAACTGTAGGGGCACTGAAGTCTCCCTCCCTGGCACCAAAGTATTTCTTTTCTCATATTTTCTCCATATCTTCCTACAATGTCTTCTACATTGCTCATTTGAATTGGCGTTTTGCTAAAATCTCAGTTTACAGACAACTACATTACTTTACATTCTTTTTCCCATGTTGCTGATTGGCTGAAAGAGGAAAAACTGCTGAACTTGGAGGTTTGGCTCTTAACCAAACCAACATTGTTGGCCACATTGCTGGTGTTCACTCAGTGCCTGCTCTCTTTGGTAGGGAGAGGCTCCTGACATTTCCTCCCACCCTGTCCAGTTCTAAATACCAGCCTCATTGTCTCCCAAGCCTTGGAGTTTGCTGGTGTCCACACACTGCCTCCCACATTGCTAATCAAGCTGAAGATAAAGTCTTTTTGTGGCTTCTACTTTTTTACCTACGTCACAGATTAAATTTGTTTGAAATTTTAAGAATAGAGATTATTCTTTTCTGTTTTTAAAATAAAGATTTATTTATTTATTTTAGAGAGCTAGAGAATAGGCAAGCACACCTGCACATGTTACTGGGGGAAGAGCAGAGGGAGAGAATCCCACACAGATGCATACTGGGCTTAGAGCCTGAGGCACTCCATCCCATGACCTGTGAGCTGAAACCAAGAGTTGGGTGTTTGAGCCACCCAGGTGCCCTAAGAGAATATTCTTTTAGCACACGAGGGTACTCTTTATAATTTCTTACTAACTTCCTACTGAAGACAATTTCAGAATGACCCATTTGAATCTTTTTTTTTTTTTTTTTTGGTCACTCATCTTTATGCATTCCGATAGAAATTTCAAGACTGAGAAATGATCTAGAATTATGGAGGGATGAGGAGCTGACTGTGAGTGTGTTGTTGGAGAGAATTAATATCTAAGGTTAGGGACTATTGTAATCCTTCATTTTACCACTGATTCCCAGGGTCTTGCATAGTGCCTAACACAGAGCTGATGCTCAATGTTAGTCCTCATATTACTTAACAGGTTTTACCATATACACATTTTATAGCTGAAGATACCTGGGATTGGAGGGGGTATAAATGGATGCTGTGGAAAGGCTTTGGGTGTAGAGATGCTGGTGTTGTATTTAAATTTTGCTCTGTTCTGTGACTATGGTACTAGGCAAGTCCTTTAACCACTCTCTTGCAGTTGGCCTATTTGTAAAGTTGAGATAATAATAGATACTTTGCAGGATCATTGTGAGGATTAGGAATAACAAGTACAAAGGGCTATATTAGACAATAATTGGAACTTTTAAGGTCATCCAGCCACTAAGTAAAAGATCTAGTAATCAAACCCAAATTTATCTAGCTCCAAAGCTGAAAGACAGACTGAGGTCTTAAAGATACCACTATCTTGTTAATACAACATTTAAATTTAATTTGTGTGGTCCTGCTGGATGAAAATGCTTTGCAGAAATCATGATATTTACATTCACGGGCTGTTTATCTTAGAGGATAATATAGATTAAAGCAGCTCTTTGTGTTATGGTGCTCTTGTAGGACTTTATGTTTTTTAAGTATAATTTAAATCATGTAAGTCTATTTTCTGCATATAGCGGTCAATTAATCTATTGTTTTCTAATAGAAGCCTTACAGAAATCAACTTCCTATTTACTCTCTGAGTCCTGTGTCTGAGTTCAGTGTTTTCTTGGCATTTCCTTAGAGAGCCTGGGGTCAACTGAATGGAAAACCAGTTGAGTATCACAAATTGAGACAGAATGCTATTTCTTTGTAGTATATGTATACATTTAGGAAGGGATAATGACTTTTTCCCAAATAAAGATTATAAATCAATACTCATTGGGATAGAAAAAAGATTTTCTGGTTATGCTAGATACCAGTATAATTATTCTCAAAGGTAATTCAGTAAATACCTAAAATTGAATCTGTGCTGACTCTGAAAACCTTACTTGGTGACTTGGAAGGCAGATCTTTAAAATTGTATGAAACAATAAAGACTCCCGTGTTCAAGCAATAAGCTTGTCAGATAACTACATCATACAAAACAATCAACACATAGCAATTCTTTTTTATAAAATTTATTAATCAGGAAATAGGCTCTATATGCATAAATCAAAGAGTCACTTTATAAATATTTTAATCCTTCATAAATTCTTTGTTCCAGAAAATATATTTACCCTTTTAAGTTTTTCCTGACTGAATTCTAGGAAATGTTTATTTGTGTGATCTATTGCCATTTAAAATGTAATATTAGGCACCTTTCCCTTTTTTAGGCACTCTTTATTTTATTAGGCACTCTTCTCTTTTTTAACCCACGATAATTATCTCAATGGCTGGAAAGGTCTACCAGGTAAAGTAGGAAAGAGTATCTAAAAAATAAAAGAAATTAGGGGCGCCTGCGTGGCTCAGTGGGTTAAAAAATAAAAGAAATTATATACAATATTTATATATGTCATATATATAATATATATAATGTAATATGTATAATATATATATTAAAACACCATTAGTTTAATATAAGTTGGTGGAATTTTCAGCTAACAAATCAGATTACAAATAGGAACTGAGGACCTATTGTATGCAATCCATTGTGCTGGGTACTGTAGCAATGAGAGATGAATAAAATATACTTATTGTCCTCATAAACTTTGATCTAGTTGTAAATTTACTAAAATATGACTGTGTAGTAAGAAATTTTTCAATGCAAGAAATGTTACAAGAATTGGATAAATATGACAATTTGCCAAATGTGTGTATGACAGCAAACAAGAGGGATAATCCAGTAAGGCTTTACTCTGAGAAGTCTTCTTGAAGAGGAAGAATTTGAATTAATTTGAAGTGTAATTGGATTCCAAACAAACTGAGAGGAGACATGGAGATGATTAGATTTAACAGTTATGTTTTGATTAGGTAAAGGTTCTTGTTACCAGCATAAATATACCTAAACCTTTACCAAAATTTTATGACCAGATATTGACATTATTATATTAGCAAATTATAATTTCTCTTAAGTGTGATTTAAAAACATTTGAAAAAAATGTGTTACATCGTGGCAGGATACAAAGTCAATGTGCAGAAATCAGTGGCTTTCTTATACACTAACAATGAAAATACAGAAAGGGAAATTAGAGAATCGATTCCATTTACTATAGCACCAAGAACCATAAGATACCTGGGACTAAACCTAACCAAAGAGGTAAAGGATCTGTACTTGAGGAACTACAGAACACTCATGAAAGAAATTGAAGAAGACACAAATAGATGGAAGACCATTCCATGCTCTTGGATCGGAAGAATAAACATTGTTAAAATGTCTATACTGCCTAGAGCAATCTATACTTTTAATGCCATTCCGAGCAAAATTCTACCGGTATTCTTCAAAGAGCTGGAGCAAATAATCCTAAAATTTGTATGGAATCAGAAGAGACCCCGAATCGCTAAGGAAATGTTGAAAAACAAAAATAAAGCTGGCGGCATCACGTTACCTAATTTCAAGCTTTATTACAAAGCTGTGATCACCAAGACAGCATGGTACTGGCATAAAAACAGACACATAGACCAGTGGAACAGAGTAGAGAGCCCAGATATGGACCCTCAACTCTATGGTCAGTTAATCTTCGACAAAACAGGAAAAAACATACAGTGGAAAAAAGACAGACTCTTCAATAAATGGTGCTGGGAAAACTGGACAGCTATATGTAGAAGAATGAAACTCGACCATTCTCTTACACTGTACACAAAGATAAACTCAAAATGGATAAAAGACCTCAACGTGAGACAGGAATCCATCAGAATCCTAGAGGAGAACATAGGCAGTAATCTCTTTGATATCAGCCACAGCAACTTCTTTCAAGATATGTCTCCAAAGGCAAAGGAAGCAAAAGCGAAAATAAACTTCTGGGACTTCATCAAAATCAAAAGCTTCTGCACAGCAAAGGAAACAGTCAACAAAACAAAGAGGCAACCCACGGAATGGGAGAAGATATTTGCAAATGACAGTACAGACAAAAGGTTGATATTCAGCATCTATAATGAACTCCTCAAACTCAACACACACGAAACAGGCAAACACATCAAAAAATGGGCAGAAGATATGAATAGACACTTCTCCAATCAAGACATACAAATGGCTATCAGACACATGAAAAAATGTTCATCATCATTAGCCCTCAGGGAGATTCAAATTAAAACCACATTGAGATATCACCTTACACCAGTTAGAATGGCCAAAATGAACAAAACAGGAAACAACATGTGTTGGAGAGGATGTGGAGAAAGGGGAACCCTCTTCCACTGTTGGTAGGAATGCAAGTTGGTGCAGCCTCTTTGGAGAACAGTGTGGCGATTCCTCAAGAAATTAAAAATAGAGCTTCCCTGCCATTGCACTCCTGGGTATTTACCCCAAAGACACAGATGTCGTGAAAAGAAGGGCCATCTGTACCCCAATGTTTATAGCAGCAATGGCCACGGTCGCCAAACTATGGAAAGAACCAAGATGCCCTTCAACGGACGAATGGATAAGGAAGATGTGGTCCATATACACTATGGAGTATTATGCCTCCATTAGAAAGGATGAATACCCAACTTTTGTAGCAACATGGACGGGACTGGAAGAGATTATGCTGAGTGAAATCAGTCAAGCAGAGAGAGTCAATTATCATATGGTTTCACTCATTTGTGGAGCATAACCAATAGCATGGAGGACAAGGGGCGTTAGAGAGTAGTAGGGAATTTGGGTAAATTGGAAGGGGAGGTGAACCATGAGAGACTGTGGACTCTGAAAAACAGTCTGAGGGGTTTGAAGTGGCGGGGGTGTGGGAGGTTGGGGTACCAGGTGGTGGGTATTATAGAGGGCACGGCTTGCATGGAGCACTGGGTGTGGTGAAAAAATAATGAATACTGTTTTTCTGAAAATAAATAAATTGAAAAAAATGTGTTGCATGCTTTTTCATATATTTTTATCTGATTATAAAAGTGATTTGTGCACATTATAAACTACAAAGTACTGATAATCATAAAGAAAATGTAAATACTCCCTAACTTCTACCACTTAACATTTTAGCACATTTTTTCCTGCTAGTTTTTCTTCTAAAATATGTATTTTTTTCTGATAATAAAAGTAATAATATATTCTTATTATAAAAATCTGTTACATAAATAATACACAGAAAGTAAAAATTTCATTTGATGACCACATTGATATTCCTAGATTGGTATTAATGATTATAGGGCAAAATTTTTATTTAGTTTTTATTTGAAAGATTTTAGTTATGAGAGAGAGAAAGAGCATGAACTAGGGGAGGGTTGAGAGGGAGAAGCAGACTCCCCGCTGAGCAGGGAGCCGAACGTGGGGGCTTGATCTCAGGGCCCTGGGATCATGACCTGAGGCAAAGGCAAATACTTAACCGAGCCACCCAGATGCCCCTAGAACAAACTTTTTAAAGGTTGCAAACTCAGTGTAGCAGATTTTACAGTAACAGGGAATGGTGGGGACTTCAGGATGCTTGAGAATGCATACTCCATCTAAGGTGCTTGATTTCAAACTTTACTTAACAATGACCAAATAAAATACACAACTAGGCTAATTTGGTCCTGCAGTACCCTGTTTTGGAGTACCAATGTAGATAAAACAATATCAACATTTTATAACTTTATCCTTTTGAAAATTATATAAGAATATCTCACATCATTGAAATTTCCTTGTAAATGTATTTTTTAGCCTTATATTTCTCAAATCATTAAATTATGATTTACTTAAGTGTTTTCATTCTACTATTGTTAGAACATTTCTGTTTTTCAGATATAATTATTAATAAAACTTTGCATACCAGGCTCTATAGCAGGAACCTCAATAGCCTCAAACTGAATTTATTACCATTTCTGCTTAAACTGTTCCTTTATCAGTAATGTATTACAGTGTAGTAGAATACTTACATCCCCATATAAGTTCCTATGCAGGTTCTGGAACCTTTCTGAGGTTTATATTTTGGGTGGTGAGTGGGTGGAGGTAGTACTTATTTTTCTCCTAAATCTATTGGAAAGCAGTGCATTTGTGCTGTGTGGTTCCCTGTTCTTTGTCTCATCTCCTATGGCTATGTTACACATCCCTTAATTTACTTCCTTTTCTCCCTCTTCACGCAGTGCCACGCTTTAAGAGCATTATTACTTGTAGCAGATTTTATAGCACAATAAATACTTTAAATTAAATATTTGGACATCTCTGTTTTACTATGATGTGGCCTTACCTGCCATGGGTATTTCCTACTGGTCGACTTTCCCTTTAAGCCCCCATTCATATCTTTGCTCTTGTCGCTGTCCCCAGATTCTGTAAATACCATCCAACAAAGTGCCCAAGGATAATCTAAATTAGTCTTACTTCCTTGTACATTGGAATTCAACGTTTCTTTGTATTCCTCTCTCTCATTCATAGTCAGAAGCTATATTAGGCTTGGGGAGAAAATCACGAGTAAGACACAGAGCCTTTACCTTATGGAGTATATACCTATTTCCTTACCTCTCTTGGATCTGTCATATTACCATTGCTTGTTTCTAAGTCATCATCCTCTCTTGGATCTGTCATATTACCATTGCTTGTTTCTAAGTCATCATTCTCTCTTGGTTTTGGTAAGAAGCCTTCTAGGTGGTTGCTTGTTTTCACTCTTGCTCTCCTTCAGATCTTTTCTCTTCTTTCTCCTTGCTTTTATTTATTTATTTATTTTTTAAAGATTTTATTTATTTATTTGACAGAGAGAAATCACAAGTAGATGGAGAGGCAGGCAGAGAGAGAGAGGGAAGCAGGCTCCCTGCTGAGCAGAGAGCCCGATATGGGACTCGATCCCAGGACCCTGAGATCATGACCTGAGCCGAAGGCAGCGGCTTAACCCACTGAGCCACCCAGGCACCTCTCCTTGCTTTTACTGTGGCAAGGACAATCTTTTAGAAATGAAAACCTACCTTGAATCTCTTTGATGGTTTCCCACTACATTTAGGATCAATAGTGAAACTGTTTAAATTATTTTCATGGTGCTCTGTGATCTGCTCGTGTCTATTTTGCCTGACTCATAAAAGTCATTCTACACTTGTCTCACTCAAAATAAATTGGATATTTGTTAATGCCATAAATCTAAGATCTGCCATATCCCTCCCCCCATCCCTACCTGGTCCCACTATGCTATCTGCACGTGGTTCTCTTGATCTGAGCTTTCTTCTACTGTATCTTTGCCTGGCTGACTCAAGTCCAGTTATGAACTAGATCTCCTCCAGGAAGTTTTTCATCAAAGCCTACATCCCTCTCCGATAGTTTCTAAAATAGTTTATATTTTCCATTTCACACTTAAATTTTTTTCCTAAAAACATTTTTAAGATAATGTTTAGATTTGGCATTTGTCTGCTTAAGGGTTTGAATACTTTATTGACTCTTTTTTTTTTTAAGATTTTATTTATTTATTTGACAGAGAGAGATCACAAGTAGGCAGAGAGGCAGGCAGAGAGAGAGAGAGAGGAGGAAGCAGGCTCCCTCCAGAGCAGAGAGCCCGATGCGGGACTCGATCCCAGGACCCTGAGATCATGACCTGAGCCGAAGGCAGCAGCTTAACCCACTGAGCCACCCAGGCGCCCCTTTATTGACTCTTGATACACAAAGTTAAATGATGTTCAAATGATGTTCATCATTAAATGATAATTATATTCTCAAGAAGATACATTTTTTAAGGAGGATTTTTAAAAGCTTATATTTGATCTTGGAATTTTTTTTTTTTTTTTTATTTGACAGAGAGAAATCACAAGTAGTCGGAGAGGCAGGCAGAGAGAGAGAGAGAGGGAAGCAGGCTCCCCGCTGAGCAGAGAGCCCGATGCGGGACTCGATCCCAGGACCCTGAGACCATGACCTGAGCCGAAGGCAGCGGCTTAACCCACTGAGCCACCCAGGCGCCCCTGATCTTGGAATTTTTTTAGATCATCTGTCTCTTGTTTAATATTGAAATCACTTCTTGTTGCATTTGTATGTATATGAGAACATTTAATATATAGATACATGTTTTATAATGTTTTAAGAAATGCAGTTTTTCTGTGAAGTAAGCTATAGTTGCCCATATAGCAATAGAAACGAAGAATAGATTTTCACTTAACACACATGTCAATTAAAAATCCTTCATTTCCTTCATTTTGCTCAAAGCAAAATAAGTCAATCAGAGAAAGACAATTATCATATGATCTCTCTGATATGAGGAATTTGAGAGGTAGAGTGGGGGTTTCGGGGTAGGGAAGGGAAAAGTGAACCAAGATGGTATCAGGAGGGAGACAAACCATAAGAGACTCTTAATCTCACAAAATGAATTGAAGGTTGCCCTGGGGGAGGGGGGGAGGGAGAGGGTGGTTGGGTTATGGACATTGGGGAGGGTATGTGTTGTGGTGAGTGCTGTGAAGTGTGTAAGCCTGACGATTCACAGACCTGTACCCCTGGGGCTAATAATACATTATAAGTTAATATTAAAAAAAATCTTTCTTTTTTGATGAACTTAATTTGTTATTCCTATCGGTGTAAGAATAGAATTCTGTAGCTATTTTCTATAACTTTTTCAATGTTGCCAATCTGTTTTCAAAAATATAATTTTCAGGGGCACCTGGGAGGCTCAGAGGGTTAAACCTCTGCCTTTGGCTCAGGTCAGGATCTCAGGGTCCTGGGATCGAGTCCCGCATCGGGCTCTTTGCTCAGTAGGGAACCTGCTTCCCCTTCTCTCTCTGCCTGCCTCTCTGCCTACTTGTGATCTCTCTCTGTCAAATAAATAAATAAAATCTTTAAAAAATACATATATATAATTTTCAAAGACTGCTTAATATTGCTGGTGGTCAAAATAATCAAAATTTATTGCTTCATTGCTGAAAGATTAGATTGTTTCTAGTTTTTACTGTTATATATAGTGCTTACATAAACATCTTCATGAATATACATATCAACAATTTTTTATTCTTGTCTAAATATAATTTCCTACAAGTTAGATTGCCAGTTCAAAGAGCACGGGTATTTTTATTCCTCTTGATTTATTTTGTCAAGTGACTTTCCTAAAAGAAGTGAAAACATCATCATGGTTAAAAGCCCAGAACCTGGTACCAGATAGCCTAGGTTTAAATTGTTTTCCCAACTGTGTGACCTGAGGCAAGTTAATTAACCTTGTCTCAATTTCCTCATCTGTGTGTTACAGATTTGTGAGGATGAAATATGTTAATATATGAAAAGTACTTAGAAAATTCTTGGCCTTGCACCAGTAATATATGAAAATATGAATTCCATTGAATTTTTACTCATCTGAGTTTTACTTAAAAAGCCTATTTTTTAAATAAATGAAAAATGGTTCTGTTTTTGATTTACAGTTTAAAAAATTATTTTTTCCCATTAAGAGTTTTTTTTGAACATCACTTTGGGGAAAATGAAAATGGCTAGGTACTGGACATTCCTAAAACTTGTGAGTTTCACTGAAATAAAGATCTCCTTTAATTTTGATGATGAAACCCTTTGTGAGCTCTTGAAGGTCAGTTCCTTAATAGGGAGTCCGGAGTGCAAAGGTATTCTTGAAATCTTATTTACAAGTAAGTTAAAAGCAAATCATGTCTTTCTGTTGGAGTTAATGTAGAGCAGGAAATCAGCCATAATACCTGGGTTGCTAAAATGTAACACAGAGGCCACTGGCTGAGAAGGAAGGTTTTGGAGAAGGGCAAGGCCTTTGGAATGTTGAGGCCTTTGAGACCACTTTGCTGTTGGAATGCGTTGGGGAGTTGCCTTCCCCAAGTCTTTCTTAGCTCAAACAACTGCCCCGTGATCTAAGAGATGTATGCATTGTCCCTTAGGTTATGTTTAGCAGAACCCTCAGATCAGCTTATTTTTATCTTTCCCCTAAACAGTTCCTCCTAGTTTCAATAAGACCCCTTGTCACAAACCATGGGGAAAAAAAAAAAAAAAAAAAAAAGACCCCTTGTCACATTTCACTGTGCTTGAGAAACAGTGATAAGGATTTGTGATTATCCTGAAGGACCAATAAAAGCAGAAGCAAAGAAGAGAAAGGGGTCTTCAACTCTGAGCCTTGACCCCCTTGCTTTCTCCTCTCTTTCACAGCAAAGTTTGGAGTAATCTTTTTTTCTTTGTTACAGGGATTGCTGCCCATTTCTGGCATCTTTCTAACCAAGTATTTGTGAAATAATGTTTATAGGAACTCTTAGTAGTTTGAGCTTTAATAAATCTATCAAATTGAAGGAAAAACTAACAGAGATTTAGAAGAAAAGACTTGGAGATGTTGTGGGAAAACAAACAAGTCAGTTATTTTATTTTGATTTTTATATGTGCCGTTAACTTCTCCTGTGAATTTGTGCTTCTACTGTATTGTGTTTTGTGTGACTTGTTTTTCTCCCCAACTGAAGCATTAAAAAAAAAAACTAAAGATTTTATGAGGGAATAATGAAATCACAGTATTTGGTAGTAGAATTAGATAGCTATTTAGGAATAATGTAGACCAGTGGGCTATAACAGGGCCTGTAGACAGGATAGGAGGAAGAAGGTAGAACATTTCTTTTTGCTAAAAATCTCCTCTGAGCATCAATACACAGAGAAAAGACATGCTATCATTTTAAAGTGAATGTTTGGAAGGCAAAAGCAGTCTGCAAGGTGATTATCATAGACAATGAACCAAGATGAAAAGAAGGAAGGAAACAAGGAAGGAATGGAGGGAAGGAGGAAGGAAGGAAGCAATGGTTGTCTTCCATATTATTATGTATTCCAGAAAAAGGTGAGGAAAAATGAATAGGGAGTTTTATAGATTTGTAGAATGGCAATGTCAAATTGCTATCTAAGATCTTGTGAAAATTTTGTCTGAAATGTCCTAGTCTGTAGCTTAAGGAATGTGTTACTAATCTGGAAAAATCTTACGGAAGAAGTTCTTATGTTGCTAAATACTCAGTGGGGCAGCATTATCTGTAGGTGAACATCTGTAGGTGAACTTTATTGTTCTATGGCATAAATAACAACTTAGATATTGAAGGGGTTTGTTCCAGGTTTCCTGAGATTCAAATGGAAGATGAACTCTGTTTAAGCGGGGGAAAAGCCCGAAGGAGTTTCAGCAGGCTGGGCCACAACATCTGTAGACTTGGTTTTTCCTTTTTGCTGTGTTATAGAAGAAAGAGCAGGAGTTGCTGGGGCTGGGTGCCATGTCTCTGCAGTCCTGAGAGAATGAGAAGTGAGTGTGGGAGCTTAAAGGGGAGGAGCAAGTCAGGAATCAGAGCAGGACAGGCACATAATTGGGAGAAAGCATATTTTAAAACCCATGGCTGACAGCAGGGCAGTGATGAAAGGGTTGATAAGTGTTGTCCACCAGGGTCACAAATTCAAGGCAGGCAAGAGAGTTGGAAAAAGCAATCAGTGGTGGAATTGTCACAGGACATCCTGTTCCTGACAGGGTTTGATCTTTCCAGAGGCTTCTGCATATTTTTTACAGATTTGAGGGAGAGCACAAGTGCCAACAGACCTTTCCTCAGAATATCATTGGAGCATTATGAGATGGCCGTTAGAGGAACTATTTCCTAAACTATGCTGCAGTAGGCAGTCTAGCAGGGGCACTCTGAAAAGGAAGCGTGGTGAGAAGACAGCTTGTCCTAATGTTAGAAAGCCTGGGTCTGGTCCTGCACCTGCCACACACTAGCTGTATGACATGAAGGTGAACTCTGAATCTCAGTTGCTCAGTATTCAAAATAGGGATATTAATATACCCACGCAATATATTAGAAGTAGTATAGGCCGAAATGTTTTATACTACTGTGTTATTAATAGTAGCATACAATACCTGATCTTGGATTTTAGTGACCAGAGGCTGAATTTATTTGATATAAATTTTTATTCAAGGTATGTCTAATTGCTACTTAATGAAGTTTAAATGAAGAAAAAACGTACAATGGGAGGGGGAGTGCCACATGTGAAGACAGGGTCCAAAGGGTCAAAGATCAGGGTTCAAGTTCTAGCTCTGCCACTTACTAGGTTGAGGGGTGTTAAACATGTTGCTGAACCTCTGAGATTGAATTTTCTTCATCTGAAAGTAAGGATAATATATGTGTTGACAAAGCAAGCACTTGAAAATAAGAATAACTATAAACCCTTTAAATACTTTGGGGGATTTCTGATGGGCTTTCCCAAGGTGGGTTTTCTTTCTTTCTTTCTTTCTTTCTTTTTTTTTAAAAGATTTTATTTATTTATTTGAGAGAGAGACAGTGAGAGAGAACATGAGCGAGGAGAAGGTCAGAAAGAGAAGCAGACTCCCCATGGAGCTGGGAGCCTGATGCGGGACTCGATCCCAGGACTCTGGGATCATGACCTGAGCCGAAGGTAGTCGTCTAACCAACTGAGCCACCCAGGCATCCCCAAGGTGGGTTTTCTAAGGGGTTATTACAATGGATGTTACTATACATCCCTGGTGGAGTGAGGTTTATCAGGATTTCCCTAAACACAGGTGAGTGATCAATTGCCAGAGCAAATGGGGGCTTCAGCAGCAGCAGCAGCAGCAGGTATAATGAGTATGTGCTTAGGTACAAAGAGCAAGTGGCTAACTTAACTCTTCCTTGGCTGATATCGTGCTGTATTCTGCTCTGTCCTCTGAGATCCTTTTGCTGCAAGAAAACCCGTCTTATAAGGAAGTCCACCTTTGAATAAACTTAATTTTTGCTTTATTAAAAATCTAACTGCTGTATACTTAACTTGCCACTTAGTTTCTCATGGAGTGAAAATTTTTTTTTTTTTAAGATTTTATTTATTTTATTTGACAGACAGAGATCACAAGTAGGCAGAGAGGCAGGCAGAGAGAGAGAGGAGGGGGAAGCAGGCTCCCTGCTGAGCAGAGAGCCCGACATGGGGCTCGATCCCAGGACCCTGGGATCATGACCTGAGCCGAAGGCAGAGGCTTTAACCCACTGAGCCACCCAGGTGCCCCTCACGGAGTGAAATTTCTGAAGACCATATATTTTCTAGGGTTAGCCCAAGGTATATACTGCCCTTGATTTAAAGAAATGAGAAATAAAGCCAAAGTCAGAACACACAGAAGCAGGGCTTTCACTTCTGTAGGTTTGGAGTATCCAATTCCAAGATATTTGTTTGTTCATTACTAACTTCCCTTGCTTATTATTTGGTTTCCTGGTGAGATTCATAGGGTTGTCCTAGCTTATTCCCTGAAGGTTTATGTTCTCTTTTTTTGGTTGAGCACATTTATTTCTTTAGGAGCATCTCTTTTGTTTTACATAGATTCAAATGGTATTTCTAACTCTCTTCTGATCTGTTGCATTTTTAAAGGAAAGAAATATTGTGTTAAAGGTGAAGAGACTCGGAAGCAACAGAATATATGTAATTTATATCAAGGAGGGGTTGCTAAAACCATCTCTGGGACCGGTAGATTTTACTGTGTCTGAGAAAGCTCACATTTTTAGAATGCAACTGCATAAATGTTCTTTTAGATTTGCAAGCTCAGTCAATTTGCTTAGGTATTTTTAGATAAGAGAACTATATGTGTCTTTCATTTCAAAAACACAAAAATAAAATCAAAGTGGGTGCTTGTTGCTTTGACATTTTTTGTCTTTTAGTGGAGATTAGAGAGGACACTGTGTGGACAGGACTGATTGCAACTCCTTGCAGGGTCTGTGCCCAAACCCCTGTCTGTACTTCCTGCCTCAGGACTCTAAGCAGAGGAGTGGCACAGAAGCGGTCAAGGAGATTTCACATTTCTCGGCCTGTGGCCCCAGTAGAAATGACTGAGCGTAACACTAGAGAGGATTTAAGAACTCATCTTAGACAGAAATTGAGCTGGAGATGAGGATGAGTGTGTGTGTGTGTGTATGTGTGTGTGTGTGTGTGTCTGTGTGTGAAGTGGGTGAGGAGTTAAATACTTGCTCTCAGAGGTCATTTGCACTGAATACCTACTAAGAGTGTTTTATATGCACAATTTCATTGAATCCTCATTATAACCCTGGGAAGTGGTTTTTATTCATCTGTTGAGGGAGATGAAGCCCAGGGTGATTGAATAACTTGCTCATGGTCACACAGCTAGTAAATGACAGTGTACTAGATTCTGACTTGTAAGTCCTAGTCTTTCTGTGACACTGCTTTACGGAAGCTCAAGAGCTGTTTGTCCTTTTCTAACCCTTGTGATACTTTTCAGATTAGAAGACAAGAAATGGATTTCCTCTCAGGCAGAGGAATGGGTCTTCCACTTGTACATTGTCAAGGTGTTATCACCAAACATACAGTCTCCCTTATGATAGAGAAGGTACCTCTGGTATAGTACTCAAGGATCTGAATTGCCATGACTAATACAAATAAACTTGTCATGCCATCTTCTTGCTTCTCCTGGTGTTAGGGTCCGTGATCAAAGGAACAAGACTGATGCAAAGCGAAGGTCAAGCAAAGCTTTATTTCGCGCCAAGCATCAAGAATCACACTGACCAGTCAGGGCTTTCTTTTACAAAAAGGTGACAACGTTGACCCTGGCGAGCCCACTCCCAACGTGGCTGTTCTGGACGAGGCTTCTTTCCCTGATGAAGTGGCTCTCGCAGGGCCGCTCACCGGGGAGGCCTCTTCCCTGACGAAGCCGCTCCCTGGAGTAACACAGCTCCAGTGTGGCTGTGGCTCCGGATGACAAGGTCGCTTGTGGCTTGGGGTGGCGAGATCACTCGCAGCAAGGTTGCTGGCGTCTAGGCCGTTTCTCACTGCGACGCTGCTGAGGGTCTTGGTGTGTGGGGCAGGGCCGCTGGCGTCGGGGGACTGCTGACAGCTGGACCGCTGGTGTCTCAGGACCGCAGGCGTCGAGGGACCGCTGACAGCGGGACCGCTGGTGTCTCAGGACCGCAGACGTCTAGGGGCTGCCGGAGGCGGGACCGCCAGAGGCTGGAGGCTGCAGGCGTCTGCTCGGGCCGCCAGAGGCAGGACCGCCGCAGGCGGTTATAGCTCTTACAAGAGCTGTTACAGCCTTTATAGCTCTTACAAGAGCTATTACAGCTCTACTATTCACCGTCGACTCCACTGCTCTCAGCCAACTCTCCGCCGGACTCTCCTGCAGCAGCAGCCCCTAGACAGCCTGGCAGAGTAACCTTTATGGGGGTGGTTGAGCCCCGCCCCTACACAGGCGGCCAATTGAATTCCAATTTCCCCAGTAGATATACATACGCCTCACTGATTGGATGTCTCCACTCAGTCTGCCCCACCCTTATATCCAGGGTCCACAAGCAAGTTCCTCTGGGAGGGGCAGACCCTTACACTGGCTTTGTCACCTGAGCCCTGGAAAGTCATTTTTCAATTCTCCCCTATCTGGCAGACTACCCCCTACTTATTCTTCAGGTCTAAGTTTAGATATAATTTCCTTGGTTGGTACCATCTCCAATACCAGTCTGGTTTAGGAACGTCTTTTACTTTTTTACTGTTGTCCCAGGCCATCTCACATCCATCCTGTTATAATTACTTACTTTCCTACAAACCTTGCTAGCTTTTTGGAAGAGGAAAAATGTCCCTGTGCTCTGTTGTAATACCAGGAACTGACGTACTGCATGGCATATCACAGACCTGTAGGGTATCTGAATGTAAGCACAACAGTCTCAAGACTAGCTGGGGAAGAGGTGTTAAAACCTTGTTCCGGGGTGCCTGGGTGGCTCAGTGGGTTAAGCCTCTGCCTTCTGTCCAGGTCATTATCTCAGGGTCCTGGGATCGAGCCCCACATCGGGCTCTCTGCTCAGCAGGAAGCCTGCTTCCCCCTCTCTCTCTGCCTGCCTCCCTGCCTAGTTGTGATCTCTCTCTCTCTCTCAAATAAATAAAATTAAAAAAAAAAACAACAACAACCAAAAAAACCTTACTCTGATCCTAACCACTCCAAGTGATCATAAGATCTGAGTAGAAATAGAGTGATCATATGTTAACACAGTGTCAAGACAGATTCCCTACTCCTCCTTCCCACCAGATGGCTACCCTAAACTCAGTAAATATTGAATGACATGAGGAGCTGTTTAGATGTACAGAGAGACAAAAGTATGGATTCCATCACTGAAAATTCCTTTATTCCTTCCCTCCTCTCCCTTTCTTTCCCTTCCCTCCCCTCCTCCCCCGTCTCTCTCTCTCTTTTTTTCTTTTTATAGGACAACCCAAAAAGAGACAGGAAAGAATTATTGGTTCTGACTTAAATATTTATTAATTTTAACTTAGAGATTATTTAAAAATATCTGAAGACAAAAATAAAAACCAGCATTAATTCCAATATCCTAAAATGGATACACATAGATTTTTATTTGACACAATTAACAGCTTCACTTCAACAGGGATGATTATTATTATCATTAGAGGCCCTCCCACTGAGCACTGAATACCACTAATGCTAGCAAAATAATTACTAAAAATTTAATTCTTTGGGTATTAGAATTAGTGTTTTGGCCCTAGTTAAGTGGATCTCGTTATATGGGTCAATAGTCTAGGAACATTTGGGATTCTTAGTTTTGTTAGAGGTAATACCTTTATCTCCTATGTACAAATAATAGTTTATATAAAAATTTCTTCAGTGAAGAAATTTATAAATAGTGTCTATGCAACTCAATCCCACTTGTTACCCTAGATTAACTAATTTTTCCCTCCATGCATCTTTGATGTTATCTTTCTGTCTTCAACTTTAAACTTGTGAGAAGATCCTTGTCATTTCCTAGTTCAGAGAAAGGTACTTTACTTTCTGATAGTAACAGAAATGCAGGAGCTCGTGCATGGAAAGAATAAAAAGAATAGGAGAATGTAGAAACAATCTTTAGGTATTAAGATGCCATCATCTTTGAATAACAATTGAATTACTGCAAAAATCAAATCCTCAGCAGAATGGAGGGCTATGAATGGATTTATTACACTGCTGGTACTGCCAATCATAGTTTTATAACATAGCTTTAAGGTCCTGTTTAAAATTATTATTCTCTTAAACGATCTATAAGAGTGCACCTATAATGTACATATACAAATAACATAATACATAAAATTAATGTTACATAATTTAATTCTCAATATTATATACTTATAAATATAAGGAAATTTTATAAAAATAGATTTTGCTTTAAAGAAAATCCCATGAATAGAGTGACCACAAACAAACATTCTCTTGCACTGTATACTTGCTGTAAGTAAAGAATGAAGCACAGGACATACATATCCTCAAAATTCCTAGAAAGTCTGTAGGATCCCTGAGCCACAGTTGTTCACTTGACCAGGTTTTCTTTTCTACCCATATCAGTATTCCTTTTAGAGTTATCTATAGGGACAGTGATATCCAAAGTGTTAATGTTCAGCAGGATGTGCTAATTGGTGCATCTATGGACCTGGGTATTACAAACTCAAGGATTTCCTCATCAGTCTTCAAGATTGAGGGTCTGGGGAAAATCAGTACTCTTCTGACAGCACCACCATCCCTCCAATGGGGAGAGGAACAGTAAACAGAGGTGAATTTGACCACTAACACTGGGGTTCAGAAGTGGATGGAAGCAGCGTCAAGGGGTAACTGCTGCATGGGGACAATGAGAGTGATCTTAATGATTCAGAAAACCATGAATTTTGATTTTGTAAATTGAAGAATGGACTTTTTCCACCTTGGATTCAGAACATGGAAATTGATAATGTTAATGGTCAGTTAGGAAACTAACATGTATCACATTTCCAGAGATGTGGAGAAATGACATGAAATTTTACACGCCATTAGAAATTCTCAGATTCAGATGTCCCAAGACTTCCCCTTGCCACACCACCAATTTTTCAGAGCATGTTTTTCCTTCACTGACTTTGTCAATATATTGGCTTGAATTTTATCTGGTAGAAACTTGTAACTGCTGAATAGTGTCTCCTTTACTTTTATAATATATTGTCTTCCATTTTTTCAGTTTTATTATTATCCTTGAATGGTACACTATAAGATTGATTTAGAATGCCACAGCCAATGGATGGCATCCTTTCAGTTCTTGGCATGGCATAGCAGAGCACCCTATAAAAACTGAGTGGTCAATGTCTTCCTAATTCTCTGCTCAAATGGGACTGTCAGTTAAGGAATATAGTTACCACTTAAGAGACTATGGTATGGGGTCAGGAGCTGGTTCTTTGGGGTTGATGTATATATGAATATAATATCCTTTCTCTGTGTTTCTTTACCCATCTGCCATGATGGAGCACACACTGGATCCTGGGACCAGTCAGCTTAGTCTACATTTACCTCTGATGGCAAATTTCAGTGGCTTACAATGTCCAAGGTTTATTTCCCACTCTCATTTCATTGAACATTGGCTGCAGCTTTGCTGTCCAAGTCCCCATTCCAGGACTCCCAAGTTACAGACAGTTCATGTCTGGCACGTAGTGATGTCTTGGCATAGAGGAGGAAGATGGGGTAAATCCATGATGGCTTTTAAAGGGCTGAGATGTTACTCATGTTACTTTCTCTCATTTCATAGGACTTGGTCAGTGTGGGAAGAAGTAGCCCTCTTGTACAGAAGGGCCAAGAAGTCAGCAGTTATTCACACAATAAACCACCACAGACTTTCTCCAATCTCTTAATCTCCCTCCTCACTCTCATGTACCAAGGATTCTAGTACTGTGTAGCTACTTGCACTTTGCAGGTGCACCGTGTTTTCATGACATTCCATGCCTCTCCCCACTGTCTAGGATCACTCTTCGCTTATTCATCTGGTATCTTTTATTTTCTTTTAAGTGTGATCTCTCCTGGGAAGTCTTTCCCAATCCTTTCAAGGAATGTGAAGTACTCTTTCCTCTCTTCCATTGGTCCTGGGATGCAATTATGTCCTACTGCTTTTTAACCATATTGGATCTCTTTTCCTCAGACTGTGAGATTCTTGAGGACAGGGTATATATCTTCTTCACTTCTGATCTCCAGTACTTAGCTCAGAACCTGTCATGCATTTGGCTCTCAACATTTTATTGAAAATTAAACAAACAAATAAATAAATGCAATAATATAAAAACAGATGTAGAAAGAAATTTTCCACCCCAGTTCTTGTTTACAGTAGTGCTCTCAGACTCTCTGTGATACAGGACTATGTTTAAAATGTCTAATTTGATGCAAATCTGTACCTTTGTAAACACAATAAAAATAAAATACTGGAAGAATGACCGAATACATGTTAGATTGCTATCAAAGTTTCCAAATGCTTACTCTTGGTTTCCCTATTTATCTCCTTGAAGACAAGTAAACACTTCGTGGTCTGTAGACTCTGCTTTGGATAGCACTGTAGCACTGTTAGATTATTTTATTGATTCAAAGTATTTACTGAGTTCCCTTGTGTACCAGGCAATGTTTGAGGTGGAGGACATTCAGCAATGAACAAGACAGACAAATATCTGGCTCTAAAGAGCCTACCTGCTAGTAGAAGAAGTGGACACTACGTTAGCAGACAGTTCAGTAAATGATTGTATGATTAGCACTATGAGGGAAGCAAAATAAAGTAATGAAGTAGAGGGTGATTGGGTAGAAGGGACATTTATGAGTGGTCAGAGAAACTTTCTCTAAAAAGGTGGCATTTAAGCAGACACCTGAGCTTTCTAGACAGAGCAAATGATGTTAAGGTCCTGAAGGAGGAACAAGTCTGAAGCAGCCAAGGAATTGAAAGGACAGGTGTGACTGGTATTAATAAACATGGAGAATCCTGTCAGGGAACGAGTCTGAGAGTCAACCAAGGCTGATCACACAAGACTTTGCAGACCATAGTCAGATGTTCTGATTTGATTAAAAGTGATATGGAAGCCATTGTAGGATTTTAAACAGCATATATCATGGTCTGGTTTGCATCTCAAGCAAATTCTTCTTCTTAAAATCAGTAATCATCAGAAGAATGCAAATCAAAACCACAAAGAGATTTCATGTCATACCTGTTACAATGGTTATCAGTAAAAGACAAGAGAAAACAAGTGTTGGCAATAATGTGCGAAAAAGGAAACATTTGTGCACCATTCCTGGGAATGTAAATTAGTTCAGCCACTATGAAAAACAGTATGGGGTTTCTTCAAAAAATTATGGGATTCCTGGGTGGCTCAGTCAGTTAAGTGTCCAGCACTTGATTTTGGCACAGGTCATGATCTTGTTGGTCTCCATGCTCAGTGGGAAGTCTGCTTGAGATTGTGTCTCCCTCTCCCTCTCCCTCCTGCTTGCTGTCACTCACTCACTCTCTCTCCCCAAAATAAATAAATTAAATAAATAAATAAATAAAATATAACCACCTCATATTCTAGCAATCCTACTTCTTGGTATATGTCCAAAAGAAATGAAATCAGTGCCTTATTTACTGTAGCATTTTTGACAATAGCTAAGCTATATAAACAACGGAAGTGTCAGTCAGTGGATGAGTGGATAAAGATGTGGTACATATATACAATGGAATGTTATTTCAACCATGAGAAAGAAGGAAATCTTGCCATATATGACAACATGGGTAGACCTTGAGGACATTATGCTAAGTGAAATAAGCAAGACAGATATCATATGGTATCACTTGTATGTGGAATCTAAAAAAAAGTCAAACTCATCGAAATAAGAAAAGTGGTTGCCATGGGCTGGGGATGGGGGAGGTGGGAGAGCTTGGTGAAAGGATACAAACCTTTAGCTATAACATGAATAAGGCTTGGGGATTTAATGTATAACATGGTGACTGTAGTTGATAACACTGTATTGCATGATCGAAATTTGCTAAGAGAGAACTTAAATATTCTCTCTCACATACAAATAAATAAATAAATTAGTTAAATATGTTGAGTTGATTGATGTGTTAATTAACTAATGGGAGAAATCCTTTTACAATATGTACCTATATAAAGACATCACAATGTACACTTTAAATATCTTACAAATTTGTCCATTGTACCTCAAAAAAGTGGAAAAAATAAAGCAAATTACTATATCTATGTGGCAAATGGATTGTATGGAGAAAAGGAGACCAGTTATGAGGTTATTGCAGAAGTTCGTATGAGAGATGGAGAAGGCTGCTCTTGGGCAGTGGGTGTGAAGGTGAATAGACATTGACAGATTCTGGATGTATTTTGGAAAGAGAGAGGATGAAACCCACTGAAGGATTAGATATATTGGGTGGGAAGGAAAAGTAGAAATCAAAGATGACTGCTAGAGTTTTAACTTGAGTATCTGGGTGAATGAATAAGGTAGGGAAGGTGGGAAAGATACAGTTTAGTTGTTAGCAGGCATTAGGCCTAAAAATAACAGAAATTCATGTGATATTTCTCCATTAAATATGTTTGCAGTTAGGTTTTAGAACATGGTTTTAGAACTTCATCAAGTTACAGAAATTTGTTTCATTTTATTTTTCTGAGTGATATTTTAAAAATTATAAATAGATGTTGAAGTTTATATACGTTTCTTATGAATTTTGTAAAGAAGTGATTTTTCTTTTTTTTTCTTTTTTTAAAGATTTTATTTATTTATTTGACAGAGAGAGATCACAAGTAGGCAGAGAGGCAGGCAGAGAGAGAGGAGGAAGCAGGCTTCCTGCTGAGCAGAGAGCCCGATGCGGGGCTCGATCCCAGAACCCTGAGATCATGACCTGAGCCGAAGGCAGCGGCTTAACCAACTGAGCCACCCAGGTGCCCCGATTTTTCTTTTTTTTTAGTTGAGACAAATTATCTGTTACCTTGAATAATTTTGTTATGTTGAATCAACATTGCACTTCATGATAAACCCTCTTAGTCATGATTTATATCGACATGCTGTACAAATAATTGGAATATACACATTTGAACACATATAGAACTCCTTTATGAAAATTGACCTCATTTTAGATCATAATTTTAAAGAATGGCTATTATTCATTTTGTAATGACAGTGCATGTGAATTTGAAAAAAAAAACAAAAAACAAAAAACAACAAACCCAAAATGTTAATAGGAAACTCCACTTTGGTTTGAAGAGACGCTTACAAATAATTTAAATGAACATTATAAAACAGAGACGAAAGTACTACACATCAACATTTGTGCAGTGTGGTTAAAGGAACAGTATATGGAAAATTTATAGCCTTTAATGCTTTTATTACAATTACTGGCTTACTGATTTTAGACGCACTAGATATCAAATGTTTAGGTCTAAAGCATTTGTAGGTGGGCCTGCAACTTGCCATACATTCTAAGGGAAGCCTTTATTTGATTAATTAATTAATTTAAATTTATTTAATTGTTTATTTAAACCTCTATAGAGAGGGCTTTGTAGCAAATTCTCCTTGCTGTCTTCCTCTGGACTTTTTCTTGTTATTTTTTTATCTTACCTTTTCTCTGAGAGACTAGTCAGTCCAAATAGCAACTTTACCTAATGGGTCTCTAACCAGGCTGGGGACTTGCTTAGGGCCTCCCACACCGAACCTAGATAATTGGTGGGAGGGAGCATATATATGTATATACTCTTGAGATAGCTGATGGTTTCAGTGTTTATTTCTCTGGATTGATGTTCTGGCTTCGTACCTGGCCTCATATTTTTTTCTTTCATTCCTTGCAATCTCATCCATTTATTTAAAAAGTTATTTTCAAGATTTTTTTGAACACGTAAAAGTGTTATGTAGTGGGAAGGTTTCAATAATTCCAGAAACTTCAGTCTATCCTAGTTTATTTAATACATACTGTCTTTCAGTTCTAAATATTTTATTATTTTCATTTTGATTTCTTCTTTAGTGTATTTCACAGTGTGACTGCTTTTCAGCATGTGAACATTCTTCCCCCCCTTTTTTATTGGATTTCATTTTTATTGCATTGTGACAGTATAATTTGGTTTGTATCAAATGGTCCCTTTGGTATTCATAGAATTTGGTTTAAGGTTAGTGTGCTGTCAGTTTTTATAAAAATGTAATTATTCACTTAAAACATGTTTTCTTAATTGTTAGGTATAGAGATATACATGCAGAGCTTTTTAATAATGTGCTCAAATCTTTATATGTGTTCTAATTTTTGCCTTCTTGATCTAACAGTTGCATAGAGACACATACTAATATTTCCCTATGTGATTGTGGATGTGTTAATATCTTCTCTTTTTTCTGCCATGTATTCATTCATATATATGAGGCTTTCTTCTAAGGTCTCTTACTGGACATTTTTTAAAATTTTACTTCAACGAAACTGCATCATTAACTCATTTGCTGTTCAATTTCCTCTTCATTTCTGTCATTTTTAATCTCTTAGAACCTTGGTTCATATATTCTACATGATTTTGTACATTCTATCAAGTATTTCTGGAAGTTTGAAATGGAGGGTTTTCAGATTCTAGCTTTCCAGAACCTGAAGTTTGAAGATTCCATTTAACCTGTGGAACTGAATGAGATCACTTAGGGAGATTGTGAAATTAAGGAGAGTGGAGGGCTGATTCACAGGAAACCTGTGAGGATGGAGATACAACTGAGTATGGCCTTCTTCTATTCTAGAATCTCTGCCTACTCTTCTCCTTAGAGGGTTCATAAATTCCCAGGCATGTAAAAAACAAATTAAACAGAAGTAATAAAACAGAGGTCAGTCTTCCACAAATACTCATTAGTATCTTACCCAAATATAAAATGTAATAAAAAGAATATTGAAAAGTATTATGTATTTTGTGCACCAAGGCAGCTTGTTTTTTCTTGTTTATAGAGCTGTGTCAAAATCATTCTTTCTTTTATTGAGTGTTAAGTTTAAGGAAAACTTCTATTGCTGGCATTTTATAAAAGTAATGTGATGCCTACTTTCATTTGTTTTATATTGAACCCTCTGGCAGAAGACAGCATAGTCATTGTTTCATGTCAATCTTCAAATAGGCAGAGGAAAAAGCAGAAGGATTTTGAACTAGTATTCTCTGAAAGAAAGTGATAGAGAAAATGGCAAAGACATAAAAGAAGAGCAGAGGTGCAATTTGGGGATTTACATTTTACAAACTTTAGGGATGAGAAAACTTGAAAACATTAGGGTATATCTGAAATGTTCTGAAAGATTTTAGAGATCTACCAAACTGCCTGGGCCAAAATAAATCGACCAGAAATGTTATGATATTTTCTTTTACAGTATCTCAAATGCTTCTGGAATTCCCCAGATGTATAATCACATTGTGAGGAGACAGGATTAAAGACAGAAAATTTCTAAGGATGTAGAGTCAAGGAATAATGAATAAGTGAACTTTGGAAAGGGTTGAGGCAGACAAAATGCCATGATTGATAGTTTTTCTAATGGGAAAAATACCTACAAGTTGCTTCAAAAATTAAAGGAACTTTTTGCATTTCGCAATGGCTGCGTTTTCAGGCAAACAAATCAGTTAGTTCTTCAACATTCTTAATATAGTAGACCCAATCTGCATATGGTTAGTATCAAAACAAATTACTGAATGATAATTAAAATGTTCACTTTGGAATGTGTGCAAAAAGCCATCAGGTCTAGAAAGCAAATGAAACATTGAAAAAATGGTAATTCTACCCAGGTATTATAGTCTATTACAGACCATCTCTAAAGAAAAACTATTCTGAATTTTTAATTTTTCTTAGCTTGACATCTGAGCTGCTAGTATTTCACTATTAAAATATTTGCATGGTCAACTCGTATTTGACAAGAGAGTGAGCCAACAATAATAATCCATGGGAGAAAAGACAGCTTCTGCAATAAATGGTGCTGGGATAATTGGATATTCACACATAAAAGAATGGAACTGGGTCCATATCTTATACCACTCACAAAAATTGACTTAAAATGGGTTAGACTTCAATGTAAGACCTGAAACCATGAAATTCCTGTAAGAAGTCAAAGCTTTTTGACTTAAGTTTTGGTAATGATTTTTGGAATATGATATCTATAGCACAAGCAACAAAATAAAAAATAAAGATAAAAATAGAGATGGCACATTTCAACTAGGTATACTCCGATCTTTTTGTGAAATGAGACCTTTTACTGCTGCTGCTAGAACGGAGGCCCTGCAAATTCCTAGGTTGGGAGACACAGTGTGGGCAGGGATTTTGGCTGGTCTTCCTGGGGAGGGGGCCTGCCAGGCTGGGACTGAGGCAAGTGTGACTGGGAAGGGCAGTTTCACCAGAGTGCAAAGTAGGCAGAGCTTGGTGTGAGCAAGTTAGGTAGTGAGTGTTGGTCATGTGCTTGTTCCTGCAAGTGGTCCCATGCTTATGCTATGGATCGGGGAGGGAAATGTTGCCTGCCAGCTCCTTTGTTCTCATGGTGTCTTTCCATGAATCTGTCTCTTTGGGAAAAGCTCCAAGGTGAGCAAATAACCTCCAATGTGTGCCCCAGGTACTCTTCAGGTTGCTGTTTCCATGGTATAGGTGTGTGGGCTGTTTGCCCTGCTTTCTTTCCAAGAGCAACCTGTCAGGCAAAGGGCTTTGGTCAGAACCATTATTTACCTTTGTATTCATATCAGCCTCTTAAGGAATTAATGTTACCTAGATATTCTGATGAAGAAACTCAATAACAGGGGCGCCTGGGTGGCTCAGTGAGTTAAAGCCTCTGCCTTCAGCTCAGGTCATGATCCCAGCGTCCTGGAATGGAGCCCTGCATCCATGCAGGATGGATCCATCCTGGGATGGAGCCCTGCATTTCTGCTCTGCAGGGAGCCTGCTTCCTCCTCTCTCTCTGCCTGCCTCTCTGCCTACTTGTGATCTCTGTCTGTCAAATAAATAAACAAGATCTTTATAAAAAAATTAATTGAATGAAATGGATGAATTAGGACTTTTATTATTGGCCATTTACATTGTATCATATAGACTTGTAATTCTAATCTCTTATTTCCTAAGATCTCTAACTCACCTTCTTTTCTTTTTTTGTCATCTATTGTCACATTGTGGCACATCTCCTTTGGCCAGCTACTACACTACATCTTGACTGAAATATTTCAAAAGTTTATGCTCAGAAGATGATCTATAGTTTTCTATTGCAAGCTTCTACTTAGGCTGTTACAGTCATTTACTCTCTTATGCCTCTGGAGTATTTTTTCCCCATAGAGCAGATTCATGAAGGAATTTTATTAGATTTGATTTTACAAGGGAAAACAGTTCTATTTGGCTTGCAAGGAAGCCAGTAGACTCAGGCTGATTAAAAACCTCTTTTACAAAGTGCAGTAGCAAGAACAGAAAATGTAATAAAGCTGAAATCAGAGACATAACTTTATTTTTACTTTTTAGTATCACTATAATTTCCCTCCTGGAGATTGCTTCATTGAAGAATAGTTTAATCTACTTTATATAATGACTGATTCAGGCCAAGATGGCTGACATGTTCCTGCTCCTCTGAGTAGCAGAGTAGAAGCATATTACAATGCAAGCTGGACCATTTAGATTTACTGTGTGGCAAAGGTACTAGGCCCAACAGGGCTGAGCATCAGGTTGACACTGAAGGCTGCGGGCACTGCTGAAGCAATTCACTTCTTAGCTGACCAGAGACCTCAGAAAAAGCTTTCATTGTTTTCTTTCTGCGTGTGGGAGAGAACCTTAATTATGTAAGCCGTCCTGAACTGTTGGCAGTAGTGCCTCTGGTAGGCAGAATTACGGTCCCCAAGAATGCCCACATCCTGATCCCTGTGCTATAGACAGAATGTTTGTTTCTTCAAAACTTATATGTTAAAATCCTAACTCTCAATATGATGGTATTAAGAAGTGCTGCTTTGGAGAGGTAATCCGGTCATGAGGGTAGAGCCCTCATCAGGGGGATTAGTGTCCGTATAAAAGAAACTTCAGAAAGCTCCCTCACCCTTCTTTCTCTCACCTACCCTCACTGTGAGGACATAGTGATCTAAGGACCTATTTTATATGTTTATATTTTAGCAAGAGGCTTTCATTTAGGTTAAACAAAAACCTTATTGTTTAACCCTTAAACTGTCTCTGCTTCCCTTCCCCCAGGAACTTCACTTAAAAACAAGTCCTGGAAATCAGCTCCAGGTAACAAAGCCCAGATACAAGGGTGGGTCAGGCCAGGTGGAGACATCTGATCAGTGGGGGGATGCATACTGTCTCCCTGGTTACCAAGGAGTATGGGACCCACCCTTTGGGAGCCTTTTGGGCACCATTCCCAACCAAGGTGATAGGCTGGGTCAAATGTCTACTAGGGTAAATTGTAACTCAGTTGGTCACCTAGCATCACTGTGGAGTTTCCTGTGTGTGTTACAATCTCATTGGTCACCTGTGCATGGCCAGGCCCAACTGCATGGCCTTTGTCCTTAAAAGCTAGACTGTGAAACAGAGAAGGGTCATTCTCTCTGTAGGGGCATCCCTGACCGGTCTGTTTGATGGTCGGTCTGATTCTTGATGCTTGGCACAAAATAGCTTTGCTTGACCTTCGCTTTCTATCAGTCTCGTTCCTTTAATCATGGACCCATTATTGGGGTACCCATTTTTGGGGGACCTAACATATGGGGGCTCATCTGGGATTAAACAACAAGAACTGAGCCAGCATTGGAATTTCTGGGTCTGAATCTGTCTGTCTGGTGGTGGAGCTCCAGATAAGGCCCACCAGGGTGAAGCTGGACACTGCCATGTTCCCCAGGGCTGGAGTGGATGCGGGGATGCCCCATCCCTCTTCTGGTAGATCGTGTAGGGGTCCAAGCCCCCCCAGGCGGTCATCTGGGTCTGTAGGGGGCCGGGTAACCCCTGACTATAGGGGGCCGGGTAACCCCCCATCTGTAGGGGGGCTGGGAAAAACCCCACTAGTGGGGCTGGGTCTGGTTCTGTTCTGTGGCTTGTGTCAGCGAGTGTCTGTAGGGGACCAAGAAATCCCTACTGGCGAGCATCTGTAGGGGGCCAAAAAAACCCCCACCCATGGCCAGCTCTGGGTAAGGGCCACTGGGTTTGCAGTTGTCTTTGTCTTGTCTCTTTGTAGTCTGTTGTGGTGTTTGTTGTGATTGAAGGAATGGGGCAAGCAGAGAGTAAGGGGACTCTGACTTTGTCTTTCCGTTACTCCTAATAGATGTGGGGCTTCTCCCTCACTCATTTTATGTGTTAAGGGATATAACTGGAGCCAACTGGGGTTAGTCTAACTCGGGACAGAGACTTTAAGGAATATTCCCAAGCAGCTGCCGAAACAAACTTTGTTTCGGCATTCCTTGCCTTCTCTGGCCAGACGTGAACTATCTAGCCCCTCCCCCTTGCTGGCGGGAAAGCATGGCGTCTGCTCCTCTCCTGGAGCTGATGAGCCTTAGACCTGGGAACCCTTTCTCTGCATTCTGGTGGCACTTTGTTCTGTTCTTCACTGTCGGGAAACAAGAAGAGCACCCCCTGGACCTAACACCCTCCCCCCTGAATCTTCCCACCCGGGTCTCAGGTAAAACATTTGAAGTGGATTGGGGCCCAGGTGGAACATAAATCAGTATTTGAACTAAGTTAAGCTTGTTGGGTTAATTAGGATAAACATGTCTTTTGAGTTAACAATAGTAAATGTGAAACTTTAGAATTTTTACTTCAGGTCAGAAAAGCTCATGTTATTTGTTAAAATCTGTGTTAAAATCCGTTGAAATCTGTTAGCAAAGAGATGACTAAATTGATGGTTAATTGTCTGTCTCAAAGTTTTATTGGGTAATTCTTAAGGTAGCTTTCAAAGTCTTTGGTAACCTGAAACTTTAAACCAAATGGGATAAAATGCTAGAGCATTGGTTGCTGGAACTAGGTTTGTGCTTTTAAAATCTGTTGGTAAACATGTTTTGTTCTTAACTGATTGATAAATTTGCCATCTAAAGAATTCTGTTGTAACAGTTCATAATTGGTATATATTTAATCTTCAGTAGAGCCTAAGGTATTTCTAAGAGTAAAAATTCTGCTAAGTGTAATTAAGACTGATGGGAATAAGGGAAACAACTCTATAGAAAAGTAGGAAATACGTAAAAAGGAGAGAAAAATACCAGATGCCTGATCCTGTTTGAATAAGAAAGAAAAACAGGCCCAGGGCCACTGACTGAGCTAGATCCATTCCTAATGGAAGGGGAGATGCGGTGGGGGGAGATGTCCAACCTGTTTGAATCTGAAGAGTACCTGACTGTTAATATGTATGGTTCCACTGCTTCGGCTACAGAGTCTGAATGGGCTGCACCCGTTAGGTCATCTACTCCACGGAGTAGCCTGATCCGGGGTTTATACGGACAGACCTTAACTAAGACGCTACTAAGTTCCCGTGAGGGACACGAGCAGGACAGCATCTGAAAGATCCCCCTCCCTTTGTCTGCGACATCATTCATGATGGGAGGGAAACCCAGAAAACTCATGTCTTAAGACTGCACTCTTAAAAATAAAAAAAGGAAAGACACTGGTGTAGAAAAGCTGGGTTTTTCTCTGTTTAAAAGGGCAAAGTTTTCTTTGGTTAATTGAAATGTAAATGATTTTCTCTTTGCCTGCCCAGAGTTGTCAATGAGATCTCTTTGGCTCATAAAGCTTCCTTGATATGCTAAGTTACTCAGGGAGTACTGCTAAACCAATGATAAACCTTGGGTTAGATTTGGGTAAATGCTGTAGCTACTCTAGAGATTCTATACATTAGAGTTTAATGTTTTGATAAGGGTCATCACTTCATATTTTTTTTTTTTTTAAAGATTTTTTTATTTATTTATTTGAGAGAGAGAGACAGTGAGAGAGAGCATGAGTGAGGAGAAGGTCAGAGAGCGAAGCAGACTTCCCATGGAGCTGGGAGCCCGATGTGGGACTCGATCCCGGGACTCCAGGATCACGCCCTGAGCCGAAGGCAGTCGTCCAACCAACTGAGCCACCCAGGCGTCCCATCACTTCATATTTTAACTATATCTGTTCTGAGTTTTTTCATTTGTAATTGTTTTAGTTCTCTTGTAAGATGAATTCCACCTTAAAGGAAATTCATAGGGGAAGACTTTCAGGACAGATACAGGTCTTTGATATGTTAAAATCCTGGGAACTGAAATGGGTAAAAATTTATAGAAATAAGTGCTACATTCAGACTAAACCAGAATTAGTAACATGGGACTAGATCAACTGAAAGATTGTAATGTTATGTCTCTTAATGTTTTAAACATTACTGGTTCTGTAATGTTTACTTCTCTAGACTAGGGAAACTTTTTCTTAAGTTAACTATAACTTACAGAGATGTAAAAGTACTCATTTGTAAACGAATAAGGCATTCAACTTTTCTATCTGAACCCTCTGAAACCAAAAAGTCTCAGTAAGTATTCTTTCTTCCTTGGCAATCAGTCATTTGCATAAGTTCAATAAGAATCTGTTCTCCTTGTAACAGGACACCATTGGAAACTGGTTATTTTACCAAGGCTTTGACTGGAATGTCATATTTGAAAAGACTCAGATATTGATTAAGTTCTAGAACCTAGGTGAGGTTCGGTGGACTGAGGTCCGGAGCCAATGACCAAGAAAGAATTCTTGAGACATCTTTGGTGCAAAATGTGGTTTATTAAAGCATGGGACAGGACCCGTGGGCAGGAAGAGCTGCTGCCTTGGGTTGTGAGAGATGGCAGGTTATGTACTTTGTGGTTGGGGGAAGGTGAGGGGAAGGGAGGTTTCAACGGAGTTTTCATATGCTAAAGAGGGCCCACTAGGTGCCACGATACCGGAGGCCTTGCTGCTTGAACAATGTTGTCTTTTGGCCAGCCATTAACATCAAGATAGTTGGGAGATTCTTGGTGGGATGTCACAATCCTGTTACCAATCGTCTCTGTTACTGAGATTTAGGTTTAGAAGAGATTTAACTATATTTACATTCCCTTCTACCTCAGCATCCTTCAGTTTTGTTTTTGGAGGGGAGGGTGACATTAGGGTTGAGGAACTGAGTTATTTGCCTCTGGAAATTGTGCTATTGATAAGGTAACTTCTTTGTTTGTGGATCTCAAGGACATTTGTAAACCAAGGGAGACTCTGTCTTGCAGGATGTGATCTTTGCAAGTTAACTGTTTACCAAGGGGAGCTGGTGGAGGGGGGGTGCAAGGTGCCAGCTTTTGCTCCCTCAGCCAGCTTCCTGCTCCCTCATCAATATGACCAGTTTGAAGGAACTAAGGTTGACTTTGTAAAACCTGGAGACGTAAAGCCCTTTGGAACTGTTGGCCTGATACCTTGCTTACAGGGTTCCTAGCAGCTTCACCAGGTGAGTAAAGAATGTCACTCCCTGGTAGGAGGAGGAACCTCAGGAAAGTTTGGGTATCTCAGGGAGAGGAATTTGCCCAAATCGACAGGTATTGCATGCATGTCTGATGGCATGTACATGGCTTGGCTTCTGGCCCAGAGAGACTACTAAAAGTTCAACCTAGAGATTCCTTATAAGAAATTCCAGTGAAGCAGATTCTAAATCTATATGATTACTTACTGTTCTTGCTGAGTTTATGTAAATAATTAGGTCAAGTTTGTTAAAACTGGACTTGTTTTTCAAATGAATTGGTCCTGATTTGGCTATCTCTGGAAATGGTTATTTTAGAGAGAAAAATTGTTTTAATAACATGTCTTTATGGGTGTCAAATTCTAGATTAGATTGTTATTAAATGTTTGTTTACCTAAGCTAGACAGCTTAAGGTAAACTTCCGAGAAGTTGCACGATAACTCGTGTAAGACAATCTTGCCTTTGCCAGTCAGTCAGCCCCAGATATAAGGAAGAAACTTCAGAAAATTGAAGAATTGGAAAGGAAGAATCTGACTGAGTTAGTGGGAATAGTAAAAATAGCCGCTGAGGTCTATGGGTCATACTTGTGGGGGACAAGACTCTGCAGGGAAAAGGGTATCGGGTGTCAGCAATGCAAACACAGCTTTGTAAGAGCCATGCCACTTATTTAGACTTTGGTCTCCATGAGGGAATTCCTTGGGACGTTGGGCTACTGCAGGCTGTGGATACCGCGGTTCGCGGAGATGGCGCGACTGTAAGACCCGCGGATCCCCTTACCCAAGAATTCAACACTGCCACAGGATGCAAACAGCAAGAGGTTCTTTATTGTAGCGCAGGCGCCTGCGGGTGGTCAGCAGCTCCTGCTAGCTGAGCACACCAGGCTGGGGTGGTGCAGGATTTTTATAGACAGATACAAACAACTTTTGGATGGGGCAGAGCTGATTGGCTGACAACTTGAACATTTGAAAAAGGCATACTTGGTGTTTGCGGATTGGCTTTGGAGGACCCGCGCGCGAAGAAAAAGGCGGGAAGGGGGAGTGAGTAGGGGGAGTTGGACCTTATTACTCAGCAGAGAAGCATCCTGCCTACGTGACTATGCGGCCCCCTGCCTCCTGCCTATGCCTCGGCTATTAGCAGAAGGTATCTTGTTCAAACAGGAGACCAGTATCACCCCCTAAAAGCCAAGCGGTTACAGAAAGGCAAAAGAGCAGTTAATTAGTTAACTGGGGGAAGGGTCTTTCACGACCTCTCTACGAACTGGCTAAAGGAGGACTCCCTATAGTAGATGTAAGGGCCTACTTGATCTGTGCTGGTCTCATCCCCATACAATAGTCATCCAGATATTTAGATAGTGAACTTAGATTGACCCTGCCCCCTTCCCCCAGAGGAATGCGCTTAGAAACAGAACTGGTGAAATATGGCCGGCTGGTGAAATATGGCCGGCTAGTAAAATATGGCCAGCTAGCCCCGATAGTGGAGCACAGGTACCAGGACATGTCAGGCTGGGCGGAGATAATGGAGCCCAGATACCAGGACTTGTTTGGCCAGGTGGAGATGTCCAATCAGTAAAAGCGCACTTATTACCTCCCTACCCACCAAGGAATGTGAGCCCCGCCTTTCAGGCGCCAAACCGAGGTGCCAATTCTAGCCAAGGTGATAGACTGATTTAAATGACCATCAGAGGGTAAGGTGTAATCCTATTGGCCACCCGTGTGTAACCTAGGATGATTGTATGGCATTCTCTTTGCGCTACATTCTCATTGGCCAGGCTCAACTATGTGGCCTTTACTGTATAAAAACTGGCCTATGAGGATAAGGGGCTGTCGCTTTCACTTTGTGAGAAGCGGCCCCGACTGGTTGGTTTTGGTTCTCGGTGCTGGCGTGAAATAAAGCCCTGCTTAACTTTCGCTTTGTGTCTGTCTCATCCATTTGTCCACGGACCCTTCAGTAGAGTGGACAGCTGAGGCAGAAGGAGCATTTTGGGAATTACAAAGAGACTTACTGAGTGCCCCAGCATTGGCCATCCCAGATGTTACCAAGCCCTTCCACTTCTATGTGGATGGAAAGGCAGGGGTGACTGAAGGAGTTTTGACTCAGACTCTGAGGCCTTGGCAAAGGCCAATAAACTATCTTAGCAAGAAACTAAATCCAGTAGCGGCCAGGTTCCCCCTTGCCTCGGCATAATTGCTGCCACAGCCCTCCTGGTCAAGGATGCAAATATATTTACAGAAGTGGACTAAATTAGACTATAAAGGGGATTGGGCTACGACTAGAAAAAAATTAGTAAGCCAAATACATCAGGGCACTCATCTGGGGGACACATAAGCTTGAGGAGCTTATGGGCAAGCAGTTCCAGATTTCTAAATTAGGGCATATGGCTCAGGATGTGGTTAATATATGTGCTCAATATCAGGCAGTAAATCTGGGAAGAACTAGAATGGGAAGAGGGAAAAGAGAAAGAGGTAAGGAACCAGGAATTTATTGGGAAATAGATTTTACAGAGATGAAACCGGGAAAATATGGGCATAAGTATATGTTAGTTTTTGTAGATACCTTTTCAGGCTGGGTAAAGGCTTTTTCTTCCAAACATGAGATGGCAGGAATGGTAACCAAAAAGCTACTAGAGGTTTGGGTCACCTCTTGCGACCAGGTCAGACAATGGCCCTGCATTTGTGAGTTTAGTCTCACAGGTATTGGCCAAAGCCATAGACACTAATTGGAAACTACATTGTGCCTACTGGCCCGGGAGCTCCAGGCAAATAAAAGAATGAATCGGACTCTTAAAGAGACCTTCACAAAGTTAACTCTGGAGACTAGCGGTGTATGGGTAGATCTCCTTCCCTTCACCCTCCTCAGGGCGCGATGTACACCCTACTTAAATAAGGTGACCCCATTTAAAATAATGTTCCGGAGACCCCCGCACCCCGCCCTCGATTACAAGAGGTTGCTATAGCAGAAATGACTGATCAGTCTGTACTCCAGTCACTGCAGGCATTACAGTCTGTCTTAAAGGGAGCCCATGCAGAGATCCAGACTGCACACACTGGGATGGAGTCAGAGGTGGAGCCACACCCTTCCCAATCCAGGGACTTGGTTTCTATATGCCGCCGCCCCTGGAGGGGGCACCTAGAGTGGGAAACCTTGAGCCTTACTGGAAGGGGCCATTTACTGTCATCCTGACCACCCCCACGGCAATAAAAGTAGAAGGCATCAGGGCCTGGATTCACGCGGGTCACATCAAACGAGCGGAGGACGAGAATGCCCCCCAGAGGTGGAAGCTGCTGCCGATCTTGGACTAAAACTAAGACAAAAAACAATGAGTTCATTAAATTCATTGATGCCCTATTGTTAAGATATAGGCAGGAGGTATAAGTAATTGCAAAATTAAAAAATAAAGGAGGGGGGCTCTGCATAACCCTAGGAGAGAAATACTGTGTCTGGGTAAATCACACTGGAGTCATTAAAACCATCTAGCAGCCATTAAAGGGGGGTATAGGACTGACTGAAGAGTCAAAGATTTGACTAGTCTCCAAAGAAAAGGGGGGAATGAAAGGACCTATTTTATATTTTTATATTTTAGCAAGAGGCTTTCATTGAGGTTAAACAAAAACCTTGTTGTTTAACCCTTAAACTCTCCCTGTTTCCCTTCCCCCAGGGGTTTCACTTAAAAACAAGTCCCGGAATCCAGCTCCAGGTAAAAAAGCCCAGATACGAGGGTGGGTCAGGCCAGGTGGAGACATCTGATCAGTGGAGGGATGCATACTGTCTCCCTGGTTACTAAGGAGTATGGGCCCCATCCTTTGGGGGCCTTTTGGGCACCATTCCCAACCAAGGTGATAGGCTGGGTCAAATGTCTACTAGGGTAAATTGTAACTCAGTTGGTCACCTAGCATCACTGTGGAGTTTCCCGTGTGTGTTACACAATCTCATTGGTCACCTGTGCGCGGCCAGGCCCGACCGCATGGCCTTTGCCCTTAAAAGCTAGACTGTGAAACAGAGAAGGGTCGCCCTCCCTTGTAAGAGGTGTGTCCCCAAACGTTCAGTTAGATTCTTGATGCTTGGTGTGAAATAAAGCTTTGCTTGACCTTCGCTTTCTATCAGTCTCGTTCCTTTAATCACTGACCCGTTATTGGAGCATAACAGTGAGAAGATGGCTGTCTATGAACCAGAAAGCAGGCTTTCACCAGGCTCCTGTATGTGCACTCCTCTTCACTCAGTTTGCCCATCTCGCCCTATTTATGGGTCTGTTATTGTCATCTCCTCTCTACTTATGGGTCTGTTTCTACTTTTTGTGTGTTTATTCATTTGTTTTGTTTTTTAGATTCTACATATAAGTGAAATCATATAGTGTTTGTCTTTCTCTGTCTGACTTGTTTCACTCAGTGTAGTACCTATCAAGTCCATCCATGTTGTTGCAAATGGCAAGATCTCATCCTTTTTTTTTTTTGACTGAGTAATATACCATTGAATATATATGCTACATCTTCCTTTATCCATTCATCTATTGTTGAACACTTAGGTTGCTTCCATAGCTTGACTCTTATACGTAATGTTGCAATACACAAAGGCTGTATTAGTGTTTTTGTATTCTTTGGATAAATAACCAATAGTGAAATTACTGGGATCACATACTAATTTTATTTTTAATTTTTTTCAGGAAACTTTATATTGTTTTCTACAGTGGCTGTAGTAGTTTGCATTCCCACCAATAGTGTACAAGAATTTATTTTTCTCCACATTCTCGGCAACACTTGTTTTATTTTTTATTTCTTTTTTTATTCTTACCATTCTGACAGCTGTAAGGTGATGTCTCACTGTTGTTTTAATTTGCATTTCCCTGAGGATTAGTGATGTTGAGCATCTTTTCATGTGTATGATTACTGATTTTAAATGTTAATTTTGTCATAAGTCTTATCAGTATGACACCGAACTCTTTTTTTTTTTTTTAAGTCCTTTTGTGCGTGTAGCATAGTTTCTGCTCATAATTCTAAACATCATAGTTTCTGGTTAATATGAATGGTTAATATTTACTTACTTTGGACATAACTGTAGGAGATTGACTACTGACTTAAATCTTACCTGACTTGAGTATCATTGTTATTTATGAAGGGTACCTATTTATGAAATCGTGGCATTGCATTTCAAGGACTCAGGATCCAGAATTACATAGACTTAGGCTTAAATTCCATATTGCCATGTATATGCTATGTGAGTTTGGGAAACTTACGTCACCTCTCTTGCTTTTTTTAAAAAATGTGATTAACAAGGAGTGCCAGCTCTATAAAGGATTTGTTGGGAGGATTAAATAAAACAATGCATTTGAAAGAATTAGCACAGAGAAAAAAGTACATGCTAACTATGATGATGTGTGAAGATGATTGCATAGACAATGCTCAGTTACAAAATAATGGGAGAGGCATGTGGCAGGAAGTGCTTTATGTCTCCCAGTATCTACCCCACCTTTTTAGTCAAATGAACTTTGGTTTTTAGCTGACTCTTGCTATTAAATTTTGTCCAGTATCCTTTGCACATAAGAGTTTCTTTGAGTTGGGGGATGTAGAAGAATTATTTTTTTTTATTTGTTTATTTGACAGAGAGAGATCACAAGTAGGCAGAGAGGCAGGCAGAGAGAGAGAGAGAGAGAGGAGGAAGCAGGCTCCTTGCTGAGCAGAGAGCCCGATGCGGGACTCGATCCGAGGACCCTGAGATCATGACCTGAGCCGAAGGCAGCGGCTTAACCCACTGAGCCACCCAGGCGCCCTAGAAGAATATTTTTATTTACTTTCTTCCTTTTGCTAATTTGAAAGACATGTAAGATGCCTGGAGCTTCACCTTCTATCTTGGGGTATTTGGGCAAGGGCTATGTTTGGAAATAATCACATGCAAAGGTAGAAGCAATGGGAATCCTTGACTGTCTCAGTAAACTTCCATAGCAACCAAGACTTAGAGAATGAAATAAACTTCTAGATTATTTAAACTAGATTATTTAAGCTACTGCTTGAGTGTTCTTTCTTCTTTTTCTTTTTTTTTCTCTTTTGTTACATGCAGTTGAATAGAATCACAGAACATATTACTTTTTAAATCAAAAAGCAGATTTTATTCCTCTTAGACATTTCTCAAATCTCCAGAAACATCTTTGTTTTGAAGACAGAAATTGACAATGGTGGGAGGGCTAAAATAAGGGTGTAGATGATATTGAACAAATTGGAAACAATGAGTTTCCTAAGAAGGTAAGTTCAGTGATGGAGTCCTTCTGCAAGTAACACTGGGGACAAAGAAGGAAGGGATGGGGAAAACCAACACAGAAAGCTTGGAGAGTGAGAAGGTAGCATAGGTCAGATGAGTTTTGGCAGGAACACTCTATAGAGTATATGTCCAGTTGAGGATATAAGTGTAATGGTGTGTATTTGTTTCCTTCCTATCATAGTGTGTTTTTTTCTTTATCTCCGGGGCTTAGACAAAAGCCCTGGTTTATGTGCATTATTAGTCTCTTATAATATAAGGTGGTTTCTGGTTTTTTTTTTTTTTTTCTTGTTTATAGACTTGTTGCAGCACCAGGTTATGGTACTGATAAAGAGCATATTTTCATTTTTTCAAGTATCTTTTTTTTAAGAAGATTTTATTTATTTGTTTGTTTGTTTGTCAGAGAGAGAGAGAGAGAGAGAGAGAACACACAAGCAGATAGAGTGGCAGACAGAGCAGTGAGAGCAGTGAGAGAAGCAGACTCCCTATTGAGCAAGGAGCCCGGAGACTCGATCCCAGGATCCTGGGATCATGACCTGAGCCAAAGGCAGCCACTTACCCGACTGAGCCACCCAGGCATCCCTCATTTTTTCAAGTATCTTTAAGGGATCAGGGTGGATGAGTTGTAGGCAACATAATGTAGGTAATGCCAGTAAGCATGAACAGGCTGTCAACTGGAGCCTGGTTATTATAGAAATAAATTCCATATGAAAGAACAGAAAATCTTTAAAATTGAGAGGTAATTGGTGGATAATTATAATAGAATACTGGGTTTTATTTAGTTGAAAATGAGGTGTAGAGACTGAGACCAGCTCGCTCTTTCTTTCTTTCTCTCTCTCTCTCTTTCTTTCTTTCTTTATTTCCTTCCTTCCTTCCTTTTTAAATTATTAAGCTTAGAATTTAAACAAAGGAAAAGAGAAAATTCTTCAATTCTGGGTTTTTGTGTCATTTCTTTACTGTGGGTAAATATATCTACTTCAGCTGTAATGATTGAGTCAAAGTTTGAGATTCCTTTGTAGCTATTTGTAAACAAATAGAATTAATTCCCAGCTTCCAGGAAATTATATATAATTTCTGAAGAGGAAAAACACATCGGCCTGTTCTTACTGTGTGTGTGTGTATATATATATATATAATATTATATAATGTATATATACTGTATACACACACTGTATATACAGTATATACTGTATATACAGTATATATGATATATAGTATAATGTGTGTGTATATATAATGTATATACAGTATATATATATATACTCCTCTCCAGGGGAGCTAAAATTCAAATATTTGTACAAACATTTGAGAAATATTGATGGAGAAATTTAAGCAAGGATGTAAGATTATATGGCTTTATAAGCTCTCAATGATAGTGTATATCATTCAAAAAACTTAAAACACAAGAACCAGTTCCTTTCCCTTTTAAATGACCTATGTTCCAGTTTTCCCCAAGATAATGCCTTTTGTGGTCCCAGTTTCTCATTTTCTTTTCTTTCTTTTTTTTTTTTTTTTAAAGATTTTATTTATTTATTTGACAGGCAGAGATTACAAGTAGGCTGAGAGGCAGGCAGAGAGAGAGAAGGAGGAAACAGGCTCCCTGCTGAGCAGAGAGCCGGATGTGGGGCTCCATCCCAGGACCCTGGGATCATGACCTGAGCCGAAGGCAGAGGCTTTAACCCACTGAGCCACCCAGGCGCCCCTCAGTTTCTCATTTTCAACTCACTCTACCATTTTTATATTGCCAGTCTCAATTTCCACAATGTTGTCAGCATGAACACATCTCAGAATCTCTGATTCACTCTCCCTTTTTTTTTTAAAAAAAGATTTTATTTATTTATTTGACAAACAGAGATTACAAGTTGTTAGAGAGGCAGGCAGAGAAAGAGGAGGAAGCAGGCTCCCTGCTGAGCAGAGAGCCTGACGTGAGGCTCAATCCCAGGACCCTGAGATCCTGACCTGAGCTGAAGGCAGAGGATTAACCCACTGAGCCACCCAGGCGCCCATCTCCTTTTTTTTTTTTTGAATAGAACTTTCATTTGGGGATTAAGAAATACTCATTAGACATTGCCCATCTAGTTGTTTTGATGCTTTGAAGAAGTATACCTTGGTAAGTGGACTTATGATGCATTTCTTTTGGGGAGTTCCATTTGAAATCAAGAGTTATTGAACAAGAGGGATGACCAGTTTTCACGGAATTAGTCTCAGTTGTTATTTTTCATGTGAGGATTATTTATTTTTTTTTTAATTTTTAAAAAAGATTTTATTTACTTATTTGTGAGAAAGAGAGGGAAAGCACAAGCAGGCAGAGGCAAAGAGAGAAGCAGGCTCCCTGCTGAACAAGGAGCCTAATTTAGGACTCGATCCCAGGACCCTGGGATCCTGACCTGAGCTGAAGGCAGCTGCTTAACCAACTGAGCCACCCAGGCATCCTCCATGTGAGGATTATTATACTGACTTTGTCATCTGTGCCTTTCAAGGCTTAGAACAATACATATTTTAAAACATCTTTATGGAAAATGAAACTATGGAACTCCCATACTGCATCTGAGAGCTGATATGGCATTTTATAAATAGGCATATGATGTCTAAATTACTTGTAATATAAACTGAAAGCATACTTGGCTTTTATAATGGTTATATACGATCTAGAATTATAATTATGAATAATGCATTGAGTTTTGTTGTTCTCTATGATTGCCTACTTTGTTATGCAGGGAGGGATTTCCACTATAGTGTCCCACATTTGAATTGTTTAGTTTCTTTTTGTAGCAGCTGCCCCCAGAATTATATGAGCTCACTGAGAATATTCATAGAAAATATAAAACCTCACTCCCTTTGCTTAATGAAGATATAGTCTCAGAACTTTCTTCAAGCATTGGCTCATAAAGTGTATATGACCTGGATCTCCTGTTTTAGACAAATCTTGTTCAAATCACAACTCTTTGTATCAGTGATACTTTTTCAACGAAGAAGAAAATATTTTGTTCATCACCTGGAGTTGAGCAAAGTTGAATTTTTATAAAAATAGGACAAAGCATTAAAAAGGGTGGGGCTATCTATATGAATCACTCAAACATACACTGTACAGTATTTAAGCCTTCTAAGTTCCACATATATCTATGTTATCCTAAGTCTCTACTAGGTTCAGGGCAAGGGTTGGTTTCAAGGACTGTGTAAGAAGAGAATGGACTTTGGAGCCACCATGCTAGGTCAGGTGGTGGACAACATTAAGGTTGGCTGATGGCATAACACTTATTTCTTCTCTTCTTTATGGCTCAATAGGCTCCAGAATCTGGACCAGTGCTAGTGTATAGGTAGAATTGGATAGCTCTTGCCATGGAGGTTGAAGAAACACAGGGCAGGAAAGTAGTCTAGTGATGGTACTTTTTGGGATATGGGATGGTAGTGATGGTGGTGAAAAAAGAAGTAAATGTCTTCTGTCCCCCATCCTCTTCCAGGCCACAGTTGCAATTAGGTACATGTAGATCAAAGCATTAGATTTATTATTGACAACCTGGGTTGGAGAGAGTGGTTTATGTCTTCAGACAAATGAGATTATTAATGCTTCTCTGCATTAAATTTGAGGTGGGTTGGATATAGAAGATGGGTGGGAAAGAGGAAGCAAGAATAATTTCTAAGATATAACCTTATACGTCCACTGTACTTCAATTGAGAAACAGAATAATTCTGAAGTCTGGATAATTGGATAGATGCTGGTGGTGTACTGAGATAGGAAAGGTGTGAGTTTTAGAGAGCATGGGAAGCAGCAAGAATTCTGTTTTGGTTATGTTAATTCCAAGATGCCTATATAACTAGTATGTGGAAATATCAAGCAGAAAGTTAGCCTTTGATATGATAACTTGTGCTAGTTCTTTATGGTTTATGGAATTCATGAGGTGCAGAGAATAACTGAATTTCAGAACCTGAAAAATATCTTAGAAGGCATGTAGTTTATTTTATCTGCATTCAGATTAGTGCATGTCTCACTGAGTATAGCCAACATGCTAAGATTATGACCTCAGTTGTCTGATATCTAGCTCTTGATATAGGACTTGATTTTTTCTATTATGAATTTTTTAAAAGATTTAATTTTTTGTTTGACACAAAGAGATGGATCATAAGTAGGCAGAGCAGCAGGCAAAGAAAGAGGGAGAAGTAGGCTCCCTGCTGAGCAGAGAGCCCCATGCGGGGCTCAATCCCAGGATCCTGGGATCATGACTTGAGCTGAAGGCAGAGGCTTAACCCACTGAGTCACCCAGGTGCCCCTCAATTATGAATTTTTAATGGACACATTCTCTCCCCAAATTATCTTCTAGTAAGCATTTCAGTTACTGTTTGAAGTCACAGATAGCAAGTAGCAGTTTAAGCATTAAGAGATGATGTAATAAGACAATAGGAAGAAGTATTTATTTTTAATTCTTACTTCTAAGGTAGTTTCTCCCATCTTCAAGGGACCATTCCCAGATTGGAAATGAAGAAAGAGAAAATAAGAATATGTGACATTTCTCTTAATTGATAACTATATATTTGTAGCCATTATATTTTGGGTCTGCCCCCATGAAACCTGTATATTTGAACCAGTTTTCCCTAAACAATTAATTAACCAAATACTTGATTACTACTTCTTGCAAGATATTGGACTAAACATACTATTCTGAAAAGCATTCAGACTTTAATTAGATGGCTAAATGAAATTTGAAGACTGAAAAGAGAGAGAAAGATTATGAATCAGCTATGATGTAAGGAAATATTCTTGGTATACCTAGGCAGCTGGGAAGATGCTTGTCCCAAGAGGACATGGCTGTGCCCCACTCCTCTGCCCCACCTTTTGTTGCCTATTTTGTAGGCAAAAGACAGGACAGGCTAGTTGAAGAGCAAAAGGGAGAGAGTATTTCTTTTGCAATAAAGAGGAAATTCTGAGACATTTTAGTGTCAGAATGATGACTGAATTAGAGAGAGATGAACAATTCAAATGCTTTCCCTCATAAATCTCACTCGGAGCAGAAATACAAGACAGATAGTTTCACTTAGAGACAAGACTACACCAATCCTAAGAGACAGAACACATTGATACCAAAGTGACAAATGCAATTTCAGCTACAAGAAAGCTCTGTCATATGCCAACTGAGCCAATGACTTGGCTAAAATATGGGAAATAGTAAAAAATTGAAATGAAGCCTCTAGCAGAGGGGAAAAAAAAAGTTTGCTGAACAAAAGGTGAAGTTAACTCAAGTAATAAAGTCTTGGACTAGTGGTTTCCCCCTTAGTTGCTTCTAATTCTCATCTAGCACAAAAAAGCACCTTGCATTTTATACTGACTTGTCAAATAGCTGTTTTTAAGGTAGAATAAGAAATTTTTAAAAGGATTAAAAAATATAGAAAATTGTTGTGAAGTTATATTGCCTGCTTCTGCAAATGGTGAATCCATGACATTTAATCTCTATATCAGTTCAATGTCACTGTAGGTCATTTATACTTATCTTTATCAATAATACATTTCTTAGGTCGAAAGCTACATGGTAAAGATTTTTCCTACTGCCAAGTTGTGAAACAGACACAGTTTTGTTGTGGTTGCCATTTCTTCTTCACTGTCTTTTGGATGCCAAGTGCCTCATTCATTCATGTATTTGTTCAGTCATAAAACTTTTATTATGGCTATGTGCAAGACGCTGTTGATTGTTAAGATGCAAATTGAGAGAGGTAATGATATGAGGAATGTATATAGCAAGTGCAGGAAAACATGAAGAAGGAAGAAACGACCTTGCTTATGATTCTCACAAAACTGGTTTCATTTGCACTTTGGTGTAATTCCATTCACTTCTGACAATTGTCAGAAAAGGACTCCAACAAAATGAGACAAAGTGTAAACTATTAGGGATGCTGCTAATTGCCTTTCTCACTGTACTTTTTATGAGGCTCCCCAGAAGGTATTCCCATCTGCTGTTAATACCAAGAACAGAATAACTGGTAAAATTTTATTTTATGGATAACATAAATACCGTAACTGACAAGCTTCCATTTCCATTTAGCAAAAATCAAGCATAGTATATAGGTAATTTGTGTGTCTGCCTGTCATCTCTCCTCCATTTTTATCTATCTCAGTCTAGATTCACTGAATACCTTCATATGTTTGTCTTTTATTTTCACTTAAAGTATGACATAGATGTAGAGAAGTACCTGTGATAAAAATAAATGTCAATGAATTTTCACACCATGATTTCACACTAGGAATTTGCCCATTATATCTACAATTTTACATATTGTTATACTCTTGTTCAGGCTGTTAAAATACCAAAAACTGTAGCTTATACAGTAAGAATTTATTTCTTATAGTTTTGGAGGCTAGAAGTTTGAGATCAGGATGCCAGCAGGGGCAGGTGATGGTTCTCGTCTGAGCTAGATGTTTCTTGTATCCTTACATGAAAGTAGGGGTAAGGGATCACTGTGGGATCTCTTCTTTAAGGGACTAATTCTATTCATGAAGGCTCTACCCTCATGACTTAAGCACCTCCCAAGGCCCCCACCTCCTAACATCATCATCTTTGGAGATTAGTTTTTTTTTTTTTTTTTAAGATTTTATTTATTTATTTGAGAGAGAGAGAGAGAGAGAGCTAGCAAGCGAGAGCAAGGACAAGCAAGGTGGAGGGCAGGGGGGGAAGCAGGCTCCCTGCAGAGCAGGGAACCCAGTGTGGAACTTGATAGTGGGACTCTGGGATCATGACCTGAGCCAAAGGCAGATGCTTAACTGACTGAGCCACCTAGCTACCCTAGTATTTCATCATATACATTTTGAAAGGATGTAAACCTTCAGACCATGGCACATATATTGACATAATCCTTTTCATATCTTTTCAGTGTATTTAAGTTCCCTTTCTATATTTGGTTATTTATGTCTAGAATTCTAATTTTTGTTTTAACTAAAGCTGTTAGGAACTTATAAATTTTATTTGTTCCTTCCAAAGAAACAAGCTTTTACTTTATTAAATGTTCTCTGGTTTATGTTTGTTTCCTATTTAATTTCTGTTCTTGTTTATTTCGTTTCCTTTTTGGGGGGGAATAAATTTGCTACTTTTTTTTTTCTTGAGATGTTAGATCGTTGATTCTTCAGTCTTTTCTTTTTTCTTTCTTTTTTTTTTTCTTTTATAAATAAAGATTTTATTTATTTATTTGACAGGGAGGGAGCACAAGTAGGTAGAGAGGTAGGCAGAAAGAGAGAGCAGGAAGCAGGCTCCCCGCTGAGCAGAGAGCCCAATGCGGGACTTGATCTCAGGACCTTGAGATCATGACCTGAGCCTAAGGCAGAGGCTTAACCCACTGAGCCACCCAGGCACCCTCTTCAGTCTTTTCTATTATAAATGTATTTAAGTCTTCTTTAAGTTTACTGTTAAATAAACTTTAGCTGAATTTCTCAAATTTTGATATATAGTCTTTTCAATATCATGATTTCAAAATATTTTAAAATTTTATTGCAATCTATTCTTTGGCACATGAGTTATTCAGAAGTGCTCAATTTCAAAATATTTAGGAATTTTCTGATTAAGTGTTGTTGATTTTTAGTTTAAATTTCTTTTGGTCAGAGAAAATATTTTATATGATTTCAAATTTCTAAGTTTTGTTGAGGTTACTTTAAGAAATAGTTTATGGTCGATTTTGGTAAATAATCTGTGTGCACTTGAAAGGACTATTCTGCACTTGTTAGAAATATGCTCTCTACATGTCAGTTAGGTTAATTTTTAAAATGTTACTAAATCCTCTATATGCTTATGAATTCTTGCCTCTTTTACTATTGGATATTGATAATGGTGTGTTAAAATACACTACGATGATTAAAAATTTGTTTGCCTCTTTAATTCTGTCAGTTTTGTTTTAATAATTTTGAGGATATGTTAGGTGTATACAATTTATAATTTTACCAATGGATCAAAATTTTTGTCTTTAAGAATTTATAGGATTAAAGAAAAGATTTCCCTATAATAAAAAAAAAACAAGTATTACAGTTAGGCTGTTGCATGGAGTTCACAGGAGTGAAATGTGGAGAGAAAAAAAGTTATTGGATATTTTCTGTGAGGGGGTGATATGAGCAGAGCTGAGCTTTGAGAATCTTAATGTGGCTGGTTGTGTCATGCAGTGTGGCTTGTATAGAAGACAGAAGCAGAGTGAGGATGTTGGAGCTTGTTGTGATAGCTTAAGTCAGTGTTGCCCAACAATGGTTAATAATTCACTAGGTGGCTCATTCTAATGGAGATGTTGGACTCTATTTTTATACATTAATGGGGAAGTTAATTATTTGAATTTTTCCTTTTATGTGGATCAGTTTGAAAGCCTCCGAGTTTCTATCTACTGAACATGTGAAGAAAGTAATGGAAAGCAGGTAAACATGTTTATGATTCAGTTACTCAGATTTGTCGTTCAGTTTATCCTTAATCATATGTTGATTAATTCATACCCATAGTTGACCATTGCTTTAAGTCAGGACACAGAGAATGTTTACATTGAAATACAACAGTTTAGTGAAAGGCATACATTATAATATGCAAAGTCATTGCAAGGTGATTTTTTACAGATCTGTAATTTCACGAATTTACAGCTAATCAGAGATTTTATGTTGGAGATCAAAATCTCAACATTTCATTAAACAACATGAAAAACAAAAGTACAGTGATAATTATATTTCATTTATCATGTCAATTATTGGGAATAATGACTATTCACTGCCTTAACATCTTATTTGTAGAGAAGTTCTTATAAGCAGGATGCTGAGAACATATTTCTCATCTTGCTATATAGAAACAAAATAAAAAAATTATGAAAATGAGCCATTTTATTATTTTAAATATGAGATTTACAAATGTGATATCAGGAACTATTTTAAAACCTATTACTGATATTATACCACATGGTAAATTTCAATACAAAAATTTAAGGTACAATTCATTCCCAAACTAAGTATAATTATGAAAAATTGACTGTAAACTTCATCAAAGGCCCTGTTTTTAACTATATTTCTTAACTCAGTTGGTGGAATAAGGGCAAAGGTCTGAGAGTTGTGCTGTGCATAAAATGCACTTGTTCCAGTATTTACTGGTCTGGGACAGCTGTATTTCTGAGTGTACTTTACTCTTTAGGTTTGGAAGTTATATACAATATATTGGTAATATAGAGGCTGATCATATGTCCATAATGCAGACAAATGGTCCTTGTCACATATCCACTTAACCTATAGCCATTCCTTTGAAAGGCTTATCTCCTCTAGAGGGATTAGCTAACTTTCCCAAAAAGTCTGTTGTGACCCTCTTTCTTCAACTGTTATCATTTACAGCCACATACTTCTTGGTGGGATTTCTGTTCTAGAGTGTATTGCTGATCTTTCTGTTGTGTCTGGAAACGTCTTATTTGCCAGGTATATAGTTATAGGTTGGCAGTTTTAGTCCTCTATTGTTTTAAAGATATTCTTCCATTGTGTATTCGCCTCCATCGTTTCTTTTGTATAGTCAGCTGTAAGTCATATTTATGTGCCTACAAAGTAATGTGTATTTATTTTTTTTTGGCTACCTATAAAATCAGTTTGTCTTAATTTGTAGCAGTTTTACTCTAATATGGAAAGGCATGTTTATCTTATGACTTATCCTGATTGTAGATTATCATACGTGTTGAATATTTGCCTTGATGTATTTCGTCATTTTGGGATAACTTGAGTTCATTATCTTCTCAAATTCCCTCAATCACATTATTTATCACTGTTCCCTTTTGGGGGCTCCTTTACATATATGCTAGAATTTCTCACAGTTTCTTTGGTATCTGTAATGTTCTCTATTATATTTTAGTTTTCTCTGTGCTTCAGTAAAGGTATTTTATACTGCCCTATCTTCCAATTCATTAGTTCAGTATTCCTCTGTGTTCTATCTAATGTTATAATTTTTATTCAGTTTAAAACTTAGTTTTTCAATTTTAGAATTCCAATTTGATATTTTCATGCATTCTTCATCATATACTTCTTTGAAACTTTACCTTTTGGCAGGTAGTTTAAACAGAAGAACATTTTATTTTAACCAGGAAAAATTTGGTTCAGTGCTATGCTTCAGTCCTTTTAAGGCATGGTATATTCTGGTTTTCCCTTACTCTTATGGTGTACAGTCTTCTAGGGGTCCCAACTGAAAAACTGAGATAATAAAATCTGATGGGCCCTGAATTTCAATTCTTACCTCTCCAGCTCCATGACTATCAAATGTTTTATTTAGTTTTTCAACTTCTTAGCTAAGTTATTTTGGAAGGACATCTCCAGCACACAGCCATGTTGTTTAGAAATAAACAAATGCTTTAAAGAGAAAAGCAGCAGTAAAATGTCAGTGGTTAACTTTAATGTTTTTCTTTTCTTTTTGGATCTTGGCTTCAGGCTGTTTTGGTAACTTTCTGAAGGCTTCAAATATATTTGTGTGTGTCTGTGTGTGTAGTTGTTCTTGATAGATTTGTATGCTACTAGAACCTTCACTTTCTTTTGTGTCTTTTATCTGTCCTTGTGAACTACCTCAAATGTTTTCTCTAACAGAGTTAGATTGTAGAAATGCAAAGACAAATCTATAATAAGTAAGACAGTATAATATTGCTAGAAGGATAGGCAGGTAATATAGTAGAACAAAATAGGGTGCAGAAGTAGATTCATAAAAACAGTTGATGGATTTCTGACAAAGGTGTCATGGAAGTACATTTGGGAAAGGATGATATTGTCCATAAAAAAATGCTGTGTTAATTGGTTGAAATGAAAAAAAAAAATGTCGACAGTTACTTCACACCACACACAGAGCTCAATATTAGAGTGTAGACATAGTTTTTACAGATATAACTATAAAAATTCTTCTTTTAAAGATTTTATTTATTTATTTGAGAGAGAGAGAGCATGAATGGTGGGTGGGGAGAGGAGCAAAAGGAGAGGGAGAAGCAGGCTCCCCACTGAGCAGGGAACCTGATGTGGGGCTCAATCCCAGGACCCTGGGATCATGACCTGAGCTGGAGACAGACACTTAACTGACTGAGCCACCAGATGTCCCTAAGAATTCTTGAATAAGATATCTAAAAATTCCTTCATGACCATGGCATAGGCAGTGATTTCTTAAGCAGAACACCAAAAGCCCATATGATGAAGGAAAAACATTGTAAAACCTCTTATAAACAACAAAATGTAACAAAAAGGAGATGATATTTGTAATGGATACAAATGGATATTTATAAAGATAAGACTTGTATCTTGAGAGTAAAGAAGTCATACAAATCAATAAGAAAAAGAAGAAATACAATGAATAAATTGACTTGAATGGGAACTTCACAAAAGAGGATATCTAAATTGCTAGTAAACATATGTAAAGTGCTTTACTTCACTAGCACCCCAAAAATCCAAATTAAAATTATGACGAACTGTGCACTCAAGAGGATCAATAAAAAGATGGAAAACATCAAGTACTACCTGTTGAAAAATGTATGGAGCAACTGGTATTCTTGAACTCTGCTAGTTGGAATATAAACTGCTAAAATCACTTAAAAAAACTGGTAGCATCTCTAAAGCTGGATTCCATTTAAATAAAATAAAGAACAGGTAACACTAGCTATTGTGTTAGAGGTCAGAATAGTGGTTACCTTTGGGATATAGTGTTTTGTAGGGGGCATATAAAGGGCTTTTTGTACTGATGATGGTCTGTCTTGATCTAGGTGCTGGCTATGAGTGTCTTCACTTTGTGAAAAATCACTGGGTAGTGAACTTTAAAATTATGTTATTTTGTTATGTATGTTATACTTCAAGAAATTCTATTCAAGCGCAGATTATAAATAAGTGCCATTAACAGAAAATAATTTCAGTAAAATTTCAATAGAGATTTGACATTTGAATTATAATTTGAAGAATACTTCTGAGTTCTCCAGGCGGATCATTTCAAGCAAAAGGAAACATCATTGTAGTATTGCCGTAACATATTGCTACTTTCTCTCCCTCTTCTCTCCATTCCATCCTCCCTTTAAACTTACCAAGCTTGTATATTTTTTCTGATATCTAGGCAGAAAGGTGGGGATTTTTTTTTTTTTTAATACAAGAACCTCTTTAAAATAACACAATATAGGGCATGGCCTGTTTAGGTCACATCAAGGATGAATTTCTACAGTGCCTGACGTGATGCCATACATAAATAGGCATTTTCAAATACTAAAATATACTAAATAGCATTTATCATCATTAGATTTCTCTCCAGAAAGGTCTCAACATATTATTAAATGAAAAATTTTACCATTAGGATCATCACAATGTTTACTTCACTTGCAATGACTTATTAATAAAATCCAGATTTTCCCAAAGACAGTTTAAGGAAGTAAAGTAATAAAGCATATAGCTCTTGTTTAAAAATTGCAAAGGAACATTAAAATAATGTAATAGAATAGATCCTGTTATGGAACCTATTGATGGTTTTGAATTAACTTGATTTTATTAATAATTACAGAATTGTAATTATTACAGAATATACAGAATGTACAGAATAATTACAGAATTGTAGGAATGGAGAGTTTTGTTTTGTTTTGTTTTGTTTTTTCTCAGTTTGTTTTCCTTGGTTGGAAATAAGGGCATTATGTAAGACAACCAGGTTCATGGTGTTAGAATTAAAAAGTGTCAAAGCCGACAACTGAATGTTTAAATAATGATCTAGTTAAAGAGCGTTTCATTTAAAAAAAGCTTCTTTAGAGATAAGATTCATTAAATAGAAATAACCTTAAATGGGATCCAGAGGTTTGTAATATATCTCTGCTTTTCTGTGCATACTTGCTGCACTCAGTTTACTTTTCTTCTAAAGAATCTAATTTTGCAGGGTAATTTGACCTGAAGGGGGCAGTGTGGGCCTTTCAGTCTCGGAGTCGAAATCCTTTCACAGGAGAAGTTTAAGTGAAAAATGCCCTACAGTGCTCAGAGAAAGGCGGCAATTGGCTGCTGAGGACTTTACAGGCATTGATATGGCAGCTCACTTATGAACAAAACCAAAAAGGGATCAACATGAAAAATCAAAGTTTTGTCAGGTTTTCCACAGTTCAGTCGAAGAGCTGCTTGTCAAAAGATTATTTTGTAAAGCTATCTAATAGGCTTTCCCAAAGCCTTTCTTAATGCCGTCAAAACAGAGATAATGAAGTCTCCCCAAAGATCAGCTTTAAGAGCAGTTAATGGATTTTTAGGCATTCCCTGTAGTCATGATTTGCTTATTAGAAATATATAGTTCTCTGCACATGTGCTTGTCTTTATCTTAACTTCTTCGATTGGAATGTGAGCAGAAAACTCTCTGTTGCATTAACTTGGGAACTTTCGCTTTTCTGAGCACTATCACTCCAGCCAGGGCTATTCTGAGTGTGTGTGGGAAGCTCTAATGATCAGTCTGGAAAGCTTGTTTTTTTGCCTTTGTCTAAGACAAATATATTTTCTTTTTCAGCTTTTTAGGCATGAGGTAAAAAGGAAAATGGACCTAATGTAGGCAGCACCAGACACCTCTGTGTCCTCATATTCCCTTCTTGTAATGCCTTATTACCATGGTTCACACTGGCCAGAAATGTCCATTTGGAGTCCACTAATTTTATTTTCTGACACAGGAAGGACAAGACATTTCCTGAAATGAAATGCTGTCTCTTACTCCAATTCCTATATACTTTCTGAAATAATTTTAACTTCAAATGATTATCCTTATCAGGACTCATTTGTTTATAGGTTAAGGGTATATTTAAAAAGAAACAAAAGCAAACTTCTTATTGGGACACCTGGGTGACGCAGTCTGTTAAGCATCTGACTCTTGGTTTCCACTCAAGTTGTGATCTCAGGGTCACGAGATGGAGCCCCTCTGTGGGGCTCTGCACATAGCACAGAGTCTGCTTGAGACTCTCCCTCTCTCTGTCCCTACCCACTGTGCACTCCCTCTCTCTCTCTCAAATAAATAAACAAATAAATCTTTAAAAAAAAACAAACAAACCTTTTTGTTGTGAAATACAAGAGATGTGCAAATACATAAGATAAAGATATACAGTATAATGGCTTATTACGAAGGAAACAAACAGATTAGAAAAAAAAGAACAGTATCTCTATCCTAAAAGCCTCCCTCATGTGTCTTTCATATCATTAACTCCTCTTTCTTCACTAAATGTAACTAATACTCTGTCAATCACTTCCTTGCTCATCTTTCTTCTTTCTTCCTAAGCATGCGCTCTAGGGATTCTTGTCCTGTAATTCTTGGCAGTCTTGTTGCTCTCCAGTGCCTCTAAACATTTTAAGCATTTAAGTTTTCTAGTTGTCTTTAGTTGAAGGGTCAGTTTGTACTACCCAGCCCAATATTCTGGGAAATGGAACCTCGTTTATTTTTTAATTCAACAAATATTTACTAACTGCCTGCAACCTGGGTACTATGCAAAGAGCTTGGGATATAACTGGGAATAAGATAGATGCCCTTCCTGTTCTACGTGGGAGTTGTAGTCCATTTGGGGGGTTCATACAAGTAACCATTACAATGCTGAACTTCTGAGTTCTGCACAGCTCTGAAGTGACATTAAATAAATCATACTGAAACAGATAGGGATTCTGAGGTGCCTGTCTAGAAAAGCATATCTTGGGATAAAGTTGCCCTAGATCTTAATCTCCTTATAATTTCAACCTGTTTCAAAATGGAAGCTCTTTTAAGTATCTGTTTCCAGTTCTCTTTCCTAAAGCATTTCTTTTACAGAAAAGGAACTTGCAGAAAACCTTGGGCCTCCTCAGATAACCTGTTTCTGTAGCCCACCTTGCAGGTGCATAAAATCAGGAAGTCAAAAGCCACAAGCATGAAACCGAGTCCAGGGCCCAAATTATAATTGGTGCTCCTGCAAATACCATACCAGACCAATCAGAGCCACCACTGGCCCCAGTCCTGACCTTTCATTTTCCCTCATTATAATGCTAAAGATCATGACCCAGGTGGGATACTTAATTTGCAAAAGAAACGGTATGTAAAGAAGCATGTTCTGTCAACTGCGCCTGTGTGCCCAACTTCCAGTGTTTCTCCATCCCTTCATGCTTAGATGTCTCTCCTGTCCTGCCTCTGCTTTCAAAAACCAGGGAACAGCTTACTACCTCTCTTGCGAACTCCCTCATGCCTAGGCTTGCAATAAACCCTATCCACACCATCCTGGGCCTCATGTCTGTTTCTACGTTCATGAGTCAGAGAACCTCAAGGTCGGTAACAATTTCATGAAAATAAATATTAGACAATACGCTAATGCTGATTTTGCAGTAACACTTCCCTTTATAATAAAAGTCATAATTGGATTTTTTACAGTGTTTTAGAATTTCAAAATACACACACACACACACACACACACACACACCCACTGGGACTATTTAGAAACACCATTTCTAGTAATTCTAATATTATAATTGGGATGTGTTTGAGCTGGGAGGTCTTTATTGCTATGCCTGATGGAGTAGTAGGGTTTGTTGACTGTGATTTCCTCTCCTCTCAGTCTTGCCATTTCACTTACTGTCATTTTCTTTTTAATTTTAATCTCTTCAGACTTCCTTAGTATCCACTGTCATTAATCCCCTTAAACCCTTTGCCAACCTCTGGATAATTCTCCTGTGATTTTTGTGAGTATCTGGGTCCTGCTTTTGGTGTTTGTGAAGAGCTGATAATTGTTTAAGCTCCATGTCAGTTTCTTTCTCACTAATAGCGTTCTTCCTGAAATTATACTCTAATGTTTCTTTCTCCCACTATGTCAAGGTTTCTAAACCTAGAATCAGTTTACCAGTCATGTGAACCCCCTAAAATTTTGTGCAAAATATGATTTCCATTTGAACTTAACTAATTTTCCTAGAAATGATATATTTTAAAGAGCATTTTTTTTATTATGGAAAACTTTGAACAAACAGGAAGTAGAATATAACCTTTCCACATACTCATTATGCATGAATATTTGCCACTCACTTTTTTTTTTTAGAAATTTAACTTCTTTATTTTATTATTATATAATTATGTTTACTTTTGTACATAGATTATTAATGTCACACATTTACAAATGCATCAGGTTGACATTGCCACTGTTATTTCACCTATCACTGTTTTGTTTTTCTGGAGTATTTCAAAGGAAATCTCTGACATAATCATTTCTTTCACAGAAACAAGTATGCATCTCCAACCGTTAGTTTTTCTTTTCTTACATAGCAAAATGGACACTGATTCCTTAAACTCATCTAATTCTAGCCAATATTCAGATTTCTTTGTTTCATTTATATCATTTTATAGTTAGACTATTCAACTTTTTTTGAGTGAAATATTTTTAAAAATTATTATCAAGCAGTTTTTTAGGGAAGATTAAAGTTCACAGCAAAGCTGTCAGAGATTTCCCCATGTATCTCTGGTGTCCCCTTTGTCAACCATTAGTTACAACTGGTGAACCTACACTGACACATCATAATGACCCAGAGTCCATAGTTTATATTAGGGTTCACTCTGGGCGTTATACATTCTTTGGGTTTTTGATGAAAAAAAAATATATATATCACTATGGTATCGTACAGAGTATTTTCACTGCCAAAAAATTTTTCTGTGATCTGCTTATTCATATATCTACCCCTGTCTCCTGTGTGGGCCTGCAACCACTGATCTTTTTACTTCTCCATGGTTTTGCCCTTTGCAGAATGTTATATAGTTGGCATCATACGAGTATATAGACCTTTTCAGGTTAGCTTCTTTCACTTAATAATAGACATATGTGGTAACTCCATGTGTTTTCATGGCTCAATAGCTCATTTCTTTTTAGTGCTGAATGATAGTCCATTGTCTGAATATTGCACAATTTATCCATCCACCTACTGAAAGACATTTTACAAGATTTGGCAATCATGAAAAAAGCTGTTATAAACATCTGTGTGCAGGTGTTAGTGTGGACATAACTTTTCAACTCCATGGGGCACATAAGGAGTACAGTTGCTGGATCATCTGATAAGAGTATATTCAATTTTGTAAGAAACTGCCAAACTGTTTTCTAAAGTGGCTGTGTCAATTCCCATTCCCAGCAACAATGTATGAGAGCCCCTATTGCTTCAGAACTTTGTCAGTACCTGGTGTTGTCATGTTCCATTCTAAAAGTTGTTCAGTGGTTATTTTATTGTTGTTTTAATTTTCACTTTACTGATGACAAATGAAGTGGAGCATCTTTGCAAATACTTATTTGCCATCTGTATAACTTTGGTGAGGTGGACTATTCTATTTTATAGTCCAGTTGTTTAAATTAGAATTTAAACATAGTTTACCATTTGTCAGATACATATGTGAAGTCTCTTTATTTTGTAACTAATCATCTCCCCCCCCCATTTTGCTATTAAGTTGTTGGAGAAACTAAATTATTTGTTCTATACAACATCCCATAGCGTGGGTTTGAATGACTAATATCTGGTATTATCATTTAATTTCTAATTCCTCTGTCTCTCTATTTCTTATATACTGTAATCCAGTTGTAAACTGGTGGATAGTGTCTAGGCTTGATGAGATTTGTGTATTATGTAATTGTTGATTTTAAAATAAAATTTTACCAAAAATATTAAAATCAAATCAAATTTTAAAAATCAAAATTTGGCTTTCAAAAGTTTAAAAGCATTGTAATAGAGGCAACTATAGTTGATATTCATTATTCTATTCTTTTATAAATAGTCAAGTAAAAATATTTACTTTTTCAGAAAATAAGGATAAAAAATTTCATAAGCATGTCTGAAATGTATACCAAAATTAAAAAAACAGCAATTGTGCTTTTAGATCTAAATATTATCCAGTTCTGGAGTCTTTTGTGTTTTTCATTTTCCTTTTTTTTTTTTTTCAGCTTTATTGAGGTAAATTGACATATAAAATTGTAAGATATTTAAAATGTACATTATGGTAGTTTGATATACATATGTATTATGAGAGGAGTCCCTTCCCCCTCCCCAATCTAGTTAATTAATACATCTAACACCTCAATACTTTTTTTTTTTTTTTTTTGGTGAGAACAGGTGAGCTTTACTCTCTTATTTCATATTGCAATACAGTGTTATCAACTATAGTAACCACATTTTACATTAGATCCTTGGGTCTTACTTATCTGTAGCTGAAACTGTATACTTTTACCAGTCTCCCTATTTCCACCACTTCCCAGTCCTTGGCACCAGTTTTCTGCTCTGTGTTTGTGTGAGGCTGACATTTTTAATTCCACATATAACTGATAGTATGTAGTATCTTTCTCTGTTTGATTTATTTCACTTAGCATAATGCCCTCAAGGTCAGTCCATTTTGTTGTAAATGATAGGATTTCTTTTTTTTTTCCCCATGGCTGAATAATATTCCATTGTATATATAAACCACATCTTCTTTTTTTTTTTTTGTTTTGTTTTTTTAAAGATTTTATTTATTTATTTGAGAGAGAGAGAGACAGTGAGAGAGAGCACGAGCGAGGAGAAGGTCAGAGAGCGAAGCAGACTCCCCATGGAGCTGGGAGCCCGATGCGGGACTCGATCCCGGGACTCCAGGATCACGCCCTGAGCGGAAGGCAGTCGTCCAACCAACTGAGCCACCCAGGCGTCCCACATCTTCTTTATACATTCATCCTTTGATAGACACTTATGTTATTTCCATATCTTGGTTCTTGTGAATAATGCTATAATAATTATAGGAGTGCAGATATCAGTTTAATATTTAGTTTTATTTCCATTGGATATATACTCAGAAATGGGAAGCTGGGTCATATAGTAATTCTATTTTTCATTTGAGGAAACTTCATATCATTTTCTGTAGTGGCTACAACAATTTACACTCCTACAACAGTGCAAAAGGGTCCCTTTCTCTCCACATTCTCACCAACACTTTTTTGTTGTCTTTTTGATAATAGCTATTCTAATAGGTATGAGGTGATAGCTCATTATGGTTTTGATTTACATTTTCCTGATGATTAGTGAGTTGAGTATCTTTTCATGTACCTGTTGGTCATTTGTTTGTCTTCTTTGGAAGACTGTTCAGTTCTATTCAGTTCTTCTTATCAGATACATGATTTGCAAATATTTTCTCCCATTATAGGTTGCTTTTAATTTTGTTAATTGTTTCCTTTGTGATACAGAAGCTTTTTAGTTTGATGTAGTCACACTTATCTTTTCTTCTAGGAGTCTCGTAGTTTCAGAGCTTACATTAAAGACTTTGATCCATTTTGAATTTTTTGTGTATAGTGTAGGATAAGTGTCCTTTTTTTGCATGTGGCTATACAGTTTTCCCAACACCATTTATTGAAGAGACTATTCTTTCCCCATTGTATATTCTTGGTTCCTTTGTCGTGAATAAATTGACCATATATTCATGGGTTTATTCTGGTTTCTGTATTTTGTTCTATTGATTTATTGTCTGTTTTTACACTGATAGCCTATGATTTTGATTGCTATATCTTTGTAATACAGTTTGAAATAAAAAAGTGTGATACCTCCAGGGTTGTTCTTTCTCAAGATTGTTTTGGCTGTGAGGGTTCTTTTGTTCCAGAATTCATTGTTTATGCACCACACCCAGTATTCCATGCAATACGTGCCCTCCATAATACCCACCACCAGACTCACCCAAATCCTACCCCAATCCCCTCCAAAACCCTCAGTTTGTTTCTCAGAGTCCACAGTCTCTCATGGTTTGTCCCCCCCCCTCCAATTTCCCCCAACTCATTTCTCCTTTCCATCTTCCAATGTCCTCTGCTATTACTTATGCTCCACAAATTAGTGAAACCATATGATAATTGACTTTCTCTGCTTGACTTATTTCACTCAGCATAATCTCTTCCAGTCCCATCCATGTTGATACAAATGTTGGGTGTTCATCCTTTCTGGTGGAGGCATAATACTCCATTGTATATATGGACCATATCTTCTTTATCCATTCGTCCATTGAAGGGCATCTTGGTTCTTTCCACAGTTTGGTGACTGTGACCATTGCTGCTATGAATATTGGGGTACAGATGGTCCTTCTTTTCACTACATCAGTATCTTTGTAAATACCCAGTAGTGCAACTGCAGGGTCATAGGGAATACCCAGTAGTGTAATTGCAGGTTCATAGGGAAGCTCTATTTTTAATTTCTTAAGGAATCTCCACACTGTTTTCCAAAGTGGCTGTACCAACTTGCATTCCCACCAACAGTGTAAGAGGGTCCCCCTTTCTCCACATCCTTGCCAACACGTTGTTTACTGTCTTGTTAATTTTGGCCATTCTAACTGGTGTAAGGTGGTATCTCAATGTGGTTTTGATTTGAATCTCCCCGAGTATTCACAGTTGCTAGTTTGAGGATTTTAGTCTTTGTTCGTAAGTCCAACAATTGTATTATCTTGTCAGTGATGTCTATTGAATTTTTTTCATGTGAGTTAAAATTTTCTTGGTTTACCATATGTCTGGTAATTTTGGATTATATAATGGAAAATTTGAATATTACATTTTGCAGCTCTGATTTGGTAAAATTTATGGAGAATATAGCTTTTTTGTTTTAGCAGGCAATTGATTTAGTTAGATTCAGGCCACAAATCCCCTTGTACATTCTTGGGCTATGGTTTCAATGTCAGTTTAGTTTTCAAAGCCTTTGTAATGCTCTCCAGATACATTTTGGGTGTGTACCACCCAGTGGTCAGTCTGGAGCCTATGCAGTGTTATACAATAACTTCTTTGGTGTGCTAATTAGAATCAGAGCCATACAGGTGCAGGTCAGGAATGAGCTCAGGAGTTTATATGAAGTTGCTTTCCCAAACTCTTTCCTCTCCATAATTTCCCAGGTGCCTTTTGATTCCCTGAGCCCATTTTTTTTGGTTCTCTGTCTGGGGCTTTAGTGACACCTCTCTGTCAAGTACTTTTGTGATTGGGCTCACATTCTGGTCTAGTAAGATGGAGGACAGAGAAAAAAAGCAACATGATTTTGTCCTATGCTCTTTAACTGCAGGTTTGCAGAATAGGGAATAAGGTTTCTTGCTTTAGTCATTTGGGCTCTTGCAGGATCTTATAACAATTAATGTCAATTCTGCTATGGAATTTTTGGGGGGCTGAAACATGGCAGAACAAAGAAAAATAAACTTTTTGCCACCTTGAGCCTTAAGAGTTTCCTTTCCCACTCTTCAGCCAGTTTCGAGTGCTTCTCCTGGAGTTCATTCTGTCTATGCCACAGTGCTTACTTGTGGGGCTTCAGGCTTCACTGAATTCAAGACATAGGCTGTTAGAGAAGAAGAATGGTAAATTAACCATTGATTCTGTAGTATTTCATATTCTGGTATTCTTCTCTGATGTGCCTGCAACTATTTACTTTTAGAGTCTTCAAATAGTTGTCCAATATATTCTTTCTGAGTTTTATAGTTGTATTCAATATGAAAGAAAGTGAAGCAAGGTTATTCCTTTTCACATTTATTTACTTATTTATTAAAAGATTTATTTATTTATTTGACAGAGTATGAGAGAGAGAGAGAGAGAGAGAGAGCCCATAAGCAGGGGGAGCAGGAGAGGGAGAAGAAGTCTTCCTGCTGAGCAGCTAGCCTGATGTGGGGCTTGATCCCAGAATCCTGGGATCATGACCCAAGCTGAAGGCAGACAGTTAACTGTCTGCCTTCCTTTTCATCATTAACTACAACGATTTTATTTACTTTTAATAAATTTAAATTTAAGTAGCCACTGTGGGTAACTATGGTAGTGGCTACCATATTGCATGGCACAGTTTTAGAATGACTAATTATAAAAGTAATTATGAATTTCCCAAATTCATTAAACTCCACCATTTGAGTTCTAGAAGAACTAAAATATGCCTTAGTGGTCAAATTATTAATCAAATTCTGTCAGGAGACCGTGGACATCATTTCTAAAACAAAGATGAATGATTTAAAAGCACGAGACAAATTTCATGATTTTCATAATATCATGTTTATAACTAGAAACATCAAAATCACTGTTACTCTTAAGAGTATATAAAGTATAGAGAAAGCAGGATATTTGAGTTATTCATTTGCATTACCAGAGAACAATTTGATAATAAAGCAGCCATCTAAATGGCTAGATTTTCATGTAACTGAGCAGAAGAAACCATTCAGTATTTTTTTGATAAGATTTCAGTAGTTTCCTAGTTGTTTCATCTGTAACACAAATCCGCAAATACATATAAAAAGAGGCAGTGACTTTTTATGTGCCCTAATTTTAAACCTAAACTTTGTTTTATGTAGAAATTTTAGTTATAAAGGGAATTGCTGATTAAATGTAGATACCATTACAATTTTGGTTCCTAAACCCATATTTCCTATAAAATAAATTTTCCTTAGCAAATTGCAAGGTGACCATAAAACATGGTAGATGATAGAATTTACTTTATTTTTAGGATGCTGCTTAGATGTTATTTTTTCAATATTATAGCCATGCTATAGTGTTTTGGTGAAGAATAAAACTGAAGAACTGTTCTATAATGATTATTATGTACTCTTAGTAATTAACCCCTGAAGGAATTGATGGCAAACCCAGTTATGCTGAATTCTGGGCCATAATTTCAGGCATTCTGGTACAGTTTTAGTATTATATTTATGATTGTATATTCTTTAACTATAGTCATGTTTTATTATCATATTTATTTTCTTGTTGTTTAAATAGAATCAAATACATATTTAAAGTCAGTGATGATTAAATATCAATTTCTACTGTAAGTGATTTAGGTAAATCTAGGAGGAATAGATGTTGTCTCCTCCTGGATATTCATTGTTTTCATTTTGATATTGAAAACATGTCCCTATTTTCAATTTCATTTGTCTAATTTAATTTTGTATAGAGAGTTTGGTAGAAGTAATAAGAAAGCGAAAACCTTCCATAAATGTTGATTCTTGTTTTGTTTCTCAGTATTTCTGTATTAATCAAAATTTATTTTATAGTGATATATAAATTGCCTTGACAGTTATGGAAGCCTAAGTAATACATATATGGGAATGATTGTATGGAGCCAAAAGATGGTCCTGTGAATCATAAGTCACACTCAAAGATTTTTCTTGGGAATGATTAAAGAAGTTTCCAATTTTGGAGCTTTGGGAACCTGAAATTACCCATAACCAAAATATGCCTGTTTTCCAGGAGCACTACTATTCTCTTCCATAAGTATTTGCTGAGTGACTACTCTCTTGTAGACACTGGGGTTATTACAGTGAACAAAACCTGACAAAATTTTGTTTTCATGAAACTCACACTCTAGTTTCTCTGCAGTTTATGCCTTTGGGTAATTTGAGATTGATTGTTGAATGTGACTGGACTGGGTACCACAAGTACTAATGATCTGGGAAAAATTGCTACCTACATATGTGTATTACAACTCCTAGAGATTAAGCACATTCTCCTTACTACATGTTTTGGATAGCTTCAATATAGATGTCCTTTGAATATATTTTGTTTTATTTTAGTATAGGTCATTTTACAAAATGACCCAATGTGACTCTTTTGGTCTCTCTCATAGCCACAGATCTTTCTGATACTGAACCTCATGAAAACCCATAAATAAGGTGTTTTTTTTTCTTAATACTACACAAGTAGTATGTGTATAAATATATAGGTACAAGACAAGGGAGGTACTATTATTCAAAATAAATTGGTCCTGAGAAATAAGAGATGCAAGAGGATGAGAAGATAAGGTAAACTATAATCATTTTTGCTTTTATTCATCTAAAGGGTACTTGTGACCCCAGTTTACAATATGAGATGGATGGGGGATATTTCAACACACATCCACCAGTTCTCCGGACACCTGTGGTTGTCTTGTATTCTGATGCTATCTACATCAGATTCCACAGGTCGAGGGCTCAGTCTCATTGTCCTCCCTCCATACAACCCCCCCCCCTTCAAATGCCAGTTGCAAAATCAGGTTGTCATTTATATTTCTGACTGACTGGCTATAAATCAGAGGTTCCTACAACCCCTTCCTTGGGTTCGATTCATTGACCAGAGTGCTTCACAACACAGAGAAACATTTTACTTTCTAGATCATTAGGTTAATTATAGAAGGATATAACTCAGGGACAACCAGATAGAAGAGATATATATGACAGCGGATGGGGAAAGGGTGAGAAACGTCCCTGCTCTTTGAGTGAAACACTTCCCCCAAATCTCCATGTATTCACCAACCTGGAAGCTCTTCAAACGCTGTCCTTTTGGATTTTTATGGAGGTTCCATTACATAGGCGTGAATGATTAAATTTTTGGCCATTAGCCTTCGACTCAACCACCACCCTCTCTGCTCTTCCCAGAGGTCAAGGAGGTCAGGATGAAAGTTCCAGCTTTCAGATGACAGGCTTGGTTCTCCTGGCAGCCAGCTCCCATCTTTAGGTGACTGTGGGGGATTCTGAAAGTCACCTTATTAACTGTGCTGTGTGTATACCTCTATCAGTCTCAAAACTTAGAAAACTCCAAGTGTTTTAGAAGCTGTGTGCTAGAAACAAAAACTAAACATATATTTCTAATCATAAACCACAAAATCACACTAACTAATGGTGATTGTCCTTAGGTTTTTAGGACACTAACTGCCCCTAAAAATGTAAATGCAGGTGTGACTGGGTGGCTCAGTGGGTTAAGCCTCTGCCTTTGGCTCAAATCATGATCTCAGGGTCCTGGGATCAAGCCCAGCATCAGGCTCTCTGCTCAGCAGGGAGCCTGCTTCCTCCTCTCTCTCTCTCTCTGCCTGCATCTCTGCCTACTTGTGATCGCTCTCTGTCAAATAAATAAATAAAATCTTTAAAAAAATGTAAATGCAATATAGTGCTCTGTCAAGATATCTATGTTGTTTTTTTTTAATAAAAATTTTTTTTTAAGATTTTATTTCTTTATTTGACAGACAGAGATCACAAGTAGGCAGAGAGGCAGGCAGGGAGAGAGAGGGAGAAACAGGCTTCCTGCTGAGCGGAGAGCCTGGTGCAGGGCTCCATCCCAGGACCCTAAGACTATGACCTGAGCCAAAGGCAGAGGCTTTAAACCACTGAGCCACCCAGGTACCCCAAGATTTCTATGTTTTAAAGTCAGTTTATTCCTTTGGTATGAAAAGTAGTGAATCATGTGACATTCTAGAAGTTTGCTTAATTCATTAAATCCTGACATGGAAGACAGCTTATTAATATGTATGCACACAGGAGAGCCCTGAGAGGTTAAAGAATTGGAGATGGTGTTACATCAGGTGGGAGTGAAGATGGTTTTCTCATTGCTAGACTGCCCCTTTGATCTCAAGATGACAAGGAGGCTGTGTACCTTTCTTTTTATAATCAGTACATTAAAAGGAAAAAAAATAATGAACAGGTAAATCTGGACTTGGACATTAGAGGAAGGTTCAAGCAGATAGGACGTTCAGGTCAAGAAGCATCGATGGCAAGTAACAGTAAGGGTTTTGAGGACTAGGTTAGGATGCACATTTTTGGAAATCTTTGACTAGGGAAATAAGGTAGAATTCTTAATGTTGGTCTTATAGAGGTATTGGGCAAGAAATGAAGGCACAGACCTAGGGCAAAATAACAATAACTCCCAATAATCTGGCTACTAGAAGGAGGGTATGATATTCTAAAAATATTATTTTTGGATATCTATCCTATACCAGTAAATTGCTTTACTGAAGAAAATAGGCAAAGTGACTGCCCCCATGGAGCTCACCTTTTAGTGAGGGGAGACAGAAATTAAACAAGATGAACTTGTGAAATAGTTGGCATTTTTGATGGTGCTATAGAAAAAAAAAACCACAGAGAAGAAGATAGAGTGCCATGAGAGAGATATGTACGCAACTTCAGTGTGGTAAGGGAGGTCTTTGCTGAAAAGGTGACATTTGTGAAGGGTACAAGAGTAGAGAGTGACCAGCCTTGAGGCAAATCATGGTAAGCTTCTTTTGGGCTTTTTAACAGTTACTTTAGTATAGATAGGAATAGTCTCAGTGTTTGGGGTAGTAATGAATCTTGGGGTTCTTTAGTGGTCCCAGATTTGAAGATTAGAAGCTCTGATTCATGGAATTGAGAAATATTGCTTATAACACAACTGTGAAGAAGTGAGAGGATTTCAGAATCCGGTTGAGGATCTGCACCTGGTCAGATTGGGAGCTGGTTTCCCTGGGAAATGAAGGACCTGGAAAAAGGATACTAGGCAAATCAGTGAGATTTAAGTTAATAACTGGGATGAAGGAATGGCTAAATCAGAAAGACTAGAAGCAAAATGAGTAAAAGGAAATCAGCAGGAATAGCTTCCTGTGCTCAACTTGTGACCGAGGTTAATTTTTGCCTCTCCCTGCCCCAGATAGATCTTTCTGGAGTATAAAACACAAATTTTTGGTGATTTTTGACATTTATGGGTTATACAATCATCTCTTAACAGCAGATCCACATGCTCGAGACTGTGGGTAGGGTTGGCAGATGAAGTATAGGATGCCTAGATAAATTTGGATTTAGATAAACAATGAAAAATCTTTCACTAAAATATACCCCAAATATTACATGTGGTATACTATAGTAAGTATACACACACTCAAAATTTATTTTTCTGAAATTCAAATTTAATTGAACATATTTTCTTTGTTAAATCTGGCAGCCCTTGATTTGAAGCTCATCTGGAGGTCCAGATCTTGGTGGGCCATACTTTGAAGTATGTAGTGGAAAGCAATATCTCCTTCTTCTTCAGTAGCATCTTGGTTCTTAGAAATATTAGCATCCCCCACATCTGAGGTTTTAAAATGGAACTTACGCACTTTTGAAAACTGTAATATTTATAGCAGTGGTGTAAGTAATGGCTGGTGGTAAATTCTATTCCTCTAGAGCAGCATTTAAACTTTTAACACCCTATAACTTATCTAGGAAATATAAAATCAGAGTGGTGGTAAGAGTCCTGAGCCATATCTAATGGGTCTCCCCTTTATCCTCTGTGGTAGCTCCTAAGGCATGTCTGTGAAAACCTGGGACCCCTTGGTATTTACTTGGAAAACCACTGCTTCAGCCTCAAGAATTGGCTAAAAAGATCATCATTAAAGAAAAAAAATCCTTTCTACTGTATTTGGGATCAGACATTCTAAATACTTGAGGGGGGATGAAGGATTCTAAAGGAATGAGACAATTTTTATAAAGAAAAATTTAAGTGGAATGTATTTCTAATGATGAGAATATCTGGGAAAAATATATTAACTTGGCAGGGAGGGGAGCTCCATCTCCCCACCACCCACACTTTTTTTTTTTTTTTTTTTTTGGCCATGCTATTTCTCATTATAATGCCCAAGTTATTTTTTTCATAGGGAATTATACCCTATTTTATTCCTAGCACAAAAGAGGTAGCATGCATTTTTATTTGCTTTTGATTAAAGTCTCACCCATTTTGAGATCTGCAGATAATTACTGGAAGAGTCATAGGTCACTTAAGAATACTGAAATACATCCAGACAATACATATGGTATTTTAATTAATTTTCTATCAGTTCTTTTCTTTGTGCTGTTGTCATTGTTGGACAGTTTAAAAGCCATATGAATGTACTTAATTATAGTTGGCTGTGGAGTGGGCAAGGCTATGTGGAAAATGCTATCTCGAGGAGTTAGATTTATATTGTGATTCTTAGAATTCACTTTGAGAGTAATGTGTTAGAATCAAGTGTACTTCTAAATCAGAGTTTTCATCTTTATTTCTGACTCATTTTCAAGTTAAAATGCTATGTAGATTTGACGTGTGATGTATTATCACAGGATAGGCCTTGGTGATCCTAATTTAGGCAGAACTCAAGCTTTGGTCCTAGGCTGCCCCTTGCCAGTATTCCTCCTATATTCTTTCCTTCTCTACATATTTCTTCCTATCCTGTTCTGTCCATTTTTTTTCCCTTTCCTTCTTTTCTTTCTTTCTTTCTTGCTCTGTAAGTGGTCTTATCCATTCCTATAAATGTCCCCTTTTTCTCCACCCAAAATTAATATCCCTGGTACTTGACTTATCCTTACTATTGGCAACTAGAGTATGGGCAGGTGGGCTTGGCAAATCAGATGCAGGTGCCTGGGTTTGAACTGGAGATTAGTGACTCAAAGAAGCAGGGATAGTAGAGATTTTCTCTGGATGGGAATAAGCAGCTTCCAGATACATATCCGGGGCAGTCTGAACTGTGGTGCCAGTGGCCATATTCAGCATCTGGGGCCAGCAATGGCATCTACCAGGGCCTCAGAAGAGGAAAATTAGCATGATTTTTACTGTTCTTGGCTGACCAACATTTTGTAGTTCTTTTTTTTTTTTTTTAATTTTCTCGGTGTGTTTCTGCAAACTTCTTAGAAATTCCATGAGCTGTCCAATATCTTTTCAATAAATCTCTTTTCTACTTAAGTTAACCAGAGTTGGTTCTTATTGTTTATTGATTGCCATGATACTCAGATTCATAATTTTAGCCCAGACTTCTTTTCTAAGCTTCAAATCCAATGCCAACCTAAACTTTTCACTTAATATCTTATATTGGAGTTATCTCACATTAATGTGTCAAAATCTGAACTTGTATTCTTCTCCCTGGCCTAATATTTTCCCCAGTCTTCCCTGTTCTATCCTTGACTCACTCCAGTTAGGTTGGCATCTGTTGGATGGTAGATTGTTCACTTCTATGTAGCTGCTCCAGGCCTAGACCAGCAAATAGCCAGAACAACAGTGGGAGAATGAAGACCCTCTAAGAAGGGATCAAAGTTAACTTCTCAAGTTGCTGCTTCAGTTGTGTCTGATGATGTGTCTGTGTCCATCAGTGTTACCCTGCAACACCCACGCACACCCCTCCAGGATGGCTTCATGTGACGCCTGTCTTTGCTTACTGTGCTGCAGACCCATTGGTCATTTTCAGGTTCTTGAACATGCCAAGTTCTTTTCATTATCAGGCCCTTACACAGGCTGTTCACTGTTTTAGAAAGCTTTTCTCTTCACTTCACTAACTTCTTTCTATCCTTAGTTTAAATAGTATTTATTTGTCTTCTCTGATTTCTAAACCTAAATTGTCTTCCTGATATCATTTATTTTCCCCTATGCAGTAACTAGAACAATCTTTAAAGATTTTTTTTATAGATTACAGAAAACATGGTCAAAATATTTTATTTTAAAGTCTGTATTTATTTGGGTCTATATTTATTGGTTTAATGTCTTCTTCCTCCACTAAACTACATGATTCCTAAAGGTAAGGACATTGTTCATTCTATTCATTGTATCCCTAGCACATGCTCAGTGGGAGGAACATGTGGTAGATACTGAAGAAATATTTTTTGGAACAATATAATAAATAAAGGAAATATTGGGAGATGTTGAGGAGGAGAGGATCAATTACCAACAGGAGAGGATAAATAACAAGGGAAGCATCATTGTTCCTGCCCCTTAATTAATTGATCAAATTATGTCGTTACCTCATGAAGAGGATTCATTTTGAATGGTAGCATTGCCAGTTCAAGGCAGATATAATCTGGTCTATCGTTATATTGTAAACTTCTTTGACTTCCTTAGCCCTGTCGTATGGTACAACCAAGGAATGCTAGCCCCTCAGGAGGCCTCCTCTCTCAGTGTTCATTAACTTCTCACCATTTCTCTGCTCTTCTTGTGTGCTTATTTGTCTAATGTTGCTGAGGGCAGGGTTTTAGTTATATCAGCTGGGGATTCCTTCCGCAGCCACTACCTATTCACTACCTTGCACTACTATCATTTATGGCAGCCTTCCTTCTCAGATTGTACTGGGGTTCATTTTTCACCTTCATAAATGTTTTAACTGCTGTGGATCTTTCCAGAAATGCCAAGGACCCTTCTTATTTATTGGAAAAGAAAAAAAAAATCTGTTGATGGTATACAGACATCTGGGTTCGGCCAGTTTCCTTCCTTTTTCAGATCCATAATGGACTTAGAAGACAACCCACTTGTGTTATGGTCTTCCTATTTCCCACTATGGGTTTTTACTTTCTACTCATTCAGGAATAGGTAAGAAGAAGAAGTGTGATGTATGGTGTCCCCTTGATTCCTCAGCAATGAAGCCTTCTCCATGAGGTAAAACATTGGTAAAATTGTCTTTGGGCAACTGATCTTCTGAGAAGCCACAGTATATACTTATTTGCCTAAATAGTCTGACCATTCTGAAATAGGAGAAATCCTCTTTGCTGCCGTATTTAGCCTTGTCTTATGCTTTCAGCTTCTAGGCAAGCATGTAGGTCACCTGAGGCCTTTTGAAACATAGCTCCTTCAATCCCTGAACAGCTCCAGAGAAATGAATTATAGGTATGGACAGAGAGTTTAATTCATCAGCTTCTTGGAAGCTTGTTGTCCTTTTACAACATAACTCAATGACTTCTGCTACTTTTTTAATATGAAGAAATGAATTTTCTGACAAAGAACGTATTAGGAATGTCCAAAACCTATGGAAAGGCTTAGACTGAAGAGAAGTTCTTCTGATTTAGTTGGTTGGGGCACAGTTCTCTCTGATGATTATCCAAATGTTGGAATCTCACTAATGTCTACTTCTTAAAAATTATAGTGATATACCCTTTAATATTCAGGATGATGATTTAAATAATTGCCTTAAACAGAGAGCACTTCTGAGGAATGGGTGATTGTGAATTCTAAGTCTTGAAGCTCCTAAAACTAAAAAAAAAAAGTGATCATAATACATTTTATTCTAACTACTATAATCAGTATTTTTATAGATTATATTATTTTTTTGCTCATTAAAATTGTGATTAAGGGACCTGGGTGGCTCAGTCGATTGTGTCTGCCTTCGGTTCAGGTCATGTTCCCGGGGTCCTCAGATTGAGTCCTGCATTGAGCTCCTTGCTCTGTGGGGAGCCTGCTTCTCCCTCTGCCTGCCCGCTTCCCTGCTTGTGCTCTCTCTCTCTCTCTGTCATATAAATAAAATCTTTAAAAAAATAAATAGAAGTTTAAAAATAAATAAGTAAATAAAAGCATGTTTAAGTTTGTGATACCGACACTGGTGAGAAAGGATAGTGACAAGAACCACTTTAAAATCAGTGAGATGTTTTCCATCTTAGAGTGTAGCAGGCCTAACCTATCTTTTATGTTTTGCTTAGGGTGACATTAAAACAGTTAATAATCTCGGGTGCCTGGGTGGCTTGGTCAGTTAAGTGTCTGCCTTCAGTTCAGGTCATGATCTCAGGGTTCTGGAATTAAGCCGTGCATAAGGCTCTCTGCTCAATGGGGAGTCTGCTTTTCCCCCTCCCTCTCCTTCTTCCACTTCCCCCACTTGCGTGCTCTTATCTCAAATAAATAAATAAAATCTTAAAAAAATTTTACAAGCCTTGAACTTACGCTAAGGAGTGCTAAGGTAAATGACATGCAGGTCTTTTGTGTTCTCAACTCACGAACTCCCCTACTTTTTCCTGGGTTTAGCCTTTTACCATTTCCTCATCTTTCTCATAAGACTTTGACTATCAACCATTCTCTCATTGCTCTTGGCATATTCAGTTTTTACTTTCTTTTGATTATTTCTTCTAAGCCTATGAATATACACACACCAATATCCCCAAATCTGAAACATTACACACACTAATTCTTTTAAACCTGATTTCTCTTCAAGTTATCTCAACTCTCTCATTTCTTTAACTGCCGACCCTTGTGAGATCATGATATATACTATCTACCTTCACTTCTTCATATTTTACTCACTTTCCAAGCATTTAAAAATTATTTTTGCCTTTACTTCTGTATTAGTTTCCTAGGCTACTATAACAAATTGCCACATACTTGGTGGCTTAAAACAAAACACATTTATTTTCTTACAGTTCTTAAAGATAATGTTCCAAAATCAGATCCACTGGGATGAAAGCGAGGTGTTGGCCGGGCCTTATTCCCTCTGGAGACTTTAGGGAAGAATCTGATTCATTGCATTTTCAAGCCTCTATCACTGTATTCTTTGCCTTTTGCACAAGCTTCTAGTGGCCATCTGTATTCTTTGGCTCTTGGACCCTTCTTCCATCTTCAAAGCCCATAGTATAGCATCTTCACATCTCTCTCTCTCTCTCTGTTAATGTCATTGCATTATTTTCTCTCTTCTATATTAGCTTTCCTTCTGCCTCCATTCTCTAAAGATGCTTGTGATTACATTTAGAGTCCATCCAAAGAACCTAGGATAATCTTCTCAATTAAAAATCCTTAAATTGGGGCACCTGGGTGGCTCAGTGAGTTAAAGCCTCTGCTTTTGGCTCAGGTCATGATCCCAGGGTCCTGGGATCTCTGCTATGCGGGGAGCCTGCTTCCTCCTCTGTCTCTCTCTGTGCCTGCCTCTCTGCCTACTTGTGATCTCTGTCTGTCAAATAACATAAAAATATTAAAAAAATCCTTTAATTAATCACATCTGGAATTTTGGGGGACCATTGCCTGCTACACTGTTCAAGAAATCAGGTCATCAGATTCCTGATCACAAATGTGATGGCATTACTCACCCTTCTTTTCGGCCTCTGTGTAGCGTTTAACAGCTACTCTGGCTTCTTGAAGCACCCCTATGTCTTGCTTCTGTATCAATACTCCCATTTCTCTGACAACCATGTTATGTCCTTCTTTTCCTCTCACTTCTAAATGTAGGTTTTCCTAAATATTCTCTCCTAAATATTCCTAAATATTCTCTCCTTAATTTCTCCTTTCTTGCTTTTTATATTACCTTCCTCATTCACACCCATGACTTCTTAATCTTCATATCCTGGTTAGATCCTCTTCAGGGCTCCTGCTCTCATTTATGCATGCTAGACTTCTTTCAGACAGACAACCGCAAAGTTTAGTAATGAGACTGAATTCATTACCAAGCTTTCTAAACATCTTTTGCTACCTTAATCAGCATTGCAGTTAAGGACTCTGGCATTCAGAAGAATAACCAAACCTCTTTCTTTTGCTTTGTCTTGGCCCTTACCTTATTTCAGGTCCTAATTGCTTTTGATATGAACTACATCAGTAATTTCCTAGAAGATTTTCCTCCCTGTGATTTTTAGCTGTTCTTTGCTTCTAGAATCAGCTTTCTAAAGCCTGACTATAATGAGTGTAAATTTTGCATTAAAAATCCCCAGTGTTCTCCCTATCAGCACGTTCTGACTAAAACCCAGATTTATGAGGGATGCCTGGATGGCTCAGTTGGTTAAACATCTGCCTTTATCTCAGGTCATGAACCCAGGGTACTGGGATGGAGCCCTGCATCAGGCCTCCTCCTTCTCTCTTTGCCAAAGGCCCCCACCATGCTCTCTTCTCTCAAATAAATGAATAAATAAATAAATAAAATATTAAAAAAAAAAAAAGCAAGCCAGATTTGTGGCCTTCAAGGCTTTCTCCAACTTGATTTCAAGCCTCACTTATGCACATATGCTCCAGCTATGTATTCACTTTAGGTCCTGACACAAACTGCCACATGTGCAGAGTTCATGTCTCTATGTCATTGTTTATTGTATCCATTTCCTCATTTTTCTGTATGACAATCTCACAGTGCAGTCCTCTAGGCAAAAATATGCATGATAGCTAAGTATATTTTAAATTTAAATAATTATTCAATATTCTCCTTGCTTTGCCATTGCATAGAGTTAGAATTCTCTAATGGGCTTCAGTAAGTAATGCCCTTATCAAAATTAGAGGTCTTATCTGAATTTTCTCGTAGTGAAGGGAAGGTGCCACTTAGTCAAAGGCCTAGTTTAAATCATTCATTTCATTTGTTCATTCTTACTCTTATCCATTAATTCTACAATTCTTTATTGAATAACTACTATGTGCTGGACACTGTTCTAGGCACTGGGAAATAAAACAAAACAAAACAAAAAACGTAATATGGTCTCTGCCTTTCTGGAGCTTACAGATTAGTGAGGAAACAGTATTAATGAAATACACCAAAATAAAGTCAGTGACATCTGTGTCAAGTACTAAGAAGAGGAGCACTTTTGCTGGAGTGTATCAGTGGGTGCTGACCTAGTCTGGGGTTCATAAAAGGCTTCCTTGAGAAAATAATGAATGAATACCAAAGGGGAGTAAGGCATTCTTAAAAGCTCTTACCCACATTTTTTTAAGTTTCTAGTTTTTATTTAAATTCCACTTAGTTAATATACAGTGTAATAGTAATTTCTGGTGTAGAATTCAGTGATTCATCACTTATATACAGCACCCAGCGCTCATCACAATCAGTGTCCTCCTTAATATCCATCACCCATTTAACCCATCCCAGTACAAATCTCCCCTCCCTCAATCCTGTTTGTTCTCTATAGTTAAGAGTCTGTTTCACATTTTGCCTCTCTTTTTTCCCCTCTTGTTCATTTGTTTTGTTTCTTAAGTTTGACATATAAGTGAAATCATATGGTGTTTGTCTTTCTCTAACTTACTTATTAGGCTTAACATAATAGTCTCTAGATCTATCCATGTTGCAATGGCAAAAGTTCATTCTTTTTGATGGCTGAATAATATTCCATTGTCTGTGTATACCACATCTTCTTTATTCTTTCATTGATCTGTGGACATTTGGCCTCCTTCTGTAATTTGGTTGTTGCTGATAATGGTGTTATAAACACTAGGATACATGTATCCCTTTGAATTAGTATTTTGGTATCCTTTGGGTAAATGCCTCGTAGTGCAATTGCTGGATAGTAGGGTAGTTCTATTTTTAACTTTTTGAGGAACCTCCATACTATTTTACACACTGGCTGCAGTGGTTTGCATTCCCACCAAGTGTAAGAGAGTGCCCTTTCTCCACATCCTCGCCAACATCTGTTGTTTTTGTAAAAAAAATAACAAATTTTAGCCATTCTGGCAGATGTGAGATGATATCTCATTGCAATTTTGATTTGTATTTCTCTGATGATGAGTATAATTGAGAATCTTTTCATGTGTCTGTTAGCCTTATGTACTCCCCAGTAGACATTGGAAAAATGTCTATTGCTGTCTTCTGCCTATTTCTTAACTCAGTTATTTGTTTCTTAGGTATTGACTTTTCTAAGTTCTTTATATATTTTGGATACTAACTCTTTATCAGATACATCATTTGCAAATATCTCTTCCCATCCTGAAGGTTGCTTTTAGTGATTGTTTCCTTTACTGTGCAAAAGTTTTTTTCTTGATGAAGTCCCAATAATTCATTTTTGAATTATTTAGTTAATTTATTTCCCCTTACCTCTGGAGATCTATCTATTAAGAAGTTGTTGTAGGCAATGTCATAGCGGTTACTGCCTGTGTTCTTTAGGATTTTGATGGTTTCCTGTTTTGTATTTGGGTCTTTCATCCATTTTGAATTTATTTTTGTGTATCGTGGTAAGAAAGTGGTCTAGTTTCATTCTTCTGTTTGTTGCTGTAAAATTTTTCCAACAACATTTATTGAAAAGACTCTTTTTTCCATTGGACATATTTTTTTCTTTGTCAAAGATTAATTGATCATATAATTTTTAGTCCATTTATGGGTTCTCCATTCTGTTCCATTGCTATGTCTTTTTTAAATTTTTTTTTTTTTGTGCCAGTACCTTACTGTCTTGAGGATTACAGGTTTGTAATAGAGCTTGAAATATGGGATTGTAATGCCTCCCACTTTGCTTTTCTTTTTCAACATTACTTTGACTATTCCAGGTCTTTTCTGGTTCCATACAAATTTTCAGATTGTTTTTTCTAGTTCTGTGAAAAATGCTTGTGTTCTTTTGATAGGGAGTGCTTTGAGTGTGTGGATTTCTCTGAGTAGTATAAACATTTTAACAATATTTGTTCTTCCAATCAATGAGTATGGAATGTCTTTCCATTTCTTTTGTCTTCTTCAATTTCTTTCATAAGTGTTATATAGTTTTCGGAGTGCAGATCTTTTACCTCTTTGGTTAGGTTTATTCCTAGGTGTCTTATTATTTTTGGTGTTGTTTTAAATGGGATCAATTCCTTGATTTCTCTTTCTGATGCTTGATTATTGGTATATAGAAAAGCAAGGAATTTTCTGTATGTTGATTTTGTATCCTGCAGCTTTATCGACTTTGTGTATCAGACTTAGCAATTTTTTGTTGGAGTCTTTTGGGTTTTCTACAGAGTATCATGTTGTCTGCAAAGAATAAAAATTTAATTTCTTCCTTTCCAATTTGGGTGCCTTTTATTTCTTTTTGTTTTCTGATTGCTGAGGCTATTTCCAGTACTATATTAAATAACAGTGGTGAGAAGGGCCATGCCTGTCTTATTCCTGACCTCAGGGGAAAAGCTCTCATTTTTCCCCATTAAAGATGATATTAGCTGTGGGTCTTTCACATGTGGCCTTTATTATGTTGAGATATGTTCCCTCTATCTCTACTTTGTTAGTATTTTTATTGTGAGTGCATGCTCTGCTTTGTCAAATGCTTTATCTGCATCTATTGAAAGGATCATATGGTTCTTGATTGATTTGCAAATATTAAACCACCCTTGTAACCATTCTTGTAACCCAGGAATAGATTCCTCTTCATCATGGTACTTCTTTTAATGGACTGTTAGATTTGATTTACTAGTATTTTGTTGAAAATTTTTGCATCCATGTTCACTGGGGATATTCGCCTATAGTTCTCTTTTTTAGTGGGGTGTTTTGTTTTGGAATCAGGTAATACTGGTCTCCTAGAATGACATTGGAAGTTTTCCTTTCATTTCTACTTTTTTGGAACAGTTTGAGAAGAATAGGTATTAACTCTTCTTTTTTTTTTTTTTTAAGATTTTATTTATTTATTTGACAGAGAGAAATCACAAGTAGATGGAGAGGCAGGCAGAGAGAGAGAGGGAAGCAGGCTCCCCGCTGAGCAGAGAGCCCGATGCGGGGCTCGATCCCAGGACCCCGAGATCACGACCCGAGCCGAAGGCAGCAGCTTAACCCACTGAGCCACCTAGGCACCCCGGTATTAACTCTTCTTTAAATGTGTGGTAGAATTCCCCTGGGAAGCCATCTGGCCCTGGACTTTTGTTTATTGGGAGATTTTTTTTTTTTTTAAAGATTTTATTTGATTTTTCTTTGACAGACAGAGATCACAAGTAGGCAGAGAGGCAGGCAGAGGGGTGGGGGAAAGCAGGTTCCCTGCCGAGCAGAGAACCCGATGCAGGGCTCGATCCCAGGACCCCAGGATCATGACCTGAGCCGAAAGCAGAGGCTTTAACCCACTGAGCCACCCAGGCGTCCCTATTGGGAGATTTTTGATTACTGATTCAATTTCTTTGCTGGTTATCAATTTGTTCAAGTTTTCCATTTCTTCCTCTTTCAGTTTTCATAGCTGATATGTTTCTAAAAATTTATCCATTTCTTCTAGATTGTCCAGTTTGTTGGCATACAATTTCTCATAATACTCTCTTATAATTGTATTTCTTTGGTATTGGTTATAATCTCTCTTCTTTCATTCATGATTTTATTTATTTAGGTGCTTTCTCTCTTTTTTAAAATTTTTAAAAAGATTTTATTTATTTGTCAGAGGGAGAGAAAGAGCACAAGCAGGCAGACTGGCCAGCAGAGGCAGAGGGAGAAGCAGATACCCCCCTGAGCAAAGAGCCTGATGCAGGATTTGAAAACAGGAAAAAATATACAGTGGAAAAAAGACAGTCTCTTCAATAAATGGTGCTGGGAAAACTGGACCGCTATATGTAGAAGAATGAAACTCGACCATTCTCTTACACTGTACACAAATATAAACTCAAAATGGATAAAAGACCTCAACGTGAGACAGGAATCCATCAGAATCCTAGAGGAGAACATAGGCAGTAATCTCTTCGATATCAGCCACAGCAACTTCTTTCAAGATATGTCTCCAAAGGCAAAGGAAACAAAAGCGAAAAAAACTTTTGGGACTTCATCAAAATCAAAAGCTTCTGCACAGCAAAGGAAACAGTCAACAAAACAAAGAGGCACCCCATGGTATGGGAGAAGATATTTGCAAATGACAGTACAGACAAAAGGTTGATATCCAGCATCTATAATGAACTCCTCAAACTCAACACACATGAAACAGGCAAACATATCAAAAAATGGGCAGAAGATATGAATAGACACTTCTCCAATCAAGACATACAAATGGCTATCAGACACATGAAAAAATGTTCATCATCATTAGCCCTCAGGGAGATTCAAATTAAAACCACATTGAGATATCACCTTACACCAGTTAGAATGGCCAAAATGAACAAAACAGGAAACAACATGTGTTGGAGAGGATGTGGAGAAAGGTGAACCCTCTTACACTGTTGGTGGGAATGCAAGTTGGTGCAGCCTCTTTGGAGAACAGTGTGGAGATTCCTCAAGAAATCAAAAATAGAACTTCCCTATGACCCTGCAATTGCACTCCAGGACCCTGGGATCAATGATCTGAGCCAAAGGCAGCTACTTAACCAACTGAACCACCCAGGCATTCCTCTCTTTTCTTTTTCATAAGTCTGGCTGGGAGTTTATCAGTTTTTAAAATTTTTTCATAGAACCATTGATCTGTTCTACTGGTTTTTTGTTGTTTCTATATCATTTATTTCTGCTCTAGAAATTATTTCTTTATTTTTTCCCTTCTACTTTATTATTTCCCTTCTGCTGGATTTAGACTTCATTTGTGGTTCTTTTTCTTTCTCCTTTAGGGGTAAGGTTATGTTGTGTATTTGAGATTTTTCTTGGTTTTTGAGATACCTGATTGCTGTATACTTCCCTCTTAATGACCGCTTTTGCTGCATCCCAAAGGTTGTGGTCTATTTTATTTTCATTTTCATTTGTTTTCATGTATTTTTGAATTTCTTATTTAATTTTCTCATTGACCCTGTCATTATTTAGGAGAATGTTTTTTAGCCACCATGTATTTCTGGTCTTTCCAATTTTTTTTCTTGGGGTTGACTACAATGTTCATATGTTGTGGTCTGAAAATATGCATGGTATGATCTCCATCTTTTTTGTACTTGTCGAGGGCTGATTTGTGACCCAATATGTATTATATTTTGGGAAATGTCCTATGTGCAGTCAAAATGGATGTGTATTCTAATGCTTTAGATGAAATGTTTTGACTATGTCTGTTAATTTCATCTGGTCCAGTGTGTCACTCAAAGCCATTGTTTGCTTGTTGATTTTCTGCTTAAATGGTTTGTCCATTGATGTAATTGGGAGTATTAAAGTCCCCTATTATTATTGTGTTATTGTCAATAAGGTCCTTTATGTTTGTTATTAATTATTTCATATATTTGAGTGCTCCCTAGTTGAGGGCATAAATATTTGCAGTGTTAGATCTTATAATTGGATAGACCTCTGTACTATAATGTAGTGTCCTTCTTCATCTCTTGTAGTTTTTGTTTTAAAATCTAGATTGTCTCATAGAAGTATGATTGCTTCTGTGGGTATGACATCCATGTGCATGTTTAATATTTCTCTATTTTCTCACTTTCAATTTGCAGGTGCTTTTAGGTCTAAAATGAGTCTCTTATAGGCAGCATATAGATGGGTCTTTTTTTTTAATCCATTCTGACACCATATGTCTTTTGATTGGTATTGAGTCCATTTACATTCAGAGTAATTATTGATAGATATGAATTTAGTGCAATTTTATTACTTGTTTTGTTATTGTTTCTGGAGATTTTCTCTGTTCCTTTCTTGTTTTTTGTCATTTTTGGTTTTTAGTACTCAAAGAGTCCTTTTAATATTTCTTGCAAGGCTGGCTTAATGGTCATGAACTACTTTAGTTTTTGTTTGTCTGGGAGACTCTTATCTCCCCTTCTATTCTGAGTGATAGCCTAGCTGGATAAAGTATTCTTATTTTTTTATTTATTTTATTTTTTATAAACATATATTTTTATCCCCAGGGGTACAGGTCTGTGAATCGCCAGGTTTACACACTTCACAGCACTCACCAAAGCACATACCCTCCCCAATGTCCATAACTCCACCCCCCTTCTCCCAACCCCCCTCCCCCCAGCAACCCTCAGTTTGTTTTGTGAGATTAAGAGTCACTTATGGTTTGTCTCCCTCCCAATCCCATCTTGTTTCATTGATTCTTCTCCTACCCACTTAAGCCCCCATGTTGCATCACCACTTCCTCATGTCAGGGAGATCATATGATAGTTGTCTTTCTCCGCTTGACTTATTTCGCTAAGCATGATACGCTCTAGTTCCATCCACATTGTCGCAAATGGCAAGATTTCATTTCTTTTGATGGCTGCATAGTATTTCATTGTGTATATATACCACATCTTCTTGATCCATTCATCTGTTGATGGACATCTAGGTTCTTTCCATAGTTTGGCTATTGTGGACATTGCTGCTATAAACATTCGGGTGCACGTGCCCCTTTGGATCACTACGTTTGTATCTTTAGGGTAAATACCCAGTAGTGCAATTGCTGGGTCATAGGGCAGTTCTATTTTCAACATTTTGAGGAACCTCCATGCTGTTTTCCAGAGTGGTTGCACCAGCTTGCATTCCCACCAACAGTGTAGGAGGGTTCCCCTTTCTCCGCATCCTCGCCAGCATCTGTCATTTCCTGACTTGTTGATTTTAGCCATTCTGACTGGTATGAGGTGATATCTCATTGTGGTTTTGATTTGTATTTCCCTGATGCCGAGTGATATGGAACACTTTTTTATGTGTCTGTTGGCTATCTGGATGTCTTCTTTGCAGAAATGTCTGTTCATGTCCTCTGCCCATTTCTTGATTGGATTATTTGTTCATGGGTAAAGTATTCTTGGCCACATGTTTTCCCATTTTGCAAGTTGAGTACATCATGCATTCTTTTCTTGTGTGTCAAGTTTCTATGGAGAGATCTGCTAACCTTATTTGTCTTCCCTTGTAAGTTAGAGACTTCTTTTGTCTTGTTGCTTTTAGGATCTTTTCTTTATCTCTATATTTTGCAAATTTAACAGTAATATGTCCTGGCATTGTCCTGCTTTTGTTCACTTTGATCAGAGTTCTCTGTGACTCCTGCATTTGGATGTCTGTTTCCTTCTCCAAATTAAGGAAGTTTTCAGTTATCATTTGCTCAAATAAACCTTCTGCCCCTGTCTTTCTCTCTCTTCTTCTTCTGGGACTCCTATGATATGAATGTTACTATGCATTATGGAGTCACTTAGTTCCATAAGTCTACCTTTGTATTCCAACATTTTACTTTCCCTCTTTTTAGTTTCCCATAATTTTATTGTCTATATCACTTATTTATTCCCCTGCTTCTTCCATCCTTGTGGTCATTACATCCATTCAGTTTTGAATCTTGGTTATTGCATTTTTCAGTTCAGCCTGATTGGTTTTTAGATCTTTTATCTCTGTGGTAAGTGACTCCCTGGTGTCTTCTATGGTTTTCTCAAACCCAGTTAGTGTCCTTATGATTATTGCTTTAAAATCTGGATCAGTCATATTACTTTTGATTATATCCCTGGCCATGACCTTTTGTTGTTCTTTCTCTTGGGATGAATTCCTCAATCTTGGCATTTTGTCTAGGTCTCTGTCTTTCTGTTTTAGGAAAGTCTGTTATGTTTCCTGCTTCTGAGAGTGATGACTTTATGAAGAAGAGGGTATATACTATCCAGAGCCTGGTGCTGGAAGTGTCTCTGGTGTATGGTGTGTATACTCTGCTGCTGTTTTAGCTGCTCTTTCCCTCCCATCAGTCCTCTGCAGGGTTTCTCTTTTCCTGAAGTGGGGAGTGTTTGGGTCTTGGCCAGAGTTTGGCAAGTTTTAACTAGGTGTGCTCTGGTTAGCTTGTTATTAGAGACCTGATGCTATTTCCACTACAGCTGAAGCTTTGCAGAACTTTATGGTCAGTAGATATGGTGTGTGCAGGTATTTGTGCTGGTCTTCTGGCAGAGGGGAACAGTGTTCTGGTTTTCAGGGACACTTGCCCAAGCAAAGTGACACCTGCAGAATGCAAGGGGGTTCGGCTTGGTGTAAGTGGCTTAAGCCGCCACTGTTGGCAATGTGCTGAAGTTACTGTGTGGTAAGGGGCTAGATCAGAACAAAGTGGCACCTGCCAGCTCCCAGTTCCCCTGAGAGGATAATTCATGTTTGATGCTGTCCAGCAAGCCCTCCCAGAAGAGCAAAAAATCTCCCTTCATGTGTCCCAAGTGTCCCTGAGATAACTTCCTTCAATCTCGCTATGTCTGAGCCATCTGCCTGTCTGGCAGTGCGATGTACCTTGGGGGGTATCCCAGGCAGACCACCTGAGTTTTACAACTCTGAACTTAAAAAACAAGACAAAACAAAAATCTTCTGAACTTTAGGGACCTTGCATCACAGGGACCTGCACTGATCCTGTGAGGGAGGGTCTTGCTGCGCTAGGATGATGCAGGTTTGTCCCAGAAGGGCAGCTGTACCAAAACACAGGGTCATGGGGTTTGTGGTAAAACACAGGAAAGAGCCAGTGTCCAGTTTAGCTGCCCTCAGCAGGTATTTTTGTTCCTACGCTGGGTTGCAGGGGAGGAGAATGGTGACTTCTGGCTCTTTTGTCCCCAGAGAGGCAACGCCACCTCTCCCAAATGCACTCCAAGAAATGGGAACCGGCTCTCCCAGTGCATCTCAGAGGATCTGCAGATCACATATTTTGCACCCTGGGCTATTTGCCTTCCTTCTCCACAGAAGCACAGCAGTACCCTCAGGGCTCCTCACTGGTCATGCTGCAGACCTCTAAAACTTCAGTCTGTAAACCCCCCTATGTTATAAAGTGTCACAAAAGTCAGCCCCTTACATTTTCCTTGTCAATGGCTTTGGGGCAGTGTTTTCATTGTGCAATCCCTTGTGTGCTCCTGTCTCTTTGTCTCTCTCTCACCCTTCTTCATGACCAGGACTCCCTCCTTTCCACAGCATCTGCAACCCATTTCCCCCCCAGACCCTATCTCTGCACCTCCTACTTTCACAGTGTGGCATCTTCTCTCCCTCTAGTTGAGTAGTTTGTTCTGTTGGGCTTCAGATCAATTTTTTAGGTATTCAGAATGATTTGATACTTACCTCTCTGTGTTTCAGTGATGAGGAAAGCCTAGGGACCTCCTGCTACTCCACCATCTTATCTCCTCCTGCCCGATACACATATCACAAAGAGATTAGTTGGGAGGAGAAAAACCCACCTCAGATATCCACTTAAGTACTAATTGGGAGTGTGCAGATTATTAGATGTAGAAATTATATCTCTTAAATGTACCTATGATGACATAAAGCTATGTTAAGGCCAAAAGTGGCACTAAGAGGTAACAGTACCTGTAATGGGTGCACTGAGGTGTAAAAATCTTTATAATGCTATTTGTGATCCCATAAATAGCCTTGTGAGAAAGGTTGATAAGTTTTCCTTTTCCAAAGTGTTTCCAAAGTGTTCCATAGACACAATTCTTACTTCCTCAGGAGCACCTGGCTTGCGTATTGTTTACTCAACATCTACAGAACAACTTGTTCTCTTATATCAGTTTTTCTTCCCTTTTAACCCCTGAGATCAGAGAGTTAAATACGCTCCATATTTATTATCCTTGTCATAGTCAGTGTACAAAATGTCTCTTGCTTCATTTTATTTTGTATTTTCCCCCATCTCCCTTGATTCTGCCTGTTCTACTGCCCACCTCACATATCTGTTTAAATCCACATGTGTTCAGTGCATCCAAACGAACTTGCTATCCACCCCAAGATGCTATTCATTTCCAGTCTTACAGGTCAGAACTCTATTAGTTGGTCAGGGATCCCTCCTCTCAGATACCTCTGGATACCACCCTGCCCTCCATCCATATTGCCACTTTTCAGTGGTTCGAACATTTGCTATTTATTTCCTGCTCTATTGTAATTGATCTCCCAAAGTGGTCTTTCTAACTCTAATCTGACTTGCCAAATGCAGCCAAAACGACTTTTCTAAAACACAATCTGCTTACATCACCCCTCTGCTTTAATATCTTCCATTGCTCTGTTTTTTGGTGAAAGTCCTTAGAGTGGTGTCAAGGCTTCTCCCATTCTCACCCCTGTCTGCAGTCACTGTGCCTTTTCATAAACACAAAATGCCTATGTATTAAGCTACTTGGCAGCCCTCCATATGTACCTCTTGCTTCTTGCTTCTGTACCTTATCATGGTGTTCAAAATGCAAGGATAAACAGAAAAAATTATAACAAATAGAAAATCTAACAAAAGAACAAAGACACAGAGGAGAATCATTTGCTTTAAATCAGTATATTTTTAATCATATGCTGTTTATTTTAAACAAATAACAGGACCTGTTGGTTATAGTGATGAAACCTTAGGACTGTTGACATTGATATTTAAGGATATAATGAAGAGCATGAAATTCTGATAAATCTTCAAATTTAGTTTAAAATAATTTGTAACACATCTATAATATGGCAAACATGTAATAAAAATTCTTATATAAGTGAAGCAAAGTCTTGCCAACAAATGTACAGGAGTGCCTGGGTTATGCTGTCAGTTAAGTATCTGAGTCTTGGTTTTGGGCCTGGGTTGTGATCTCAGAATTCTGAGATCAGGCCCTGCATGGGGCTCCAAGCTCAGCATGGACTCTGCTTGAAAATTTCTTTCCCTTTCCCTGTGCCCTTCCTATTTGTGCTCTCTCTCTTTCTTTCTCGAATAAATAAATAAATAAATAAATAAATAAATAAATAAATAAATCTTTTAAAAAAGGGAAAAAATAGAAATGCAAAGAAATGATCATATTCTTTTTTATGATTTCATTGATTGGGAATGAGTATTTTCAGCCTCAGTATGTTGCTTGCCAGTTGTATCCTGAGATTTTATCTTTCATTTGGTTATTTATAATCAAAACTTAAAAATATAAAAGTAATTCTGTTGAATTTTCTAAAGGCAAATATTTCAAATAATGAAAACATTTTAAAATTTATTTTTAATATTGAAAAACAAGTATATTTTATTTAATGTGCATTTTAACATATGCTGACAACCTAAATGTTAGTGGGACTCCTAGAGATGGATGAGGAACTCCCTTCTGATTTGGTTCCCCTGAACTGAGTTCAGAAATACCCTTGGACCAGACTGCAGTAGACTAGGTTTATGCCTGATGTACTTTATGTCCTAGACTCTATGGTCCTGTGTTATGTTGATAACCCTGAGAGAGATAGAGAAACCATGGGCCAGGTTGATATCCTTTCAGTCTACCTGTAGCAGCACTGTGTCTCTAGCCTTGATCTTCCTGGAGAGGAAGAGTGATCTTTTCCAGAAGGTATGGTGTGACTGTTGCTCAGCTAAATACTGTCAGCAAACCTGGGCTCCCAGGTGAGGACCCTGTTCTATGGGATGTTGCTGATTACTCTGTTGTGGACCTTGGCTGCCCTGGCTTCCTTCAATATCCTTTGGATAGAAACCTTGTTGGACTTATCCACATGATGGCTGGATCTAACTTCTCTCTGAATTTGAGTCTACCATCAACATGACCAACAGAGTGAGTGGTGGAGCATTATAATGTAATTTAAAAACATATGGATTGGTGATGCCCACCTGGCTCAGTCAGTGAACATATGACTCTTGATCTTGGGATGATGAATTCAAGACCCACTTTGGGGGTGGGTTTACTTAAAAAAAATTAAAACATTTGGGTTGAATAATGCTTTCTCTCTTTCTTAAAAGATTTTATTTATTTACTTGAGAGATAGAATGAGAGAGAGAGAGAGAGAAGGAGCAGTGGGAGGGGCAGAGGGAGAGGGAGAAGCAGGCTCCCTGCTGAGCAGCGAGCTGCACACAGGGCTCAATTCCAGGACTTCGAGATCATGACCTAAGAAGGCAGATGCTTGACTGACTGAACCATCTAGATGCCCCAAGTCACGTTTTCTCTTAATTTAGAGGTGTGTGTCATTTTTTAAGTGTTAAGAAGAATTGTGTTCTAATTTGAAATTTTAAGTTCTTTAGAATTAAAATATATTTATTTAAAATGGAAATATGTATTTTTAATTAAAAATCACTTCTACATCAAGCAAAAGTGATTATTTAAAGTTCCAGTGTGGGGTGCGTAGGTGGCTCATTTGGTTAAACATCTGACTCTTGATTCTGGCCGAGGTCATGATCTCAGGGTCATGAAATCAAGCCTTGTGTCAGGCTCCATGCTGGGCATGGAACTTGCTTGAGATTCTCTTTCTTCCTCTCCCATTGCTGCTCCCCTCCGCTCACCCTTGCATGCTCTCTCTCTCTCTCCCTCTCAAAACAAAAATAAATAAATAAATAAATAAAAGTTTCTTTGGGGATAGACAAAAATTATTTCGGAATGTGAAAGTACTCATGATTCAAAAAGTTGGGAAATGTCAATTCCTTAACTACCCTGTTCTTGGTGGGAAATGAAAGAACATAGAGATGATAGATCTTTCAACATGGCCAGGTTTTATAAGCATGTTGGAAAAAAATCCAAGGGATGATTCTGCAGAGGTAATTAGTGAGATTAGATTCCAGAATTATTTTCCCTATAATTTTTGTACAGAAGCAATGCTAATTGAAAATTGTCACTGTGGACAATTGTCACTGTGGACTCAGCCCTATGTAAACAGATCATAATATTGATCTTAAAATTCAGTGAGCTTCCTTTCCTAAATGTGATTTCAGTTTCAAGGAATTTGACAGGAATAACCAGCATTGATATAATATTATTAATGTCCATTATAATAAATTATTTTCAGGTTGAATTTGAAATTTGAGGTTGTTTCCAAACTTCATGCTTCCATCTATTTTTAATACTTTATAAGAGTTTATGAAAATTTTGAAAATATCATTTTAAAATAATAATGAAATGAAGATACCAGTTAGCAAAAGGATACCTTGCAAAGTTAAACTTCTTTTTTTGGGGGGGCCCTGTAAATTGGCCTTATGGTGTGGAAAGATCAGAAATTGGAAGCTCCATCTCTGTGAGGACTTGAGATTCTAATAAGTCAATGTAATATTTTCACACTTTTGCTTCACCTAGAACTAGAGATTGTATTTAAAATGCTCTCAGAACAATTCTTGTTTTCTTCCAGGAAATAAGACCCAACTTGTAGAAAATACCGCAGCTAATGTTCAGTCCCTGAAAGTAAAAACCTTTTACTGAGGACAGTGATGCAAGCTGTGTCATAGCTCTTGATGAGAAAAAAGCTGATTTCTATGTTTAAGGCTGGAGACTGGGCAATAGGTACTGGTAAGAGTGGAAAGAGGATGGCAGCCAATGACTATGTATTCTTTTTTTTTGTTTTTAATTTTTTAATTTTTTATAAACATATATTTTTATCCCCAGGGGTACAGGTCTGTGAATCGCCAGGTTTACACACTTCACAGCACTCACCAAAGCACATACCCTCCCCAATGTCCATAACCCTGCCCCCCTTCTCCCAACCCCCCTCCCCCCAGCAACCCTCAGTTTGTTTTGTGAGATTAAGAGTCACTTATGGTTTGTCTCCCTCCCAATCCCATCTTGTTTCATTGATTCTTCTCCTACCCACTTAAGCCCCCATGTTGCATCACCACTTCCTCATATCAGGGAGACCATATGATAGTTGTCTTTCTCTCCTTGACTTATTTCACTAAGCATGATACACTCTAGTTCCATCCATGTTGTCACAAATGGCAAGATTTCATTTCTTTTGATGGCTGCATAGTATTTCATTGTGTATATATACCACATCTTCTTGATCCATTCATCTGTTGATGGACATCTAGGTTCTTTCCATAGTTTGGCTATTGTGGACATTGCTGCTATAAACATTTGGGTGCACATGCCCCTTCGGATCACTGCGTTTGTATCTTTAGGGTAAATACCCAGTAGTGCAATTGCTGGGTCATAGGGCAGTTCTATTTTCAACATTTTGAGGAACCTCCATGCTGTTTTCCAGAGTGGTTGCACCAGCTTGCATTCCCACCAACAGTGTAGGAGGGTTCCCCTTTCTCCGCATCCTCGCCAGCATCTGTCATTTCCTGCCTTGTTGATTTTAGCCATTCTGACTGGTATGAGGTGATATCTCATTGTGGTTTTGATTTGTATTTCCCTGATGCCGAGTGATATGGAGCACTTTTTCATGTGTCTGTTGGCCATCTGGATGTCTTCTTTGCAGAAATGTCTGTTCATGTCCTCTGCCCATTTCTTGATTGGATTGTTTGTTCTTTGGGTGTTGAGTTTGCTAAGTTCTTTATAGATTTTGGACACTAGTCCTTTATCTGATATGTCATTTGCAAATATCTTCTCCCATTCTGTCAGTTGTCTTTTGGTTTTGTTAACTGTTTCCTTTGCTGTGCAAAAGCTTTTGATCTTGATGAAATCCCAATAGTTCATTTTTGCCTTTGCTTCCCTTGCCTTTGGCGATGTTCCTAGGAAGATGTTGCCGTGGCTGAGGTTGAAGAGGTTGCTGCCTGTGTTTTCCTCAAGGATTTGGATGGATTCCTTCTCACATTGAGGTCCTTCATCCATTTTGAGTCTATTTTTGTGTGTGGTGTAAGGAAATGGTCCAATTTCATTTTTCTGCATGTGGCTGTCCAATTTTCCCAACACCATTTATTGAAGAGGCTGTCTTTTTTCCATTGGACATTCTTTCCTGCTTTGTCGAAGATTAGTTGACCATAGAGTTGAGGGTCTATTTCTGGGCTCTCTATTCTGTTCCTTTGATCTATGTGTCTGTTTTTGTGCCAATACCATGCTGTCTTGATGATGACAGCTTTGTAATAGAGCTTGAAGCCCAGAATTGTGATGCCACCAACTTTGGCTTTCTTTTTCGATATCCCTTTGGCTATTCGAGGTCTTTTCTGGTTCCATATAAATTTTAGGATTATTTGTTCCATTTCTTTGAAAAAGATGGATGGTACTTTGATAGGAATTGCATTAAATGTGTAGATTGCTTTAGGTAGCATAGACATTTTCACAATATTTATTCTTCCAATCCAGGAGCATGGAACATTTTTCCATTTCTTTGTGTCTTCCTCAATTTCTTTCATGAGTACTTTATAGTTTTCTGAGTATAGATTCTTAGCCTCTTTGGTTAGGTTTATTCCTAGGTATCTTATGGTTTGGGGTGCAATTGTAAATGGGATTGACTCCTTAATTTCTCTTTCTTTTGTCTTGTTGTTGGAGTAGAGAAATGCAACTGATTTCTGTGCATTGATTTTATATCCTGACACTTTACTGAATTCCCATACAAGTTTTAGCAGTTTTGGAGTGGAGTCTTTTGGGTTTTCCACATAGAGTATCATATCATCTGCGAAGAGTATGACTATGTATTCTAATTGCAAAACGTACTTGTTAAACTTTGACCGAGAAGTGACAAATCCTATAAAAATTATTAGCTACTCAAAATTATCATCCCTTCTAATCTGCAGGTAGGAATAGAAGAGTAAAGAGTCTAATTTTCTCTTTTTTCAAACAGGATATTACCCCTTAAGGGATTGCGAAAATCCAGAATCAGTCTGGGAACCAACCACGACTTGTAGTTTTAAGGGAGAAAGGGTGTGGAATGTTCGCATTCCTTCCTGAAATTAAGTGAGACGAAACCCAGCCTTATCCTGTTGTTCTACACACAAATTCTTCCTAAAAATTTGCCCCTATAATCCTCTATCTTAGCTGGAGAAATGCTAAATTACCTCAACCATTCTTCCATGTTTTCCCTCCTCCACACATCGGTAATGTTCCTATCTGCTTTCACAATCCTTTACCGTGTTAGAGCCATTTAGAATGTTAGATTGAGATTGCACTGATTAGACTTTTGATCAAAATAGCAGACTGATCCCATGTGAGTCACAGTAAAACAGAAATACTAGGTAAAATATTTTAGAACATGCATGAAAACCATAAAAATATATTTAAAAGATACAGTAAAGTTTAAAAGAAAGATAGGGAGATTTCTAGAAGCCAGAAATGAAGTAGGACTCTCTAGTGGTTAAAGGAAGTTGAATCTGCATGGTACATCCCATGCTGATGTACCATGGGTAGAATCTTTAAAGGGGACTGGAAATCTTTGCTAACTGTTTTGCTGTTGTGACTTAAAGTGAGCTGTCCACTCTAGGCCGATTGAGTGGAAAAAAGACGATGAAACACTAAGATTTCCATATATCGAAGTGAAGGCCATATTTGTGACTATCTTATCATACCCTTACTTTGGGGACCTGAGGTAGGTTTGATTTTGTAATTCCAGTTTCAGCTCCATAGAGCTCCCAGAAAATCTCATTTTCCTTCTATTCCCTGAGATGAGCCCTGTAACTTATACCTTTCTGACTGTTATCAACCTTTTTTTTTTTTTTTAAAAACTTTGCAGCTTTAACCCTACCAAATCTTTTCTTGAGGCATCTGGGTGGTTGAGTTGGTTATGCATCTGCCTTTGGCTCAGGTCATGATTCCAGGGTCCCGAGATCGAGCCCCGCATTTGGCTTCCTGCTTGGTAGGGAGCCTTCTTCTCCCTCTCCTGTTCCCCCTGCTTGTGCACTCTCTCTCTCTGTCAAATAAATAAATAAAACCTTTAAAAAAATCATTTCTCAGGCAATCTGTGGCCATTATCACTTCAAATACTGCTTCTGCCCAAATTTCTTCTGCCTTTGGGCCTTCAATTATAGATATGATGGAGTTTTTTCACTGTGTCCCATATGTCACAGTGAAAAAACTCCATCATATTCTTTCCTTCATTTTTCATTTCCTTTTCTCTCTTTGTGCTTATATATTTTCATATTACCTGTCTTCCAGCTTTAATAATTCTCATATGTTTTCAACTGACCTGTCTTCCAGTTTTAATAATTCTTTCTTTTGCATGTCTGATATATGTGTAGTCATACCATTGAATTCTTAAGTTTAGTTGTTAAGTTTTTTCATGTCTAGAACTCTTTTTAAAAAATTTTAAATTAACATATAATATATTATTAGCCCCAGGGGTACAGGTCTGTGAATCGCCAGGTTTACATACTTCACAGTACTCACCATAGCACATACCCTCCCCAATGTCTACACCCCCACCACCCTCTCCCTACCCCCCTCCCCCTGGCAACCCTCAGTTTGTTTTATGAGATTAAGAGTCACTTATGGTTTGTTTCCCTCCGGATCCCATCTTGTTTCATTTATTCTTTTCCTACCCCCAAACCTCCCATGTTGCATCTCCACTTCCTCATATCAGGGAGATCACATAATAATTGTCTTTCTCTGATTGACTTATTTTGCTCAGCATAATACCGTCTAGTTCCATCCACGTTGTTGCAAATGGCAAGGTTTCATTTCTTTTGATGGCTGCATAGTATTCCATTGTGTATATAGACCACATCTTCTTTATCCATTCTTCTGTTGATGGGCATCTAGGTTCTTTCCATAGTTTGGCTATTGTGGACATTGCTGCTGTAAACATTTGGGTACATGTGACCCTTTGGGTCACTACATTTGTATCTTTAGGGTAAATACCCAGTAGTGCAATTACTGGGTCATAGGATAGCTCTATTTTCAACTTTTTGTGGAACCTCCATGCTGTTTTCCAAAGTGGCTGCACCAGCTTGCATTCCCACCAATAGTGTCGGAGGGTTCCCCTTTCTCCACATCCTCGCCAGCATCTGTCATTTCCTGACTTGTTAATTTTAGCCATTCTGACTGGTGTGAAGTGGTATCTCATTGTGGTTTTGATTTGTATTTTCCTGATGCTGAGTGATGTGGAGCACTTTTTCATGTGTCTGTTGACCATCTGGATGTCTTCTTTGCAGAAGTGTCTGTTCATGTCCTCTGCCCATTTCTTGATTGGATTATTTGTTCTTTGTGTGTTGAGTTTGATAAGTTCCTTATAGCTTTTGGATACTAGCCCTGTATCTGATATGTTGTTTGCAAATATCTTCTCCCATTCTGTCAGTTGTCTTTTGGTTTTGTTAACTGTTTCTTTGCTGTGCAAAAGCTTTTGATCTTGATGAAGTGCCAGTAGTCAAGTCTAGAACTCTTTTTGATTATTTTCCCAGTTATCTTAAAAAATCTTCATTTTGTCATTTATTACCCTGAGTTATTAATTATAGATTTGTAAAATTCCATCTCTGGTAATTCTAATAAATATCTGACCTTTGAGTCTGTTTTATTGCTTACTTTTTCATTGGATTCTGTTCTTGATGTGCGGTGCTTTTTATTGAACATTGGACATTGTGTATGATACACTATCGAGGCTCCAGATAATGTTACCTTCCTCTTGTCTTTATCATTTAGTGGGTAGGAAAAGTGGTGGCAGATCACTACATTAATACCAGCAGGGATTAAACTGACTAAAGTCTTGGCTGGAGTTTTATTGTTGTTTTTCCCTCTTTCCCAGGGTTTAGGCCACCAGACTCAGTAGTTGGTGTATTTGTTATAGGTCTTTTAAATGACATTAATCTGTACAAAAAGATCAAAGATCAAATGGATCCTACCTTAGTAGGGGTTTGTTTATCAGATTGCTTCCTACTTCTTCTCACACTGGCCACCTTTAGTCAGGTATTCCAGTGACCTTCTCTAAACCTTGATGGTACATTTTAATCAAATGGGAAGCTTTTAAAATTACCTGTGCCTGGGTGAATCCCAAGACCAAGTAGAATATCTTGAGGTGGGAACCTCAACAACAGCATATTTTAAAGTTCTCTAGGTAAATCAAAGTGCAGTCAGGGTTGAGTGCTGCTTCCATGAACTTCTGTAGTTGCCATGGTGGGACTGGTTTCTGTGGAGTCATGTGAAATAGAATTACACAGTCACCCATCAAAATACTCTTTGTTTTGTGACCTTAAAGCTCTTCTATTTGCTTTGTTTATTTTTGGGGTTTTGCCAATCCTGTTTATTCCACAGATATTTACTTAACACCCTTTCTTTGCTAGCACTATGCTACAACAGTTTAATATATATTTAACAAGATCATCTTTTCTTTCTTAAAGGAAGAAAAGAAGCTTACAAACTAATGGATAGAGATGGACTCATAAGCAGTGAATTCACAGTGTGAGAAGTCCTGTGACAGAAATAGCACAGTGTGAGTCACCTGAGCTAGTCTTAGGGGATGACAGGCTTCCTGGAGGAGACATGATAAAGAGGGTGGAGTAATTCAGACAAAAAGTAAGGCGGAAAGAGCGGAAAATGACACAGATAAAGGGAACAGTGTAGGCACATTCTTGAGGCAAAAAATATAAGGCACACTTAAGGAAGTGCATGTTCTCATGACCAGGTTATTTCTCTTCCCTTTCAGTCATTTGCCACTAGAAGAGTTATGTTTTCTTTCTTTCTTTTTTTTTTTTTAAAGATTTTATTTATTTATTTGACAGATAGAGAGAGATAGTTAGAGAGGGAATACAAGCAGGGGGAGTGGGAGAGGGAGAAGCAGGCCTTTAGCTGAGCAGGAAACCTGATGCGGTACTCCATCCCAGGACCCTGGGATCATGATCTGAGCAGAAGACAGATGCTTAACAACAGAGCCACCCAGGTGCCCCTAAGAGTTATGCTTTCTGATTTCATTGGCTATATATATATCTCACTTGTTCTCTGCTATTTGTGTGTCTCTAGATTTTTTTTTTTAATCTATCTGAATTCTGAATGAGTCAGTTTGGGCTAATTCACTTATTTATTTATTTTGCATGTGCTTGTCTAATCTGCCACTTAGGTGTATGTTTTATTTTTCCTAGATGTTATCTTGTTCATATATGGCTCTTTGAAATTATCCCTAATTTATTGGTGTGATACAAATTGTGCATTTTCTATGTGCTGGACATATTTCTAGGTACTAGTAATACACTGGAGATGTGGCAGTAAACCAAAGAAGCAAGAGTCCCCAGTCTCAGGGAACTTACACTAATTGAAGATCATTCTTACCAACCTCTGGCCACTGATCATAAAGTGTGCTTTCAAATCTTCCCATCAGGTTAAATTTCTAATCTTGTCCAGCATTTCTCATCTTGACTTTGAATTGTACATGCATGATCTACTTGATGAGAAAACGTTTCATGTGTCCTACATGAGCATGGAGGTATCACTAGAGATTTTATAGAGCCAATAAACCACAGCTTTTGTTGCCACTTGTTTTTATAAATAAGGTTTATACCTACACGGTATACCTACACGGCCATGCCCATTAGTTTAGGTATTATGTATGGCTGTTTTCAGGCTTCACCAGCATTTGTGTGGTTATAACAGAGACCACATGACCTGCAAGTCTAACATATTTACTATCTGGCCCTTTAAGGGGGTTTGTCAATCCCAATCTATTCTTGATCATTTAATGTTGGTTTTTAACACAGTCCTCCTGAACCTTCATTCTATGATCCGTTATTTCTCTACTTTAGTAGGCATGTAAAGCTAAAGTAAAGTTTCAAGTAAATGGCAAAAACTATTTCTGTAAATACAATGTGCATATACTTTAATTGAAAAATACTTTATTTCTAAAAAAAATTGGCTGTGGCAATTTCTTAAAATAAGATAGTGAAATTGTCCTATCAACTGACTCTTCCTTTCATGAATGATTTCTCTGTAGCATGTGATACTGTTTGATAGCATTTTACCCATAGTAGAACCCAGACAGCAGCACAGTAGAATTTGAAAATTAAGATTACTCTTTGATCCATGGGTAACAGAATGGATGTTGTGCTACCAGACATGAAAACAACATCATTCTCATTGTATATCCCCATTGGAGCTCTTGGGTGACTGGGTACATTGTCAATGAGCAGTAATATTTTGAAAAGGATTGTTTTCTGAGTAGTAGGTCCCAACAGTGGGGTCAAAATATTCAGTAAACCATGTCAATAGACATGCTGTAATCTAAGCTTTGTTGTTCCATTTCAAAAGCACAAGAAGAGTAGATTTAGTGTAGTTCCTAGGGGCCCTGGAATTTTTGGAATGGTAAATATGCATGGCATTAGCCCCTAACAAGAGAGCCAACTCCTTTAAAACTTTGAAGTTAGGCATTCTCCTATTTTAGCTATGGAGATCTTGGATGTCTTCTTCCCATAGAAGGCTGTTTTGTCTACACTGAAGATCTGTTGTTTAGTGTAGCCACCTTCAGTAATGGTCTCAGCTACGTCATCTGGGTCACTTGGTGCAGTTTCTCCATCAGCACGTGCTGCTTCATCTTGCACTTTGATGTCATGGAGGCAGCTTCTTGCCTTAAACCTCATGAATCACCCTCTTCAAGCTTCCACCTTTTCTCCTGCAGCTGCCTCACCTCTCTCAGCCTTCACAGAATTGAAGAGAGTCAGGGCCTGGCTCTGGATTAGGTTTTGTCTTAAGGGAATGTTGTGGCTGGTTTGATCTTTTATCCAGACCCCTGAGACTTTCTCCATATCAACAATAAGACTGGGGCGCCTGGGTGGCTCAGTGGGTTAAGCTGCTGCCTTCGGCTCAGGTCATGATCTCAGGGTCCTGGGATCGAGTCCCGCATTGGGCTCTCTGCTCAGCAGGGAGCCTGCTTCCTCCTCTATCTCTGCCTGCCTCTCTGCCTACTTGTGATCTCTGTCTGTCAAATAAATAAATAAAATCTTAAAAAAAAAATAAGACTGTTTAGCTCTCTTATCATTAGTGAGTTCAACTGGGTTAGCCCTTTTAACTTCTTTCAAAAATTTTTGTTTTGCATTTACAACTTGGCTATTTGGTGCAAGAGGCCTAGCTTTCAGAAGCCTCTCTTGGATTTGGACATGCCTTCCTCACTCAGCTTAATCATTTCTAGCTTTTGATTTAAAGTGAGAGACATGTGTCTCTTCTTTTCACTTGAACACTTAGAAGCCATTTAAAGATTATTAATTGGCCTAATTTCAATATTTTTGTGTTTCAGAGAATAGGAAGGCCTGAGAAGAGGGAGATGATGCAATAGCTAGTTGGTGAAGCAGTAAGAACACACATAACATTTATTGATTAAATTCTTCATTTTATATGGGCACAATTCATGGCACCTCAAATAATTGCAGTAGTAACATCAATTTACCATAATAGATATAATAAAAAGGAAAAAGCCTGAAATATTGCAAAAATTGCCAAAATGTGACACAGAGACACAAACTGAGCAAATGCTGTTAGAGAAATGGCCCCAGGAGACTTGCTTAATGCAAGGTAGCCATAAACCTTCAGTTTGTCAAGACTTCAATATCTGTAGAGTATAGTAAAACAAAGAACAATAAAAGTAGGTTGGCCTATTTTAGGATAAAGAACAAATTTGGGCTGCTATTATTGCAAATTTGCTTAGTTTGCAAAAAAGCAGTGTGGTCTCAGTACAATGGCCGGAGAGAAGAGATGGCAGGCATAGGTGGATGTTCCTCCCAATTAAGGAAACTATGCCACCACTCCTCAGTGAGCTTGTTTTCAGCTCATGAATTCTAGAACACTCTGGTATTTTGACTAGGCCAAAGGAGAAAAACCTTAAATTTACCTCTTTGCCCTCAGGAACCATGAATGTCTGCAGTGGGATTTGCAACACCGAATGTTGTGTTCTAGGAACATAATTTTGCCTGGATTAACTGCCCTAAGAGGGCAAGATTGCTGTATTTTCTAAACTTAGTGGGTGTTAGGTATGGTATATATAATATTATGTGTACCAACTTTTTGGATTTTGAAGATAGTGGGACACAGAGAAACTGATTTTTTAATTCTGAGATCTAGTAACCACAAACATTCCCAAGAAAGATAATAACCCAGACAGAAGCTGCTGAAAAAACTCAGCTATACTCAGGTTCAGAATAAGACACCTCTCTCTATGCCTGAGAAGAATAAAAGCTTTTGAAATAATGATAATAATGATTATAGGACTTTAACTTGAGAACTTTGGATTATAGTTTCTTTGAACTTTTACTTACAAGGACAAGAAAATTTTATTTGTGCTATAATGACTTTGGACATTAAACTCACAGAAGCAAGGCAATTTGATTTTGGATTGAATTGCTTTGGACTTTAAATCCTATGGACTTTAACTTGTAAGGAAATTTAATTTGGGAACATTTATGTCTATCTAGGAAATTTACAATGGATGGTAATTTGTATTCAAATATATGGCTCTTATGTGTGTTGGCACTTTTTAGTGGTGTATCTTGATGTTTTTATTCAATCTCTTTGAAAACCTTTGATGAACTATGTTGGATTTGGCCAGACAACTTGAAATGAGAAATTTAGACATTATATGACCTTAGAGTTAATTTAATTGGTGACCATTTTTAGAACTTTCTAGGGGAAAATTCAGGACTGTTTACTAGTGTTATCAGGAGGACCCACAAAACAATCATGGCGAGTACCGGAAAAGTGGGCTCATGAAGTTGGTACAGAACTGTCATGATAGATTTCTGATCCCTTTTCAGAGAGGAATGACTACTTTCCTAATTGACTATAGGCCGAATGATATAACAGAAAAAACAGTTATGGAATTTTAGGGATAAATACTTCTTAGCCTCTCATGTCTCCATGTGGAGGTGCTTCCCTAGAGTAAGTCTCCTGACCTTTTTCCCCATGGATCAGGAGTGAATTTCCTGGTAAGCGATTGACCATTGTTGGATGGAAGTTTCTCAATTGGGGCAGAGCTAATAATCTGTTACTGGAAGTTCTGTTTTCTCTTTCTCTCTTTCTGTGCTAGAGCAGGCTTTTGTGGTCTGTGCACTTAAACTTTGGTGTTTTAGACTTGCAGAGAGTGTTGGCAAGCTCTTTTTGTTCTTAGGCCTAAGCCACATTCTACAAATATTTGCGTCAAAAATAAAAGTGATATTTTGATTTGCGTTCTGTTTACCTCTCAATAGGTTTAGAACGTGTGCAAGAGGGAGAGGGGTATAATGCATTTGACACATTAAGTTCCCAGCTCTAGACTTTGACTTTGCTGAGCCCTGATCTTCTGGCTTTATTTCCCAACTTGATCTATGGCCTACAACTTGATCTTTTTTTTTTTTTTCTCTATCTGCCAATTAGTGTCAATAATATAGACATGATTGCACTCTTCGTTTGAAATGAAATTCGCTAAAAATTACTTAGGAAATATTAACAGTAAGGTGGAACAACGTATTGGAGTGGTGTAAATGGATGAAATAAACTGATAGGATGGATTTGGAACCCTTTGGCTATTAGATATTCTGCAGATAAACCATTCTATTTGGGTTGAAATTTCTCATTTTTTATCCCAAAGTTTTGTATCATATAGATGGAATAAAAAAACATTGGGTTAAATTCCAGCAACTTCATGGTTGTAAATTCTCATATTCCTAATCTAAACCCACCCGGAGAAACTGCCCACATGCTGAGTTTATTGTTTTTTAGTTTGTTTCTGATCAACTTTTATTACTTTAAGAAATGTCTGCATCCAAATCTTATAGATAGCACATTCCACATAAGACATTTGTGGGTATAGTTCTTGATGTCCTTTTGTAACTTCTTGTTTCCTTTCAACCTAGAAAGTAAGTCATTTATTTTCATATTGAAGAAAAATCACATTAGGTTTACACATTCAAGAGAATTTTATAGTTGCTAAAACATACTTCTAATTCTTTCTCATTCACTACACACTGTTTGGGGGATATTGCAGTCTAAGATTTTTATCTCTCTTTGAGTATATTTTTTAAGCATCATGATTTAACATGTTTTAAATTATGTGTTTTCATGTCTTCTTAATTTGTAATTTGTTGTAATTAAATTAAAGTCTTGGAATTATTTTATATAATATATAAATAAAAACATGAATTTATTTGATCCAGGTCACAGTAAAAAAAAAAAAATTAGTAAAAACTAGTGATCAAGTTATAAGTGGATATTTTTGTCTTTGTTTTTTTCTATTGCTGTTATGGATACCAAGGGCCCAGCTCCAGAAATATTTAATTTCTGAATTTTCTTATTCAAATATTCAACAGTGTGGAAGTAGTTTTTAAATGAATGATGTTTCATTAATTAGCTAGCCATAGCCTTTTATCCATTCCTGAAAGAGTGGCAAATAGACTTTATATCTTTTAATGTAACTATGAAGAATTTACATTGAAAGATGGAAAAAATATTTCAAAGGCAAATATAAAACACAAACTGGTAAATCTAGTTCTCTACTCAAGGGAAACTAAAAGCTTGACAGATCCTTTGTTGGCTACTAGTTGCATTTTCAACTGATAATAAGAAAATACAGATGAAAGAACTATGATTTCATGCAAGTCATGAACAATGTTACCATTTATTTGAGAAACAAAATGTCTTTTGTTCAATGCATGAGTCTTATTACTGTATAGTTGTCTTTGTCAACATAGTGTCAGTGTATCTAAGAGCAAGAAATGATTTTGTTTCTACAGTCTCAAATGAACATCATCCTTTTGATTTTCTTCATTTTAATGGGTTTTGAAATAATCATTGGGAAGTGGATCACAGCTGTAACTGCCAAGATGCAATTTGGTCAAAGAAGCTGTGTAGCTTTCATCTGTAATCAGAGCTGGCAATCTCAGAAACATAAAGATCTCATGTTTGCTGGGTGAGTACTAATAAAAACCACCAGAAGAGTTCAAACATCTATTTAATGCATGAGTTCATTTGGAGAACTATTCAAGACCAACTTATCAGGTGGTAGGTTAATGTTGAACATGATGCATAAACACCAGCAGACCTATACACTGTCTATTTTCTCTCCTTGAAACAGTGACAATATTGCATCGCTCTTTCTCATTATTTTTGGAAATACTGAAAACTGAAACACATTAGAGTGTCTGCTGCACTCCCAATTTGAACAAATTAGTATGAAAATGCCTGTCTCAGCTACACATCAATGCGGGAAGAGATGAGGACTTTTATTTTTAGTAACCTTCATTTAACTATAGCATATTAGTAGAAATGGATAGGAAAAATAGCTCTTAGTTAGATGGCTGCTGAGACCAGAGTGATAAGCTTCTAAAAACAAACAATGCTTTCAAATGGAATTAAAAAAAATCAATGCTTTAAGAAATTTAATTCAGTGTTAGAGTAAGTAATGATGGCAAATACAATAATGATGACAAGATGACTAGTTGATGTCTTGGGGTCAAATAGATCTGAGTTCAAATTCAGGTTCATCCATCTACTACTAGCTATATAACCTTTGATTAAGCTAATTAATTTTCTTAACATTTCTTTATCTATAAAATGGGACTAGATTGTATTTTTTTCATTGTGGGGCAAGGATTGAGACAATGTTTAAAAGTGTTTCAGCACTATGCTTGGCACATAGCAAAAATCCACTGTTGGCTAAAAATGATATTAACAACAGTGATAAAAATGCTAGCAATAGGGACGCCTGGGTGGCTCAGTTGGTTAAGCAGCTGCCTTCGGCTCAGGTCATGATCCCAGCGTCCTGGGATCGAGTCCCGCATCGGGCTCCTTGCTCTGCGGGGAGCCTACTTCTCCCTCTGCCTCTGCCTGCCACTCTGTCTGCCTGTGCTTGCTCTCTCACCCTCTCTCTCTGATACATAAATAAATAAAATCTTAAAAAAAAAATGCTGGCAATAATAAGGAGCAGAAAGGGTTGGAAGGAGTACTCTGGTTTTAGGGGGCAGTAAGATTTATGGTACTAAGATAAGATGCATATTAGTGATTCAGGGAAATGAAATCCAGTGCAGTGAATTTTGGATTTTGGTACCTGGAATTTCAGTCTGAATCACCAACCCTGGGGATAGTGCATTTTCAGACAGAAAACCTGGTGACCTGTTTCTGAAAAATTAGAATAGTGGCAAGGATGGGATAGGGGAAGAGGTATAAGAACTTAAGTCATCAACTGACAAGAGGGAGGGTATTTTTTCATTTATGTTATTATCATTCATTTTTAGCTTTAAACTTCTCAAGGTGATGACTCAAAGAAAAAAATGACCAAAAAAAGGTAAATAAATAAAAGGGAAATAAGTGACAGGCTAAAATAGAGGAATGCAAATATATTTAAATGTTAGATTATGTGCTTTAGTGCTTTTAATGTAAATACCTGATATTTAGAGAAAATTTGGAGTATAGTTGTTCATTGCTTCAGCATTTCTACAGGCTTGTGGTAGAGCTCAGGAATATAGATTTTTAACCAGCACCACGATTATTCTAACTCATATGTCCTTGGGCCACATTCTGAGAAACACTGTCATGGACTTTACTACTTAAAGCAGACTCCGTGGAGCAGCAGCCTCAGCCTCCCATGGAAGCTTGTTAGGAAGGCAGAATCTCAGGCTCCATCTCAGACCTACTGAATCAGAATCTGCATTTTAAAAATACCTCCATGGTTTGTACACACACAGTAACATCTGGGAAACTCTGATCGAGATGCTTCTCCGTGCCTCAGGGACACTCTGCTGGCATAGGGGCCACAGATCCCCAGTTGCGGAATGTCTGGTGGCACCTGGGATAGCCAACAGTTTTTTCCTTTCCTAAAGATGGAATGTTTGATCAATGACCTGGATCCCATCCAGCTCTGGAATTCTTAGATTTTAAAAAGTATTCTAATATCAATTTCACCTAATACTAGTTTTTTTTTTTTTTAAAGATATTATTTATTTATTTGATAGAGAGACAGATCACAAGTAGGCAGAGAGGCAGGCAGAGAGAGAGAGAGAGAGGGAAGCAGGTTCCCTGCTGAGCAGAGAGCCTGATGCGGGACTCAATCCCAGGACCCCGGGATCATGACCTGAGCTGAAGGCAGAAGCTTTAACCCACTGAGCCACCCAGGCGCCCCACCGAATATTAGTTTTAAAAAATTTTTTTTTCTTCATCTTATTTGTTTTCCCAAGCACCTTTCATTTCTCTGATTTCCTTGTCAGCGTATACTGAGCTCCTTTTCAGAATAAAGCCTCCAAAATTTCACTTGATACCTTTCTTTGCATATAGTGAGAATTAATTCCTTCATATTTCCTCCACTCCTCACTTAGTTCAGAACTCATTTCTTTTTTTCTTTTCTCTCCTTTCTTCAAATGTTCTCTGCCTGGCTTGCTATTTTATTCTTATTTTTTAAAACAAAAATTGTTCATGAATATTTTAAAAAATCACCCAACAAATAATCCCCAATAATGACTAAAACAAACATTTAACAGATTTTTCATAAATAAGATATAAGCCTAACAGAAAATATATGCACTTATTAATGAGTCATCACAAATGAGCCCAACCGCTGCTGTGTGGGTAGTGCTGAGGCTGGGCAGATACAGACAAGAAGACAGCAATCTTGTGGAGATTTCAGGTACATAAACTGTAAAGTTCTTTTGTTACATAAAAGTAGAATTGTAAGTCCTAGGAAATCAAAGTTCTAGGAAAATCTATCAATTATTCCACCAAAATAATGTTTTCTCTTTTCTCTCTTATTTTCTTCTACTTTCTTTTTTCCCCCTTTCCTTTCTCTTCTTCTCCTTTCTGCTGCTTCTCTTTGTCTCCCTTTCTTTTTTTGTTCCTTATCATTATCATACTGTTTTTTTCCTTACAAAGTAATAGTCACAGAGACACACATGCAATATAAGACAATTAATGAATACTGCATCTTGTTTTTTTAAATACTTAATAAAAATAGTTTGATCGCCCAGCACTGATAAAATTTGGATGGGGTGAAATCAATCATGTGATGTGGACATCCTCAATAGAGCAAATTTTGTGTTTTGCACTTTTAAGCTCTGCATATGATACTTCTGATTCAGAGAGGGTTCTAAGGAGCAATCCATAGTTCTGAATTGCAGCTGGTTTATCACACTCAAGCTTAATATATTATCTACTCTTACTGTTCCTGCAGCTATTTAAAAAACTTTTCTTGGGACGCCTGGGTGGCTCAGTGGGTTAAAGCCTCTGCCTTTGGCTCGGGTCATGATCCCATGGTCCTAGGCTCGAGCCCCGTGTCGGGCTCTCTGCTCCGCAGGGAGCCTGCTTCCTCCCCTCTCTCTCTCTGCCTGCCTCTCTGCCTACTTATGATTTCTCTCTCTGCCAAATAAATAAAATCTTAAAAAAAAATTTGTAATTAAAAAAAAACTTTTCTCAAAACTATTTAAAGAGGTTAAAATATTTAAAGTGACACATGTATTATCTATTTTATTGTTCTTACAGAACATCCTTTTCATTTAAAGAATGCAATGTGATATCCATAAGGGCATTTAAAATACTTGAGATTATGAGGAATTAAAAAAAAAAAAGAAAGACAGAGAGATAAGTTTCTTCAGGGAAAAAGCAATACAGAAATTAACAGTAGTGGTTTCATAGATACAGATCCAGCCAAATTCTTGTTTTGTGGAATGGCAAATAGAATTCCCATTTCTTGGGAGGGGAGGTAGGGGACAGACTCAAATCTGGCATACTATGCAACTTGCCAAGTTTCATTGATTCTAAGACACACATATTCCCCCACATTTTATCATCTCTAAATTGAGATAGCTCTGACACCGGATGGTCTGTTACTGTTTAACTGGTAGCACTTACCTCCTACCCCTTTTCCTAGTGGTACATAAAATAATGGTGTGGTTTACAGACAATGGCTATGGAGGTTCAGTGAAGTACAGATACAGTGGTGATTTCAATGATACCTATATACATTCCAGCCCCTGTCCAAAATACTTGAGGATTGCAGCTGCTTATGTAACTGATTCCAAAAATGTTATTAAGAGAACTTAATTTACTTTGTAGCCTTTAACCAGGGTTAGGCACACATCAGGTTGTATCATTCACCTATTTCTTTGAATGTGTTTAGAAGAACTTTGGATCATTGTGTTCTTTGCAGTTAGGTTTGCTAGCATCATCTATTGATATGTGCTAGTACATTATCATGCCTTATGTCCACCCTGTTTCTGATCCTAATTTTATAGGAACAGAACTACAATTTAGCTTTAAGGAGCAAGATGCATTTTAGTTAACAAAAAGGCTACCTGAAGAATGAACAATGCTGTAATTAACAAATCTTTGCACTTATCAGAATCAAAAGATTCCACACCTGCTCTTTTGGTCACAGACTTACAATTTGTTCTTATCACTGGATTCTTGAGGTGTGCTTCTCTCAGGTTAAGCCTGTACCTGAGATGCTCTCCACCACATCTGAAACTATAGAGACTTTTGCTTGTCTGTACATCTTAAAGAGTGATGTTGGCAATCAGACAACAGAGAGAAATAAAAGGTATCCAAATTGGTAATGAAGAAGTCAAACTCTCTCTCTTCGCAGATGACATGATTCTTTATATGGAAAACCCAAAAGACTCCACCCCTGAACTACTAGAACTCATACAGCAATTCAGCAACGTGGCAGGACACAAAGTCAATGTGCAGAAATCAGTGGCTTTCTTATACACTAACAATGAAAATACAGAAAGGGAAATTAGAGAATCGATTCCATTTACTATAGCACCAAGAACCATAAGATACCTGGGAATAAACCTAACCAAAGAGGTAAAGGATCTGTACTTGAAGAACTACAGAACACTCATGAAAGAAATCGAAGAAGACACAAATAGATGGAAGACCATTCCATGCTCTTGGATCGGAAGAATAAACATTGTTAAAATGTCTATACTGCCTAGAGCAATCTATACTTTTAATGCCATTCCGAGCAAAATTCCACTGGCATTCTTCAAAGAGCTGGAGCAAATAATCCTAAAATTTGTATGGAATCAGAAGAGACCCCGAATCGCTAAGGAAATGTTGAAAAACAAAAATAAAGCTGGCGGCATCACCTTACCTGATTTCAAGCTTTATTACAAAGCTGTGATCACCAAGACAGCATGGTACTGGCATAAAAACAGACACATAGACCAGTGGAACAGAGTAGAGAGCCCAGATATGGACCCTCAACTCTAAGGTCAATTAATTTTTGACAAAACAGAAAAAATATACAGTGGAAAAAAGACAGACTCTAAAATAAATGGTGCTGGGAAAACTGGACAGCTATATGTAGAAGAATGAAACTCGACTATTCTCTTACACTGTACACAAAGAAAAACTCAAAATGGATAAAAGACCTCAACGTGAGACAGGAATCCATCAGAATCCTAGAGGAGAACATAGGCAGTAATCTCTTTGATATCAGCCACAGCAACTTCTTTCAAGATATGTCTCCAAAGGCAAAGGAAAGAAAAGCGAAAATAAACTTCTGGGACTTCATCAAAATCAAAAGCTTCTGCACAGCAAAGGAAACAGTCAACAAAACAAAGAGGCAAACCACGGAATGGGAGAAGATATTTGCAAATGACAGTACAGACAAAAGGTTGATATCCAGGATCTATAATGAACTCCTCAAACTCAACACACACGAAACAGGCAAACACATCAAAAAATGGGCAGAAGATATGAACAGACACTTTTCCAATCAAGACATACAAATGGCTATCAGACACATGAAAAAATGTTCATCATCATTAGCCCTCAGGGAGATTCAAATGAACCATGAGAGACTATGGACTCTGAAAAACAGTCTGAGGGGTTTGAAGTGGCGGAGGGGTGGGAGGTTGGGGTACCAGGTGGTGGGTATTATAGAGGGCACAGCTTGCATGGAGCACTGGGTGTGGTGAAAAAATAATGAATACTGTTTTTCTGAAAATAAATAAATTGGGGGGAAAAAAAAAACCACATTGAGATATCACCTTACACCAGTTAGAAGGGCCAAAATTAACAAAACAGGAAACATGTGTTGGAGAGGATGTGGACAAAGGGGAACCCTCTTACACTGTTGGTGGGAATGCAAGTTGGTGCAGCCTCTTTGGAGAACAGTGTGGAGATTCCTCAAGAAATTAAAAATAGAGCTTCCCTACGACCCTGCAATTGCACTCCTGGGTATTTACCCCAAAGATACAGATGTCGTGAAAAGAAGGACCATCTGTACCCCAATGTTTATAGCAGCAATGGCCACAGTCGCCAAACTATGGAAAGAACCAAGATGCCCTTCAACGGATGAATGGATAAGGAAGATGTGGTCCATATACACTATGGAGTATTATGCCTCCATCAGAAAGGATGAATCCCCAACTTTTGTAGCAACATGGACGGGACTGGAAGAGATTATGCTGAGTGAAATAAGTCAAGCAGAGAGAGTCAATTATCATATGGTTTCACTTATTTGTGGAGCATAACAAATAGCATGGAGGACAAGGGGCCTTATAGAGGAGTAGGGAATTGGGGTAAATTGGAAGGGGAGGTGAACCACGAGAGACTATGGACTCTGAAAAACAATCTGAGGGGTTTAAAGTGGCAGGGGGGTGGGAGGTTGGGGTACCAGGTGGTGGGTATTATAGAGGGCACAGCTTGCATGGAGCACTGGGTGTGGTGAAAAAATAATGAATAATGTTTTTCTGAAAATAAATAAATTGAAATAAATAAATAAATAAATAAATAAAGCCGGCCTCCCCCCCCCCCCCCAAATAAAGAGTGATGTTGAATGTTGGTGAACTGAGTTGTTGCTTTTTCAAATCGTCAGTCTCTGTGCCCCACACTGGAAATTTTTATGTTGGAAGAAGTCTCTTTTATATCTTTCTAAGTAACCACGAATTTTGATGTAGTTTAAAATAGAAGGTAGAGAATATATATACCTTGGAGAGAAATTGCTGCTTCATGGCTCTTGTGTACATTTCCTTTAGTAGATATTTCCAAGTTGTTTTCCACTCTGGTTTTACCAGCAGTATATGAGAAATTCATTTGTTCCATATCTTCTTAGTCTTTGGCATTGTCAATCCTTTTCATTTTGGCTATTCTTGTAGGTTGTAGTGGTATCATTGTGGTTTTAATTTGCATTTGATTAATGATTTATGTACCAGTTTAAATGGTAATTTGAATAGAATCCCCCCATTCACATCTTTCGTACGTTTCTTACTTTTCTACTTAGTTGCTCATTTTTAATTGACTTATAGAAACTATAGAAATTTTTTTTGTTATATATGTTGCAAATATTTTCTCCTGTTTTATGGCTGGTCTTTTTATTCTCTTAATGGTTCCTTTTGATATAGCCAAATTTGTTAGTTTCCCTCTTTTTGTTTAGTGCTTTTAGGCTTCTTTTTTTTTCCAATTTATTTATTTTCAGAAAAACAGTATTCATTATTTTTTCACCACACCCAGTGCTCCATGCAAGCCGTGCCCTCTATAATACCCACCACCTGGTACCCCAACCTCCCACTCCCCCGCCACTGCAAACCCCTCAGAAGACTTCTCCTATACTGACATCATGAAAGCATTCTCTGACATTATCTTCTGGAAGCTTTATAATTTTACAACTTATATTGAGATCTACATTGCACCTTGCTGTGGATCCTGACCTATGTCACCTATCCCCTGTCCCTTTCCCCTATCCATTCCCCTATCCATTGTCCTATTCCTTCCCTTTCCCCTGTCCATTCTCCCTTTAGGATCTTCTTCCACGAGTATGCTGAAGTCAGTTTTGGGTATCACCCTGAACCCCCGCCTCCCCAAAAAAGCTGCCTTACCCAAAGTTCTCTCCCTTCCATAGGGACAACCTACATTCAGTGTCTGCTAAATGGATGGTAAAAAGGTTTGGCCCCTTTGCTTAAATTGTGGGCAATTTTGAAGGGTCAGTTCAGCTTGGAGCAACTCATGTGATTGGTAGATGCCTTTGCTACAGCTGCATTGCAGTTCAGTCTTTACTTGGACTAATCCTCTTCTTTACTCCCACATAAATGTTGATCTTGATTGAGGGCATGCTTTGATAAACCTGTTGCACACAAATATTCATATCCTGGGGAATCTAGCCTAAAATGCAACTTGAAATGATGTTTATGAAAGGTGTCAAGTAAGGTTGTTTAGTTTTCCCTATGGATGCCCAGGTGATCTAGTGCCACTTATTGAAAAGTGGTTCTTTTCCCTTACCCTGCAAAATATCATAAACGTAGTGGCCATATTTGTCTGGGTTGGTATCTGAGCTCTAAATTCTCTTCCATTTATATATGTATATTCTTGGGTCAACAAATATTCTTGGGTCTAAAATTTTGATGTGTTGATATTCTGATAGACTTGTTCTTATCTAATAATAGCAATTCTTAGCTTCTTCAATTGTTACACAAGTTTTAGAATCATCTGATCAAATTCCAAAAAAAAAATCAGTTGTGATTTTATTTGGGTTGGATTAAATCTATATATTATAATTTAAGAGAAAGAACATATTTCAATACCAGGTCTTTGACCTATGTACATTGTGTACCCTTCCATTTATTTTGTTCTTCAATGTCTGTCAGTAAGGTTTTATAATTATCTGCATAGAGTTATTGCACATCTTTCAGTAGATTTATTCTTAAGCATTTTGTATTTTTATGCTATTACAGATGTTATATATTTAAAAATATTTTTTATTTTTCATTTATTGCTGGTACACAGAAATATGATTGATTTTCTGTGTGTTGACTTCACATTAGCCGCCATGCTCCTCACTTACTGACTTTAGTAATTTATTTGTAGATTATTTTTAAAGATTTTATTTATTTATTTGACAGAGATCACAAGTAGGCAGAGAAGCAGGCAGAGCGATAGGAGGAAGCAGGCTCCCTGCTGAGCAGAGAGCCCGATGTGGGGCTCGATCCCAGGACCCTGGGATCATGACCTGAGCCGAAGGCAGAGGCTTTAACCCACTGAGCCACCCAGGCACCCCTATTTGTAGATTTTTAAATATACACATTTATTTCACTGTTAATAATAGTAAGTTTCTTTTTTTAAAATTTTCTAATCATTATCTTTCCTTGTCCTGTTTAAGACCTCTATTAGTTAATAGAATTCATGTTAGTGGTCATCCTCAATCTTGTAAGAAAAGTTTTCAGGTTTTCACCAATAAATACGATGTCTTCTGGAAGTTTATTTTCAAAGATATAAGTGTTGGTCAGTTTTTGTTTGCCCATCTATATTTATTCTCTGCCATCTGCACTTTCTTTTCTTGGTGCTTGGAAGCTGATTTGTGTGGACAGTATCAGTAAAGCTCCTTTAGCTCCTGCAGTCCCACTGGGCTTAGCCAATAGCAGATTGGAGTATTTGTTCCTAAGGCTTCCTCCTGCTGGTAACAAATCCCTTTCTCCCTTTTTCCAAGTGCAGACAGATAGGTGTGCCATGTGCAGTTGATAATATTAACAAATTGCAGTCCTCTGATTGTGAGTCAGATGACCTGTATTCTGATAGTCACCAGGAAGTTGAAATGACATTCACCTCAGTCATTATGGTGAATGGTTGCCATATTTTCATCTTGAACTTCACCCTCTTAGATAGAGTCTCAAGTCTATCTCTGTAATAGACATCTTCTAGTTGGGCTGTGGAGCTGGAAAATATTGTAGACTTGACTGTCAGTCTGAGGGACAAGTGGTATGGGGAAGATGGAGCATGTCTAGGAGGACCTGGGATTTTGATTTAGTTTAAAGGGTGCTCAGAATAGATTTCAGGAGAAAGAAAGATGACATTGGAAGATCCCTGTTTTTCTCTGGCCTGGTCCTGGTGGTGGTTGAAGAATTAAATTTTGTGCATTTCTTTTGTTGACATTGATTTGGTGACTATTATTGGAGAATTTGCTGAGCTTTCCTATGGTTATTTTTATTTATTTTGTAGTTATAATTATTAAACAACTTTTTTTTTTTAGCTCTTTAATACATCTCCCATTAACTATATTTTCCCATTTCAGGGACCGTATGTTGGTGCTTATTTCATCATTTGAATAACAAATGGCGTGGCTAGGTAGCCTGGCTGAAGCCAAGTGAGGTGCCCAAAGACCAAATGCAGTGACAACAAATGATGTACTGACAGGGACACTGACTATGCAATCAGAATTTGCATTGGGTTCATTCCTCTTCTTCCCCTGATACCATTTTTCATTTGAAAGAGAAATAATGCTGTCCTATTTACCTCCCAAGATTGTTGTGAAGGTCATATTAAATGGTATAGATGACAGTACTTGCTAAATTTCCGGTTCTAAAGGGATGTTAGGAGTTATTATTTTATCTAACAAGGAGGATAGGGAGAAGTAGGAGAAAGTTTTGACAGTTTATAGGTTAGAAATATATTCTTTGCATCAGTTTCTATTGCTTTGGTCCTGTTTCATTTTCCGCTATATTTTATATATCAGCAACAGAAAGGTCCATTTCCTGAGGAGGTAGGAGGCCAACTTGGGCATCTATGAGTTGTGATTTGATAGAGGCCCTGGGAAATTACCTGTATCACAGGGAAGTGTTTTCATGATACCTGGGAGTCATTATCATCTCTGCTAGTTCTCGCCAGGTACTTAGTTCCATATGGACAGAGTGTGATACAAATCGTGTTTCTGGGAATTACTGTACACAGATGTCCTCATGTATAATTGCCCTTAATTAGTCACTTGACGTTCAATAACACATAAACATTTTGGAGCATTCAACCATTCTTGGGAAGAAATTATAGGTGCCTAAGAAGGAATCTTGACTCCTTTCATGATATTACCCATTTCATGAGCTCTGTAGACTCAATTTGTGATTACCTTTGATAGTATGAGAATAAAACCAAAGGATGGTTTGATATTTTTCACAAACTTTGACGTATGGGGGAGTAGTTTTTAAGGTTTAGCAAGTATTAACTGACTATTATGTGCTAGGGCATTACTTTGCATTAGGGAGAGAGAGCTAAGAACGATTCTGCTCACTCAAGGAGCTCATGGTCTAATTTTACCCTTGGATGACTATAATAAAAAATGGGGACCAGGACCATATAAGCAGCACTCTGTGAAGTGAGGATATGCTGACAGGTAAAGGACTTCTTAAGAAAAATTTTTAAGATGCACATCTTCTGAAGGGACCCTAGAAAGGGGCTCTTGCTTATGACTACATCTTTATTGGATATTAATCTTCTTGTAATGTTAAAAATAATTTCACTTGAAGTGTGTAAACCTGGCGATTCACAGACCTGTACCCCTGGGGATAAAAATACATAATATGTTTATAAAAAATAAAAAATTTAAATAAATAAATAAATAAAAATAATAATTTCACTTGATATTGCTTATTTCCTTAGGCACATATATTCCTGTATATCCAGACCATTTTATGGAGCTTTATAAATCTCTGTCAAATCAGTGACTAAAGTCACTTTAGCATTTTGTATTCTGAGCTACCATTTTCCATTTTAGAATTCATAGAAGTCTTTGATTCTTTTAAGACCAGAAAGTATCTTCCTTCAAGCAACAAAGAGCTATTTCCAAATATCCACAGTGACATTACAGGACATGTCCTTAACATTGTTTAGAAGAGGTTGTTGGGGCCATCTGTGTATATTTTAGGGCTTGTAGTCTGTCAGTTAATGGTGCCCTTGTTCCTTCCTTTACATACTTCTTGGTATAATTCTCTCAGAGGTACTCTGCGGCTATCTCAGACATGGTACTCCCGGCACAGGCTGATGTCTTTGAACTGCAGAGATCTGAAAGCAAGAAAGTTTATGTGATGCTCAACCAAGAGTTCAGAATTCTCTTCTGCACTCATCCAAAATTTTTAAAACTTCTTTTTAATAACCAGCCTCTTAAAATATTGGGGAATATCACTGGTTTTCTTGATGCTTTGCACTTTACGATGTATCTTTTAAAGAAATAGGTTAAGATGTGAGTTCTTAGATACTTGATGTATTATTCAGAACAAATTCGTTTGAAGGTGCATCGAGACCTTACCATTGGAGCTGCTTTTTCATGTTTCCTTTGTTTTAATTCACTCAGTGTTTGGGTCTTAGAGTCTAGAATTCATGGTGATGTGGCTTATCCTGTTGGGAAAAAAAATGCGTTTTGAAATATCATTCAAAAAAGCAGAAGTCTTTTTCCTTTTCCTTTGTAGCCTTCATTTAAAGAACCTACTTAATTGAGCCTTCTTGGAACTGTCTTGTGACCTGAAAACTGTGTCTGAACCTCTTCAGAACTCCCTATACACTCTGCATCATTTAACCATTGCCACAAACCAGGGCAAACAGACTCTCAGGATCCCACACTGTTATTCATGGAATAATGGCACTCATATCCTCAGAAGGGTTAAAATATTCCATGGGACTCTTTACACCTGGGAATTATTTCCTAATCTTTAAAAATTATACTCAGTAATAATCTGGAATTTGGAAACCTTTGTAATTCTGTCTTTTGCATATTTGACTAATACCTTTGTCTGGTCAGGTTGCTATAACAAAATACCACAGGTTGGGCAGTTTAAACAACAGAAATTTATATCTCACTGTTCTGGAGGCAGGAAGTTCAAGATCAAGGTGCTGGCAGATTCAGCGTCTGGTGAGAGCTCTCTTCCTGGTACAGATGTATGCTTTCTTGCTTTGTCCTTACATGGCCTTTTTTCAGTGTGTGCTCATGGGGAGGCAGAATAAGGTCTCTTGTCTCTTCCTCTTTTTATAAGGATATTAATCACATCATGAGGGTCTCACCTTAATCATCTCCAAAAGACCCCACCTCTAAATACCATCACATTGGGGGTTAGGGCTTCAACATATACATTTGGAAGGATATGGGGAGTAACACAAACATTTAATCCATAACAACTAGCAAATAAAATGAAAGAGAACAAAATGAAATGGAGTCCTCATGTGCAAAAGTTCCTGAAAAAGTTGAATTGGACATAGCAGAAGAATGAAGAATATGCCTCATGGATATCAATAACATTGAAATGTTATGAAGTCAGGCTCAAGCAACCTTCAAAATGTGCTTTATTATGGCCCAGCATGGAGGCAATGCTTTTGACCTTGGTTCTTACTTTGCAAAACGATATATCCAGAACAGTATGATAACAACAACAACAACAAAAACCAAAACCAAAACTAAAAACAAACAAACAAAAAAAACCAACCCTCTGTGTTGGCTCCTTGCCTGAGAACACAACCTTGGAGTTATGTTGGCAAATCAAAGCAGTCAGCATGACGTCAGAAACCATGCTTCAAGTCTGCAAGAGGTGATTGTGAATGGGAACAGTCACCAGGATTATTACACTAAGTGAAACCCATGCAATCTGACTTCCTGTGTGATAAAGAAAAACTGGTGGAAGCTGGATCTTTTCCTTCAAACAATGTGCCTGCCACCCACTCAGCTCTCTGCTTCCTTACAATAACATGTATTTGAGATGAAAAGTATAGATTGACTCTTTGCACCTCATTAAGCTCAACCTTCTGTCTTCCAAGCAGGAGTTTATGAAAACTAGTAAATGCCTGAAATTTTGTCACAATCCACTGAATAAGTAATTTCAGTTTTTCAAAAAATACTCATAGCAGTATTGTATGAAAAATTTTATAGCCAAGTTTTGGCTTTCTTCACAAGGTTTGAGTGGTATAACATGGAAGTAGCAGAGTTCAATCATTTCCACATTTGGGGTGTGTGTGTGTGTGTGTGTGTGTGTGTGTGTGTGTGTGTGGTGGGGAGTGGTTACGCTGTCCTGATACTTGGGAGTCATGGAAACAGCATGATTTGACTTGCTAATATATAAAGAGATATACAATATATATTATATATATTAATATATAATATAGTAGAATTTAACAGAAGGATAATGTGGAAAAAATTCTGTCCTTGATTTTGGCTCTTCCTGTTTTGTGAACTTGAATAAGTCACTTGGTTATTCTGATCTGGAATTCAATTTCCTCATCTATAAAAAGCAAGCTGGGATTAGACAATGTCTCAGTTTCCTCTCTTGTTAATTTTGGCCATTCTAACTGGTGTAAGGTGATATCTCAATGTGGTTTTAATTTGAATCTCCTTTAGGGCTAGTGATGATGAACATTTTTTCATGTGTCTGATAGCCATTTGTATGTCTTCATTGGAGAAGTCCCTGTTCATATCTTCTGCTCATTTTTTTTAATATGATTGCCTGTTTTGTGTGTGAGTTTGAGGAGTTCATTATAGATCCTAGATATCAACCTTTTGTCTGTAGTGTCATTTGCAAATATCTTCTCCCATTCCGTGGGTTGCCTCTTTGTTTTTTTGACTGTTTCCTTTGCTGTGCAGAAGCTTTTGATTTTGATGAAGTCCCAAAAGTTTATTTTCACTTTTGTTTCCTTTGCCTTTGGAGACATATCTTGAAAGAACTTGCTGCGGCTGATATCGAAGAGATTACTGCCTATGTTCTCCTCTAGGATTCTGATGGATTCCTGTCTCACGTTGAGGTCTTTTATCCATTTGTGTTGAAGGGGATGTGGAGAAAGGGGAACCCTCTTACACTGTTGGTGGGAATGCAGGTTGGTGCAGCATCTTTGGAGAAGAGTGGAGATTCCTCAAGAAATTAAAAATGGAACTTTTCTATGACCCTGCAATTGCACTCCTGGGTATTTACCCCAAAGATACAGATGTCATGAAAAGAAGTGCCATCTGTACCCCAATGTTTATAGACAATGTCTCAGCTTCCTTCCAACTCCAAACTCTAGTATGCCGTGACTTTACCATTAAGATCAAAGCTTCATGGAATAAATATGAATTTGGGAATCAGACAAACTTGGATTTTTATCCCTGCTCTGTTTCTTATTTGCTGTGTGAAACTGGGGAAACTTCGCCCTCCTAATGGCCCATTTCTTCACTTTAAAATAGGAATTCCAGGGGCACCTGGGTGGCTCAGTGGGTTAAGCCTCTGCTTTCGGCTCGGGTCGTGATCTCAGGGCTCTGGGATCGAGTCCCACGTTGGGCTCTCTGCTCAGCGGGGAGCCTGCTTCCTCCTCTCTCTCTCTGCCTACCTCTCTGCCTACTTGTGATCTCTGTCAAATAAATAAATAAAATCTAAAAAAAAAAAAGAAAAAAGAATAAAATAGGAATTCCAGCCTTCCCTTAGCATGGCTGGGAGATCTAAAACTATGTCAGATAGTTAGTATGGTACAGAGTAGGTGCTCAAAATTGGTGGTTATGATTATTAGTATTCTGAGAAAGATTGCTGTTCTATTTGTTTAGCAGTGAGACTCAGGTAGAACTGAGCTTGGAGCGTGTGGTTGAATAAGGTGATTGTTGGAAAGGAAAGATATCCTGGTAAGTGGTTTGTGATGCTGTTAATATTTGTAAAGCTAGAATTGGAGACTCTATGTGTTTTATTTATTTTTGTTCTTCTTGATTGTTTAAGAAGGTGTTTCAAGTAAGGCCCCCCTGTCTGTCTGCTGTCCTGTTCCCCGGCTGTCACAAAAGTATCTCAAGAATTATGTGAAAATAATCAGTCCCACGAGTCACATAAACCCCATTTATTTACCTTTTTAAGTAGATCCATTTCTTATGACACCTGAGCTTTATTCAAATTTTGGACACTTTATTGTTGCCCTGTGAGTCCACTCCACTATTAATAAATAATAGTTTTTATTTGTTGGCCTCTGATTATGCTGCTGCTTTTATTTTTATTATTTTATTTATTATTATTTATTATTTTATTATTATTTTATTTCCATTTTCACAAAAGTCCTCCAGCACTTTTGTTACATGTTCCAGATGAAGAAACCAAGGCTTGAAATGTTGAGTGGATTATCAAATATTATTCAGCCTTGAATTTAGGGGAAATTCATAACTGTTTCTAAAATTTGGGTTGTTCCTACTAAGATTTAATACATCAAATCAAAACAACCATTCAGTTTTTTGTTTTTGTTTGTTTAAGTCATAAATTGCATTGAACTAAAGAGTTTGATATTCTGTACTTATAGAAGTTTTCAGCTCTCTCTGAGAAAGCTAAAAACACTCTTTATAGGTTGGCTCCAAAATACCTTAAACATTGCTAACTGGAATGTTTTGCCAAATCAACTCCATTGTAGAGATGAAAGAACAATATTTAAGTATTATACAGTAAATTGGTGGCTGAATAAGGATTCTAGTATTGGACTCTGAGTTTCCCATCTGCTCTTTAATACCCAAGCTATCTGAGTTCTAAATTTATATGGAATCTGAATCTATATTGGTCTTTGAATTAAAAACAAGAAAGGGGAAAAGGTACTGATTTAATAATGCCAGGGATTAGGATTTTTAAATTATTTATTTATTTAAAAGATTTTATTTATTTATTTGTCAGAGAGAGAGAGAGAGCGAGAACACAAGTAGGCAGAGTGGCAGGCAGAGGCAGAGAGAGAAGCAGGCTCCCCGCCGAGCAAGGAGCCCGATGTGGGACTCGATCCTAGGACGCTGGGATCAGGACCTGAGCCGAAGGCAGCCGTTTAACCAACTGAGCCACCCAGGCGTCCCAGGGATTAGGATTTTAAACTTTTTTTTTTTAACCTCAGAGTACTTTTTAGTTAGTTTTATACTTTCTTTGCCTCAAAATATAGGCAATTTTTTTGTGTTCAATTCATTACTATACGTCATATATTTTTAATGCTAATCATATTCTTTATGGCTCTTCACAAATCCTTAAAAGCCTGACTTGAACATTAAAGACAAGCTGTAGATGAAGTCTATGGGTTTCATTTGAGCTCTGTACATCCACATTAAGAAGGCTGTAATAATGATTATGAATAAATGCATTCAAGGAAGAGAAAGATGACAGACAGAACTGCCACTTCAACTAATAGAAGAAAATGATCAATACCAACCCTGGTAAGTAGCAATAACAATAACCAATCCAAAGTATCAAAAAATCCCAGTGAATTGTAAAATATGGACTACATCTTTTTGAAATATTTCCAAACTTTTATTAGATTGAAAATGTGCTTTTCGAACAGGATTATGCTCTTCTTTTATTTTTTTTTTAAAGATGTATTTATCTATTTATTTCTAGAGAGAGGGAGAGTGCAAGAGAGGAAGAGGAGAGGGAGAGAGGGAAAGAAGCAGACTCCCTGCTGAGCACGGAGCCCAATATGGGGCTTGATCACACAGCCCTTGGATCATGACCTAAGCTGAAATCAAGAGTTAAGATGCTCAACTGACTGACCACCCTGCCACCCTGGATTCTGTCCTTCTTATGCTGCTTATAAGCAAGTGGTTTATAAACCAGAGATCTAGAAAACATACATCAAGCACAGTGTATCAATCTGGTTTCTATAGCAGTAATGCAATGTATATGTGCTGCTGAAGCGAGCACAGCAGTAATGCAATGTAATGAACAAACCCTAAATCTCATTGGCTTAACATAACAATTTCTTATTTCTTATTCCTTGCTCTGCTTGTCAGCTAGTGTGGTTCTGTCCCAGGCTTCAGGCTGAGTTCAAGTCTGCTCCAAAGATCTTTTGTCCTAAGGTCAGTAGTTACTTGAGTTATTTTTTCTTCTCATAGAGGATGTCATAATGTCAAAGGGGGCAAATGGATGCATGTGATGCTTATAGCTGGGAATTGACAGTTTCACTTCCACTCACGTATCAGGGAACACAGGTCACATAGCTGAGCCCCACTTCACTGGCACATTAAAATATATGCTATGGTTCATCTCACAGTGAACCTTGATAAAGATATGGAGGGATGAAAAATTGAACAAATAAAATCCGGCATATGTGATGGCTAAGTGAAGCTTTCTGAAGACACCAAGAAATTAGACCCATAAAGTTTATAACACTGATCCGTGCTGTTTCTACCAACACTGAGACTTGACTGTTGTTTGTTGACTTCTCTGGAAATCCCAAGAGAAAAGGCAATAAGAAGGGAAATGAAATTCCATTTGGTTGAGAAACTTGCATTCATGGCAGCAGAGATGATTTATTGAGATGTGCTACAGAATCAAGTCAGCCCCAGAATGTTGGAGTCTGTCTCTGAGCCTGTCAGCCCATGAGCTACTTTGCTCATTAGCATACGTACTCGTTGATTGCCTCTTAAGTTCAAGGCATGGAGCTTGGTGCTTTAGAAAAAAAGGGAAGTAGTGAAAATTAGGAGAGAATTGAATAAATCCAGGTAGGAAAAGATGGTGTTTTGTAAAGGGAAAGTCAGGAGAGAATGGATGGGGTAAAGAGGGTTGATATTCAGGCACTAATGTTCCTGAGGAAGGAAGGAAGTTAGGGAAAGCCTACATAGGGGAGGAAAAGATCTTTTTCCTTTACCCTTCTAAATGAAGAGGCCCCAGATTAACAAGAGAAAAGCATACACATTTATTTAATGGAAGTTTTATGTTACCTGGGAACATTCATGAGGATGTAGTTAAACCTGAGTGTTTTTGTGCTAGGTATGATGAAGAGTCATGGAAAAATGTGATAAGACAGAAAAAAGTATGAGCTTAATGCAGTTCTGGGAGAAACTGTGAGCACTGTTCATTTGGATTGCTCTTGACATTCCTGTGTCTTCAGAGATAAGGATACTCCTTTCCTCTTGGGGTAGGGAGGGTACCTCTCACTTGAGGTTGTGTGACCTGTCAGAAAATCCTGCCTGCACTTGTCTTCTCTCCAATTCTTACAGCTCGAAATATTCAGTAGGCCAAGGTGCCAGATTTGGGGATAACTTGTCCTGAGTGCTGTCACCTGTGATTGGAATGGGACGATAGTGGTTCAGTCACTTAGCAAATATTTACAAATATCTTTAGTATTCCAACTCAGGAAGTATATTATGTGTCATGAATACAAAGAAGAATGACCCAGTCCTTACTCTCAAGTCTCTGAGAGGGGAAGTCATACAAGTGAACAGACAATTATTAAGCAGCCTTTTAAGTTCAGAGGTAATCGTAAACATAAAGTCCTTCAAGAGTGCAATAAAAGCATGTAGTGAAGACCTCAGAAGTTAGCAGAGACTTCTAGGAGCACTGGCATTATGCCAGGGTCCAGAAGGGCTTTAGATCATGACATAGGCTTTAACATAAAAATATAAGTGATGGCAGAGGAACAAAATTTATAATAGTGGTAATGATCAAGGAATCTACAGTATTCCAGGTGGGGAGCCTGGATCCCAGGATGCTTGTGATCAGGACCTGAGCCAGAGGCAGACAATCTTAACCACTGAGCTACACACACACACACCCTAAGTATTCCAAATTTAAAGGAGGAGAGTGGAAGAAGGAATGGCAGGTCTGAAAACTTGGGGAACAAGCTGTGGGGTCCAAACCCTCCACTTCTCAGGGAGAAACCAGAAGTTGTGAGTTCTCTTCCTGGTGTGTGTTGCTGTGCTGGAGGTGGGGTTTATGGCAAGATTGTGTCTCAGACTTTCCTACTCATTTTGATGTGCTTTTTGTTTGTTTGTTTTACAATTTATCCAGTGTTTTTATTTTTTTAAAAGATTTTATTTATTTATTTGACAGACAGAGATCACAAATGGGCAGAGAGGCAGGCAGAGAGAGAGGGAAGGAAGCAGGCTCCCTGCGGAGCAGAGAGCCCAATGCGGGGCTTGATCCCAGGACCCTGGGATCATGACTTGAGCCGAAGGCAGAGGCTTTAACCCACTGAGCCACCCAGGCGCCCCTATCCAGTGTTTTTAGATATCAGCTAGTTTCTGGATTTTTTTCACAGGTAATTGTTCCATATGTAGCTTTGGTTCTGGTGTGTCCCTGGGAGAGACTGAATTCATAATCCTGCTATAGTTGCTGTCTCAAACCAGAACTCCTTTTGAAGTCACATTCCTTTTATTTATTTATTTTTTATTTATTCCCATTTATTTGCTTATTTGTGTATTTATTTATTTATTTACTTATCCAGTGTAATTAACATAAAGTGTTACATGAGTTTCAGGTGAATAATATAGTAATGCAACAATTCTATACATTACTCAATGCTCATCATATATGTACTCTTTAATCCCCATCGTCTATTTCATCCCTTCCCCTACTTCCCTCCTGATAACCATTAGTTTGTTCTCTATACTTAAGAGTTTGTTTTTTGGAGATGGCAGTGTGGCTCAGTGGGTTAAATATCTGCCTTTGGCTCCGGTCATGATCTCAAGGTCCTGGGATCGGGCTCCTTGCTCAGCGGGGAGCCTGCTTCTCCCTCTGCCTGCTGCTCCCCCTGCTTGTGTACTCTCTCTCTCTCTGACAAATAAATGGATAAAATCTTTACATAAGAGTCTTTTTGGGTCTCATTTTTCTTTGTTTGTTTTGTTTCCTAAATTCCACATATGAGTGAAATCATATGGTATTTGTCTTTCTCTGACTTACTTCATTTAGCATTATACCCTCCAGATTCATCCATGTTGTTGCAAATGGCAAGATTTTATTCTTTTTTATGGCTGAAGAATATTCCATTGTATATATACCACATCTTTTTCATCCATTCATATATCAGTAGACACTTGTGTTGCTCCCGTATATTGGCTATTGTAAATAATGCTGCGATAAACATGGGGTGCATTTTTTTGGAATTTGTGTTTTTGTATTCTTTAGGTAAAAATACCCAGTAGTAGAATTATTAGATCATAGGATAATTCTACTTTTAATTTTTTGTTTTTGAAAACACAGGGAAATTAGAGAATTGATTCCATTTACTATAGCACTAAGAACCATAAGATGCTGGGGAATAAACCTAATCAGAGGTACTTCTAATTTTTTAAGAAAGCTCCATTCTGTTTTCCACAGAAAGTCACATTCCTTTTAAGTGTTATCATTTACTACTTTTTAACTAACTATCTCATTAAGATACACCCTGCCTCTTCAAGTGGTTTGCATATTCTTAAAGAACAAGGAACTTGGTGTGCATTGTTCTTAACAATTTTTTTTTTTTACACATGAGATTTAGTGGAGTGGTATTGAAATATATTAGAGATAAATATAAGTGAATATAGTGAAATGGGTGAAAATGTGTTTTGTCATAGGTCTCTTTTAGAAAGATGCAGAATAGTAAGCAAGCGGACATTTATGAGGCAAAGAGGCTTATTAAAAGGAAAGTTGAAACAGACATTCATTTTTTATATAGATGAATGATGAAAATTATATAAATGAAACTAAGTAAAATAAATGCAATTAATACATAGTAATATAATGTTAGTTTTAATAATCATACTTATAACAGTGACTCAATATATAGAAATCTTTTTACTCTTAAGGTCTTCAGAGATTGGCTTACACTCTTGGCAAGCATGTCATGGACTTGAATGTGGTTGTTTTCTGGGGTAACATGAATGGAAAATAAATCAATTCACAGAAGAATTTTATTATAGTTCATGAACATTTTTTTTTGTGGGACATAGTCTCAAATATATTCCGAGGAACATAAGGCAGGTCTTGTCAAACAGATGAAATAAATATAGAAAAGTCTATTACTTTAAATAAAAAAATCAATCACTATATTGGAAACTGAATTGTCTGAGAACACATTAAACATATGAAAGAACTGTGCATTAATTAAAGGCTGGTGTCCAGGAGATATTAAAGATCTCATCCAATGATAGCCTGTTTTATATCTTAGCCTTTATTATAATATTGAAGGAAAAATGTTTCTATATAGGAACAAACAAACCCAAAACTTCCCACCCACCAATCTAATAAAAAACAAAAACCAATAGTCCTGTTGACTTTTTCCTGTTTTGTTTTACCATATTTTTTGAACATGGGGACTTAAAAGATATTTAGTGAATAAATAAGAAAAGGAAGGGGTGGTTAAAAATTATAGTAAGGAAGTAAAGCATGAAATGAAGGTTCGGTGGAGATAATCTGTCTTAACATGACCTTAAATATGACTTTCCTACAAATTGAGAAGAAAAAGGGGTTTTTTGGTAGATTTCCAGACCTATAATTTAAAACCTCATTACATTAATATTTAACCACTTCACTTCACATCTGGGTTGCTTTTATTTCTCTCTGAATTTGAGCTGTTATGGCTTGAAGTTTGAAATATCATAAATATTGTGGTTTTAGTGCTTTTAGTTTCATAGCTATAAGTATGTTCAGAGTGCTTTTTCATTAAGGGATAAGTTTATTGGGAACCTTCTAAATGCTTAATCGTAGCTCAGGCAGCTTTAGGGGATTTTGAAGAAAATGAAAATAAATGCAGAAAAATCAGGATAAAGGGGACACAATGGACTTAAAAATGTCAGGAACTAAAAACTTAATGAAAGGGAATACTTAATGTTGGATGATTTTGGGCAGATTATAGAATCTTTACCATATGCAAATAATAGATATTTTAATACACAGAATTGTGAACTGGCACAATTTGACAGCATGGCCCTAGAATTTTGGAATGTCTTGTGCCATCACCTCATTTGATTAATGTGGAAACATGAGAGCCTTTCCAAAGTCACAGAACTATTAGTGTGAAGGCCCTAGATTTTTAGCACTGTGCTTTCCTTTTGTCATAGGTATAATATCCTTTCCTAGCATGAACAGTTGGGTGAGAGACACCTGACTTGAGCATCTCCTAACATTCATCAAATTTATCAAACTTTGTAGGGACTCTTGGGAGATTACTTCTCATATGCATGCCTAATGTCCTTGCCTGTAAAAATAAACATATTTTGTCCTTGCCTGTAAAAATAAACATATTTTCTTCTAAAAATTCTAAAAAAGTTATAAAAATTAATGGGGAAATGGTTCTAAAAAACACTGTCTCTTCTTTGCACAATCAAGAGATTAATTGAACCAGATGATAGCAAACATTACTTCTGCTTCTAAAAGAGACAGACCCACAATTCCTGAATAGATGAGAACTTTTGTTTTCACTTTTCCTTGCTAACTTGAGTTCATCCTTCAAAACTCAGTACTTGGGAGTCAGCTCTTCTTTTCGCTCTTGGTAGGGAGTGGGTACAACTACTTCATGCCCCCATAGTCCCCTGTGCCTACTGCTCATATTTTCCTTGCTATGTGTATCAGTCTTCCTCCATTTAAATTTCTTTGATGTTGGATGCTGTTTAATTTAACTTTGTAACCCAAATGCCTTGCACAGTATTTGGAACTGAGTAGGATCAAAACAAGTATTTGTCAAGTCAAAGAAAAAAAAAAACTAAGATGTTTTCAGCATCTGAGTTTGTTGGTGACAATGGGCTAGCACTTAGACATGATGGTCAGTGTATGTGAGGTTCTAGATTATTAAGGTAAATTTTAAGTGTAGAACTATCTCCCCTACCCTAGAATTAGATTTGAACTAGAATTGCCATTTGACCACCTGTCAAAGAAAAATTTCTCTTTCAAGTCAATTGTTTATATCTGGCGGTAAATGGAGAATAAGAAAGAGAAGGGGATACATGATCAAAGATAATAGAAGGGGAAAGGAAGGTGAGTTCAGGGTAACACTATTTATATGAACTGAATTTGTAATCATCATTGCAATTAATATCATAATGATTATTTGACATCAAATTGTCACTAACATTTTTATGGGTATAGTGAAGGCATTTATTCATGAATAGTGCCTATTTTCCTCAGTTTTCTAATAAGCAAGGAAATAAATACATCCTTTATTTGACTTAATTGAATTTCCAGTTATATGTTAGAGTTCTATTTAAAATATAACCAGAAATTTATGCCAAGTAGAGAGAGCAGTTGAAGGAATTAAAAGTAAAAATTATGACATTTAAAAAATACTGTTTTCTAGGGCTCAAATAAAATAAAGGTGATAAAAGCTAATGCATCATTGAAGATTCAATATAAATTGTAAGGACTTGACTCTTCACTGACTATTGAAGTAATTTATTAGAAAATAGATCAGACTGTACCACAGAGAAGGAAATTTTTAAGGCATCAGGTGGTAGTTGGACAGGATGACCTTTATTGTCCCTTCCAACCCAGAGATTCTGTAAATGGATGAAAACCCAATAATGAGGAAGGTGCTAATGACACACCGTAGTGCCCTCTATTTTTAAAATGAATATTTTAAATGTCAATATGTTATTTGTTTTCAATGCCTGTAACTTTTATCATAAAAAAAATTCATGTTACCATTTCTCATTCAAGCTTCTAATGATAGACTGTGACCTTTTTCTGGGGGAAAAAAAGGCAAGTCTGTCTGAATTCTTGTTACAAAGAAGTAATGCAAATGAAAGAGGTTCCAATTCCCCAAAGGCTGCTAAATGACACCCTCCAAGTATAACCTGCTGGTCTCCAGAGGGTAATTAAATTGCAGATCAGGAATATATCTGTGATTTATTTTAGGAGACCAGGCTGGAGAAAATAAAATACACCTGACCTTTAAGTTTTTAGGTTTGTAGGGGAATTATTAGTGAAGTTAGTTGTGACTCTAGATTTTCAGTATTTGGTAAGAAATTTCTACCAGGCTGCAGTGCTATTTGCTCTAATGGAATCTTAATGGTAAATTATAAACATAGAATAAGAAACTATACTGAAATTGCCCAATAGTTTGCTGCACTAAGTGGAGAATTTATGACCCATTTATGAAGAACTGTCCTTAAAATTTGTAGTTGTCTGTGCACATTGGCAAATAGCAGTATGAAACTGATCAGAATAGAGGAAGTCCCTCCAAACTTGTCAAATGGGCAGAGGAGAGCAATCCTTAGGTGAACTAGTTTCTACTATCTGTTTTTGGTCAACTTTACTAAACTTTACTAAAATGTTTTATTGCATACATTGGTTGATCTTTTAAAAGAGTTTAAAATGTTTAATTTTATGAACTTGACATTTTGCCATTTTATTCTCCTTCTTAGATGAGAGTATTTGGTTAGACGCCACCTTTAGCTCATTGAATATGAAACCTTTATTGGTTTTTTTCTTGGGTGTGTGGGAATCTATAATGTAAATTTGGAAGCAAATTTTTATTTTACTAAATCCATTGAAGTTTTTCTTTGTAGGCTGCCTAGGGGGTATGAGGAGAGAGATTAAGAAAACAGATGTTTGCAATTTAAGGACACATCTTACAGATAGCAGCTTGGAGAACTTCCTAAGTGTGGATGACTTCTTTGCATGTTACAGGATACCAAATCCAATATTGGCTTTAGGAAAGAGAATTGTGATTTCAGTAAATCCAAGTGTTTGAATCCATTTAGTGTGGGATAGATTAAAAAACTGTAAATTCTCCATCTTGAGTTTAAGAACAACAGAATTCTGCACATTAAATTCCTTTCATGGGAAACTGAGTCCATGAGATAACTGTGTGTGGAATGTGAAAAAGAGGAGAAAATTAGGAAAAAATGTCAGTCTTTTTTTTGTAAATAGATAACAGGAATGAATAATAATTAAAATTTAATATTTAATTACAGTCAGACTTGCACATTTCTGACCTGATGTGAGCATCAGGAGGAAAGGGTATATTATAGAAGATGGTAGCTCTGGGGTACTCCTAATTTAACACCCAAGTGTGGGAAAATTGAAATTGTAAGAATTGTGATAGAAATGCAAAAAAAAAAATAAGCAAAATAAACTATGTAAATTGTGAAACATACTCCACAGCTCAGTTTACTCTGTGATAAAGTAACAGTTACAGATTTTCCATCTAGCTAATAGAGGGATCTACCTCATCATGTTAAACGATCTCTGTCTTCTCCTTCCCTTGCAATTATGTTTTTTTTTTTTTCATGCTTACATCTATGTTCTAAGTGAGAATGTCCAAATTAAGCTACTGTTGTTACTGATGTTGCTTTAGCTCCCACCAACACTTCCGATGTGATAAGTCTGGACTAAAGAAAGCCTTTACAAAAATTTAAGTTCATTGACTCTCTCAAAAATCCTACAAATTCAGTAGTTTCATTAACTTCCTTACATGAATGAGAAAAGAGGCTTAGAAGGGTTTGAGGCAGACACTCAGCTGCTTAACCTATGTCTTAACTACTGTTCCATAGTTCCTCTAATTTTAATGACATTTGTCTGTAGAAGATTTAGAGGTTTAAAGGCCCTTGCCTCAACTTCACTGTCAAAACTCAGTCTGGACCTCTGCTCCTAGGATGCCGTTTCCTGGCTTGTTTCATACCATACACGACATCTTACACTTGATTTCTGAGCCTGGCTGTCATGAGAAGACTCTGTGCTCTCCTCTTCCCAGGTTGAACCCATACTGTATGTAGTCTACTAATTATTAATTAAACAACTATTTGCATGCCTGCTATTGGATGCTAATTTTGGAGACCCCCCTAAATGGGTAACACCCAGCCCCTGTGATTAAAAAGGGGAAGATGAGGGGACAGGAATATAACTTAACAACAAAGTTATTGCTATTGTTCATTATCTTCTTATTGAAGAGGAGTTTGTTGGTATGACATCTAGACTGCCTTATTTTTTTCTGGCAGATGTTCTGCTTTAAGCTGCTTATGCCTTCCTAGCTTGACTTTTTTTTTTTTTCTTCACTTATAGCCCTAGGATTGCATTGAGATTCATTTACTAGTTTTTTTCCCCACCTGTGTTTAGAACCAACTGATATGGACATAGAAATCCAATACGTGGAGATAAATGTTTTATAATATCTATAAAGTTATCTGGAGATTGTATCTGAGGTCAGCCAAGTGAGTTTTTGAATACACCCTCAATGCAATGGGCAGCTCTAGGAAACCACAGACCAAAGGGCCAGGCTCCTGCTACTGCACAGTAGGGAGAAGACTGTGCATATTCTCTCATCTGATACACAGATCATGAAGGATGCAGGAGAAGAGCTGGGCATGGCTGGTTTATTCTAACACCCACAATTAGAGGGAAGGGTGAGGGGTGATAGAGAGAGCCCAGAATAATCATCTAGTGGAGGTCTCACTGCATAGACACATGAAGAGCAAGAAACAAAGGTTCCCTCCCTCAATCCACATGAGTCTGGATTGAAAAATGTGGTTAAAAATCTCAATCAAATGAAAAGCCATATACAGAAATAGGCAATTCTTATATAGGGAATTTTCTTTTTTTCCGTCATTTTTCCCCAGATTTATTGAGGTATAGTTGACAAAATTATAAGGTATTTAAAGTATACAGTGGGATGATTTGATTTATGCTACATTATGAAAGCATTTCTTTCACTGAATTAATACATCCATCACTTTATATATGAACCTTTTTTTTTTTTTTTGGTGAAAACATTTGGGTTTTACTCTCTTACCAAATGTCAGTTGTACAATATAGTGTTACCAATTACAGTCACCATGTTATATATTAAGTTCCCAGACTTTAGTCATCTTATAACTGAAACTTTATACTCTTTACCAACCTCTCCCTGTCCCTGGCAACAACTTTTCTTTGTTTCTATGAGTTCACCTTTTTTTGTTTATTTGCTTTAGAATCTACATATGATTGGTACCGTGTGGTATTTGTCTTCGTCTGGCTTTATTTCACTTAGCATAATGCCTTCCAGTTTCATCCACGTTGTCACAAATGACAGGATTTCTTTCTTTTTAAAAGCTGAATGATATTCCATTATGTCTAGGTATATATACCACACTCCCATATTCACTGCAGCATTATTCATAATAACCAAAGTAAGGAAACAAACTCTTCATTTGTTAATGGATACTTAGGTTGTTTTCATACCTTGGTTATTGTGAATAATGCTGCAGTGAACATGGGAGTGCAGATATCTCTTGAGATAATGATTTTGTTTCCTTTGAGTATAGAACCAGAAGTATGATTGCTTGATCATACGGTAGTGGTAGTTTAGTTTTCAATTTCTGAGGAAACTCCATATCATTTTCTATAGTGGCTGTACCAGTTTACATTACAGGGAGGTTAGTTTTATAATGCATCAGTGTTGTAGAATGCATCAGAGATAGAGTCCCAGAAGAGGTGACACTAGTTGACTTTTGAGGAAGGAAGAGGAGTTTGCTGGGTCCAGACAGCTATTTACTGCCAGTCCTGCACTGATAAATTCACCAGTAGGTGGACTCTACTACCACAGCCTTTTCGATTCCAAGCCAGGTCTGAGAGTAGGGTGCTAGCTTACTTCAACCCTTGAGTGTGCTCATAGAATGGTATCCTGTTCTTGGAGGAGTTTATCCATCATGGAGCCTGTCAGATAGTTTGGTGTGCTTAGCATTTCAAATTTATATGAACTGAAAGCATTGAGAGGTTTGGAGGATAAATCCACATTTCTTAGTTTTGTTTGGCATTTTGAAATCCTTTGCCAGAGCAGCTAAAAGTTACATTTACCACTTGGATTCATTATGCTGACTTTTTCGTAAGGAATTATTCTTTTTGATAGTAGTGTGCAATAGTTTTTAAAATGTTTTCCTATACATTAGTTCATTTATCTTGACAGTTAATCAATAAGACAAGGCAATAGTTCTTTTCTCCATTTTACAGAAGTGGATGGTGACATTAGAGAAGTTAAGGTGTATCTCTTAGACCAGTGCTGTCCTAAAGAAATCTAATGCAAACCAGATACTTAGTTTTAAGTATTTTGAGTGCCGCATTAAAAAAGTAAAAATAAGTAGGGGAAATTAATTTTAGTAATATATTTTATTTAACCCAATGTGTCCAAATGTCATTTCTGCATGTAATTAACTTAAGAATTGTTAATGAGATACTTTATGTTGTATTTTTCTTTTTCAGTCTTTGAAATCCAGTATGTAATTTATACTTAAAGCAGGTTTTAATTCAGACTAGCCACATTTCAGGTGCTTACTAGCCATAAGTGGCTACTGGCTACCATATTAGACACTACAGACTTCAATAAAAATTGTACTGCTGGGGTGCCTGGGTGGCTCAGTGGGTTAAGCCTCTGCTTTCGGCTCAGGTCATGATCTCAGGATCCTGGGATTGAGCCCCGCATCGGGCTTTCTGCTGAGCAGGAAGCCTGTCGCCTCCCACATCCCCCGCCTTCGTCTCTGACTACTTGTGATCTCTGTCAAATAAATAAATAAAATCTTAAAAAAACCCAAAAAACCAAAAACCTGTACTGTTGCCTTTTCTACTATACATTAAATTGACCTACTGTTAGTCTGACTAATGGAGTAGGGTTGTATTTTCAAGAGTTGTGATAAATCTAAATAACTTCATATACAAACTTTTTGTTGTTTTCCCTGAGAACATCATTTACCTTTGTATCACTTGATTATTTCCACAGATGTGGTCTGTGCACCCTGGAGTAGTATTCCCTAATAGAGGAATTGACAGAAACACACAGATAATTGAACAGAGCTCTAATCAACACTCCTTGAGCAGCCAGTTAGTAGTGAGTAAGTTCACCTTTGTATGTTAGGAATGAGAGAGCCTACCCAATAATCTCAAATTTGTGTGAAAATGCTTATATAAATGGATTTGCATAATCCATAATAATCCATAAATAAAATTAAGAATTTACATCTAATCTTCCTCTGGCATCATTCTTTGTTTGGCCCTACTATTTTCAGTCTGTGTAGGCCAAAATTTCATTTCTATTGATTGTTTAGTGTGGGTGGAATAGGTTGGCAGACATTTTTATTGACTAAATGAAAGATAAGCCTTCATGAGATTCATCATCTGTTTTCCTGAAATAGCAACTCTACATTTTCCAGGTAGCTAAACGGAAAAATCTCAGCCATTTTAGACAGCTGCTTCGGAATTTTATATTCTGTAGAGGTTTAAAGATCTGTAAATCTTAGATTTTCAGACATGTAAGCATACATGTATGTTTGATTCTAGGGGGTTCTATTCCTTCCCTTCAGAAAACCAAAATCAGGGTGCCTGGGTGGCTCAGTGGGTTGAGCCACTGCCTTCGGCTGGGGTCATGATCTCAGGGTCCTGGGATCGAGTCCCACATCGGGCTCTCTGCTCAACAGGGAGCCTGCTTCCTCCTCTCTCTCTCTGCCTGCCTCTCTGCCTACTTGTGATCTCTCTCTCTCTCTCTCTCTGTCAAATAAATAAATAAATAAAAATCTTTAAAAAAAAAAAAAAAAAAAAAAGAAAGAAAACCAAACCAAAATCAAAATAAAACAAACCCCAAATACTTTTGTTGGAAAAAACTTCCAGAGAGAGAATATTTGAAAGCTCCAGATAAAATAAGAGCCCATTGTTATCCAGTCTTTCAGGACTAATTACTGAATTTTACTTTCTCTTAGTGTTTACTCTACAAAGCTGGCCTTTTGTGCCGTTGCCAACCATCTGTAGTCACATGCTCAAACTAATGCATTTCATGCAATCTCTAATTCCCCTAATTAGAGGTAACATTTTCTTCTCCTGGTTCCCATAATACTTTGCTTATATATTTTTTATTAATAATTTTATGAACATATAATGTATTATTTGCCCCAGTGGTCTAGGTCTGTGAGTCGTCAGGCTTACACATTTCATAGCATTCACCACAGCACATGCCCTCCCTAATGTCCATAACCCAGCCAGCCTATCCCTACGCCACACCTCCCAACAACACTGTTTGTTTTGTGACATTAAGAGTCTCCTATGGTTTGTCTCCTTCCTGATCCCATCTTGTTTCATTTTTTCCTTCCCTAAACCCCAAGATCTCCTGCACTGCCTCTCAAATTCCTTATATCAGGGAGATAATATGATAATGTCTTTCTCTGATTGACTTATTTCGCTCAGCATAATACCCTCTAGTTCTACCAATGTCATTGCAAATGGCAAAATTTAATTTTTTGATGGCCGCATAGTATTCCATTGTATATGTATGTATGTATATACATATATATATGTGTGTGTGTATACACACACACACACACACACCACCTCTTCTTTATCCATTCATCTGTGGATGGACATCTAGGTTCTTTCCATAGTTTGGCTATTGTGAATATTGCTACTATAAACATTTGGGTGCATGTGCCCCTACCCACTAGAGTGATTGCTGGGTTGTAGGGTAGCTCTATTTTCAACTTTTTGAGGAACCTCCATGCTGTTTTTCAGAGTGGCTACACCAGCTTGCATTTCCACCAACATTGTAGGAGGGTTCCCCTTTCTCTGCATCCTTGCCAACATCTGTCATTTCCCAGCTTTTTAATTTTAGCCACTCTGACTGGTGTGAGGTGGTATCTCATTGTGGTTTTGATTTGTATTTCCCTGATGCCAAGTGATGTGGAGCACTTTTTCATGTGTCTGTTGGCCATCTAGATGTCTTCTTTGCAGAAATGTCTGTTCATGTCCTCTGCCCATTTCTTTATTGGCTTATTTGTCCGTTGGGTGTTGAGTTTGATAAGTTCTTTATAGCTTTTGGATACTAGCCCTTTATCTGATATGTCATTTGAGAATATCTTCTACATTCTGCCAGTTGTCTTTTGGTTTTCTTGACTGTTTCCATTGCTGTGCAAAAGCTTTTGATCTTGATGAAGTCCCAGTAGTTCATTTCCGTCCTCGCTTCCCTTGCCTTTGGTGATGTTTCTAGGAAGAAGTTGCTGTGGCTGAAGCCGAAGAAGTTGCTTCCTGTGTTCTCCTCAAGGATTTTGATGGATTTCTGTCGCACATTGAGGTCTTTCATCCATTTTGAGTCTATTTTTGTGTGTGGTGTAAGGAAATGGTCCAGTTTCATTTTTCTGCATGTGGCTGTCCAATTTTCCCAACACCATTTGTTGAAGAGACTCTGTTTTTTCCATTGGACATTCTTTCCTGCTTTGTCGAAGATTAGTTGACAATAGAGTTGAGGGTCCATTTCTGGGCTCTCTATTCTGTTCCATTGATCTATGTGTCTCTTTTTGTGTCAGTATCATACTGTCTTGAAGATTAGAGCTTTGTAATAGAGCTTGAAGTCTGGAAATGTGATGCCACCAAATTTGGCTTCCTTTTTCAACATTCCTCTGGCTATTTGGGGTCTTTTCTGGTTCCATATAAATTTTAGGATTATTTGTTCCATTTCTTTGAAAAAAAAAATGATGGTATTTTGATAGGGATTGCATTAAATGTATAGATAGCTTTAGGTAGCGTAGACATTTTCACAATACTTGTTCTTCCAATCCATTAGCATGGAACATTTTTCCATTTCTTTGTGTCTTCCTCAATTTCTTTCATGAGTACTTTATAGTTTTCTGAGTACGGATTCTTTGCCTCTTTTTTTTTTTTTAAAGATTTTATTCATTTATTTGACAGATCACAAGCAGACGGAGAGGCAGGCAGAGAGGGAGATAGAGGGAAGCAGGCTCCCTGCTGAGCAGAGAGCCGACACGGGACTCGATCCCAGGACCCCAAGATCATGATCCGAGCCGAAGGCAGCGGCTTAACCCACTGAGCCACCCAGGCGCCCGATTCTTTGCCTCTTTGGTTAGGTTTATTCCTAGGTATCTTATGGTTTGGGGTGCAATTGTAAATGGGATTGGCTCCTTAATTTCTCTTCCTTCTGTCTTGCTATTGGTATATAGAAATGCAACTGATTTCTGTGCATTGATTCTATATCCTGACACTTTACTGAATTCTTGTATGAGTTCTAGGAGTTTTGGAGTGGAGTCTTTTGGGTTGTCCACATAAAGTGTCATATCATCTACAAAGAGCAAGAGTTTGACTTCTTCTTTGTGGATTTGGATGCCTTTATTTCTTTTTGTTGTCTGACTGCTGAGACTAGGACTTCTAGTGCTATGTTGAATACCTGTGGTGACAGTGGACATCCCTGCCATGTTCCTGACCTTAGGGGAAAAGCTCTCAGTTTTTCCCCATTGAGAATGATACTCGCTGTGGGTTTTTCATAGATGGCTTTGATGATATTAGGGCATGTGCCCTGTATCCCTACACTTTGAAGAGTTTTGGTCAAGAAAGGATGCTGTACTTTGTCAAATGCTTTTTCAGCATCTACTGGGAGTATCATATAGTTCTTATTCTTTATTTTATTATGTATCACATTGATCAATTTGCAGATGTTGAACCAACCTTGTAGCCCAGGAATAAATCCCACGTGGTCGTGGTGAATAGCCTTTTAATGTACTGTTGGATCCTATTGGCTAGTATTTTGGTGAGAATTTTCACATCTGTGTTTATCAAGTATATTGGTCTGTAATTCCCCTTTCTAATGGGTTCTTTGTCTAGTTTTGGGATCAAGGTCATGCTGGCCTCATAAAATGAGTTTGGAAGTTTTCCTTCTATTTCTATTTTTTGGAACAGTTTCAGGAGAATAGGAATTAATTCTTCTTTAAATGCTCGGTAGAATTCCCCTGGGAAGCCGTCTATCCCTGGGCTCCTTTCTTGGGAGATTTTTGATGACTGCTTCAGTCTCCTTACTGGTTATGGGTCTGTTCAAGTTTTCTATGTCTTCCTGGTTCAGTTTTGGTAGTTTATACATCATCCCTCCCTTCCAGATTGTCAAATTTGCTGGCGTATAGTTGCTCATAATATGTTCTTATAATTGTTTGTATATCTTTGGTGTTGGTTGTGATCTCTCCTCTTTCATTCATGATTTTATTAATTTAGGCCTTTTCTCTTTTCTTTTTGGTAAGTCTGGCCAGGGGTTTATCAATCTTATTAATTCTTTCAAAGAAACAGCTCCTAGTTTTGTTGATTTGTTCTATTTGTTCTATTTTTTTTTTTTTTTTTTTTTTGGTTTCTATTTCACTGGCTTCTGCTCTGATCTTTATTATTTCTCTTCTCCTGCTGGGCTTAGGCTTTCTCTGTTGTTCTTTCTCCAGTTCCTTTAGGTGTAGGGTTAGGTTGTGTATTTGAGACCTTTATTATTTATTGAAAAAGCCTTATATTGCTATATATTTTCCTCTCAGGACTGCCTTTGCTGTGTCCCACAGATTTTGAACCATTGTGTTTTCATTATCATTTGTTTCCATGAATTTTGTCAATTCTTCTTTAATTTCCTGGTTGACCCATTCATTCTTTAGAAGGATGCTCTTTAGTCTCCATGTATTTGGGTTCTCTCTACATTCCCTTTTGTGACTGAGTTCTAGCTTCAGAGCATTGTGGTCTGAAAATATGCAGGGAATGATCCCAATCTTTTGATACTGGTTGAGACCTGATTTATGACCCAGGATCTATTCTGGAGAATGTCCCATGTGCACTTGAGAAGAATGTGTATTCTGTTGCTTTGGGATGGAATGTTCTGAATATATCTGAGATGTCCATCTGGTCCAGTGTGTCATTTAAGGCCTTTATTTCCTTATTGATCTTTTGCTTGGATGATCTCTCCTTTTCAGTGAGGAGAGTGTTAAAGTCCCTACTATTATTGTATTATTGTCGATGTGTTTCTTTGATTTTGTTATTGTTTATATAGTTGTCTTCTCCCATGTTAGGGGCATTTAAAATTGTTAGCTCTTCTTGTTGGACAGAACCTCTGAGTATGATATAGTGTCCTTCCTCATATCTTGTTATAGTTTTTGGCTTAAAATCTAATTGATCTGATATAAGGATTGCCACCTCACTTTCTTTTGATGTCCATTAGCATGGCAAATTGCTTTCCACCACCTCACTTTAAGTCTTCAGGTGTCTTCATGTCTAAAATGAGTTTCTTGCAGACAGTGTATTGATGGGTTTTGTTTTTTTAATCCATTCTGGTATCCTTTGTCTTTGGATTGGGGCATTTAGTCCATTTACATTCAGGGTAACTATTGAAAGATACAAATTTAGTGCCATTATATTGCCTGTAAGGTGACTGTTACTGTATATTGTTTCTGTTTCCTTCTGGTCTACTACTTTTAGGGTCTCTCTTTTCTTAGAGGACCCCTTTCAATATTTCCTGTAGGCCTGGTTTTGTGTTTGTAAATTCTTTTAGTTTTTGTTTGTCCTGGAAGCTTTTTATCTCTCCTTATATTTTCAATGATTACCTAGCTGGATAGAGTATTCTTGGCTGCATGTTTTTCTCATTTAATGCTCTGAATATATCATGCCAGTTCTTTGTGGCTTACCAGGTCTCTGTGGATAAGTCTGCTGCTAATCTAATATTTCTACCACTGTATATTAGAGAGTTCTTGTCCCAAGCTGCTTGCAGAATTTTCTCTTTGTTAGATGATGGGGTGTTGACCTATTTTTGTTGATTTTGAGGGGGATTCTCTGCACCTCCTGGATTTTGATGCTTGTTCAGTTTCCCATATTAGGGAAATTCTCTAGTATAATTTGTTGCAATATACCTTCTCTTCTTCATCTGGAATCCCAATTATTCTAACATTGTGTTGTCTTATGGTATCACTTATCTCACAAATTCTCCGCTCATGGTCCAGTAGTAGTTTGTCTCTATTTTGCTCAGCTTCTTTATTCTCTGTCATTTGGTCTTCCATATCACTAATTCTCTCTTCTGACTCATTTTTCCTAACAGTAAGAGCCTCCATTTTTTATTGTACCTCATTAATAGCTTTTTTGATATCATCTTGGTTAGATTTTAGCTCTTCATTTCTCCAAAAGGGATTTTATTTATCTAGAAAGGGATTCTCTAATATCTGAGCCTTTTTTGAGCCCAGATAGCACCTTGAGAATCATCATTCTGTCCTCTAGATTTGACATATTACCAATGTCTGTATTTATTACATCCCTAAGCTATCAATACTGACCCCTTTTTTTTGTGGTGAGTTATTCTGCCTTGTCATTTTATCCAGATAAGGATATATTAATGAGTGAATAAAATACTAAAAGGGTGTCAAAGACACCAGAAAAATATATGTTGACCAAATTGGAAGAGAGTCAAAACCAGGGGAGAAGAAAGGGGAAAAAAAGAAATAAAAATAAAAAAATAAAAAATAAATGAAAAAATATATATAATAGGCTGATGAATAGAACAGAGCCACCCACTTGCTTTTTGGTGTATTTTGGTCTCTTAGAAGAATCTACCTCCCAAAATTTTAAAGAAAGAAAAACTTATATATATACCAAAATAAGGGTAAATATGATGAAGGGATGGAATAAACTGTAAAGATGAAAATTATAAAAAAGATTCTAAAAAAGGAATTGATAAGATAAGTTAAGTTGATTGGGGGGAAAAAAAAATGGAGAGACCATGCGTAGGCTAGAGACTAGAACAAAGCCCTGTGCTAGATTTAGGGTATATTTTGATCTATTAGAAGAAATTGTTACCCAAATTTTTTTAGAGAAAAAACCTGTATGTATACATACAGTGTAAATACAACGAAGGGATAAAATATGACTATAACAATGAAGGTTTAAAAAGATTTTTTTTTGAAAGGTATTGTTAAGATAAACTAGTTAAAATCCTTAAAAGAGGAAAGAGGAAAAGTTAAAAAGAAGAGAATAAGAAAAAAAATTAAAAATATTTTACTTTGCAAAACTAAAGGATCATGGGGATAAAGCCATGAATTCTATGCATTGCTTTCCCCTATCTCTGGAGGTCTGCTCTTCTCTTTGATCAGAGAGCTTGGTCTTGGCTGGATGTTCTTGCTCATCTTCTGGGGGAGGGGCCTGTTGCAGTGATTATTTTTTTTTTTTAATTTTTATTTTTTGCAGTGATTCTTAAATGTCTTTGCCTGAGGTGGAATTGCACCACTCTTGCCTGGTGCCAGGTTAAGTAATCTGCTCGTATTTGCTCTTAGGAGCTTTTGTTCCCTGAATGCTTTCCATAGAGCTCCACAGGAAGAGAATGAAGATGGCAGCCTCCCAATCTCTGGCCCGGAGGAGCTGAGAGCTCAGGGCCCCACTTCTCAGTGTACTCTCAGAGAAAAGCAGTCAGTCCCTCCCATCTCTCTGGTCTCTTGCCTTGCTCTCTGCTCACCTGGCCTGTGACTGAACATTTCTATCTCTGGCACACAGCCCCATTTGGAGTCTCCAAACTCAGCAGATTCTTGCCATGCTGCTCCTCCCAGAGGAGAAAGGTGAGTCTCTCTGGATCTAGCATTTGTGGGGTCCCTGCTCAAAGACCAGTGGTCTGACTGTGCCTTCGGTCACAGTTTAAGGGAACTCCAATCTGAAGGCTCACTCTTTAGCTCTGTCTCTGTAGCCATTCCCCCACTCTGATACTGGGAGCTCTGCCACACTCAAACACCCCTGATCTTTCCGTGACCCCGCAGGGACCTGAGACCACTCTGTGCCTTCGAGGCTCCACCCCCACTTAGCCTCTGGAGAGATGTGCCTCAGTGTAGCACACTTCTAAAAGTTCTGATCTTGTGCTCTGCTGCTTCACCACTTGCCGTGAGCTGGCCTGTCTTCCCTGCACTTCGGATTCACTCCTCTGCACGTCCTACCTTTCAGAAAGTGGTTGATTTTCTGTTCCTAGAATTGCTGCTTTTCTTCTCTTCTATCTCCTGTTGAGTTTGTTGGTGTTTGGAATGGTTTAATCACTATCTAGCTGAACTCCTGGGACCTGATGTTATTTCACTCTGCTACTCCTCTGATATCTTGCTTCTCTCCCTACTTTGTTTCTATTTATGCTATAAAAAATAATTACCTTGTTTTCTGTGTTATATTAGGTTGATCCAAATGTGAATGCTGTTTTTGTAGATTTAAAAAAAAAGTTCACTTTCTTATGCTTCAGCCTACTGTGATTAACTTACAGAATTCTCAACACACACACACACACACACTCTCATATACATCTATGGGGCAGAGTCTTTCTCAGGTTAATTTCTGAATATCCCATAGCATCTTGGACATAGTAGCCCTTCAATAAAGGTTTGTTGAATTGAACTGAGTGTAATAAGAATGGGATGGATGTTGGGGAAATAGAATCATATAAATCATCATCTTCTCCATAAAACTCATAGGTAGCATGTGCCTTACAGGTTTTAAATTTCTAAGAAACTGAGACCCTTCAACCTGATGCTCTGATATGTTGATTTAAGTAGATGATATCAAAAGAATTGGAAGTAAACAAATTCCATAATTTAGAAAATGCTAGTTATAAGCAGGGAAGCTATTGTATTGCTGATAAATGGATTGTAAGTCATGTGCTATTTTTCTTTAAATTTTGGGGGTAAGGATGAAATCTTTAACAAATGAGAATAAGACAAACTTTTCCTCATGCCAAAAACAATTGGTCTGAATAATTTGGCAGACTAAACTGACAATGGACAATTACTTATTTGTTTATGTATGATAAAGATACATAGAGAAACCATGTGTCATTTTAATATTCTAGTTTTATATTGAGATTTAGTGAAATCATGATTTAAAAAGCCAGGCAGTTTCAAAATCTGTAAATTACTCTTTAAATTTGCTAATTTTCCTGTGTACACCTGTTCCGCAGGTGTGACCGGATTGTGACAGTGGTATTTCTTTACATATCTGTGCCAAAGACAATTTCATTAGGCATTCAGAAGGAAGAAGCATCTGTGGATTTGATGTATCTGACATGAATTTTTTATATGCAGAAATCTAGTCAGTTTGAAATTCAAGGTCTCTGAATTCTCAATTAGACCTTGGTCTCAAACTGTGGCTAAACAGAATATGAGTCAAATTGTGTAAAAGAAAGTTCATACTTTGTCTTGGGCAGTTATATGTCAATTCATGTGGCGATGGAAAGAATATTGCAGTAAATGTCAAACATGGGTTCTGGATATGCTGCCGAAATTTTCCTTTAGAAATGAAGAAATATTTCACAGCTGCTGGAGGTGGTACCAACAGATGCCCCTCAGTTCTTAGCCTTTTTCTGGAAGTGCCTTGACAGAGATCTACATTGTCCAAGGTCATATCCCTTCCTGGAGAAGCCTTCATCTTATGAATGTCATTGAGAAGGTATAGAGTTCTGTACTTCTCATTCCAATACTTCTCTATACATAAGTATACAGTTCTATACTTCTCATTCTCAGAAGGATCATTTAAGCTTCAGAGTCCCTGGGGTTGAGGTGGGGTAGGGAATCATCTGAGTTGAGTTTGGATTTGTTGAAGCCAGGTTCTGCCTTTGCCCAGCCCTGTTTCATTCCCTCCTTTATGCAAGGATTGATCTCAAGAATTTTTCCAGTAGATTTCTTGTATGCTCATATCTGTCTGAGTCTATTATGTGGAGCCCAATTTATGACAATATCAAATTAGGAGAGAAGAAAAATGTTCTGAACTGATAGAGAGTTAAATAAGACTTAATGCTAAAGAAAATTATCAATTTACCAATTCATTCCATAGTATTGATAAGAGACCCAGATGCAATGAGTCACTTGTCCATGGTTGCTGCTACTACAGCAGGGACTTGACTTCACAGGGTCTTACTATTTTGGTGCAGAGTTGATAAGAGGTTCTTCCTGCCCTTTGTGTTTCTGTTTAGCTAGTGTGAGTTTACATATATATATGATCTAGAATTGCTCCAGCAGATCAGCTCAATTGAATGATTTAACAGATCCAGAAAATTCTAAGCAAGTTTAGAACCATAAGAAATAATATGTTGTTATTGTAAGCCAATAAATTTCAAGGTGGTTTATTATGTAGGAGTACCTAGTGGAAATACTGAATATATTATATTATCTCTGGTATCTTTCCCAATTCTTATGCTCTCCAACAAATTATAAATAGTGGGAGAAAGAGCTTGAAAAAGCATATGGTATGAGCTACCCTCTGAGATACTGTGGTTCGTTCCTTCGCCATGGGGAAATGTACATTTAAACCATCTCTACTTCGTGACAATCTGACAAGTACATAAATATCTCCCACAAAAGGATCACCTCATCCATCCTCCTGTGCTGATTAATCCTGATCGTCTGGCAGATGGTAAGGATATGGGGATGGTATTCTGGCTTCAAGTTGAGATGAGAATGAAGATAGCAAAATCTCCCTCAAATTGTCACATTTCTGAAACTTTAACAGATGTTACATGTAGTTTAATCAACATTGATTGATTCCACGCACTGTTTTCTCATCTATTAAGTGAGGTTTCTGCAGCCAGTTAGTGGGAGAAAAGGAAAGTTAAGCCCAGCACTGGGTGTGGTGCATAAACAATCTTTTCTGGAATACTGAAAGTAAAATAAAATAAAATAATATAAATCAATGTGTCCATTTTAAAATTAATTAGATAGGATCTTATATTTGCCTTACAAAATATACTTACTTGTTTACTCTTTTTAAGAAGTTCTTGCTAATCAAAGCTTATTTTCTGTCCTTCCCACTAGAGTTACAAACCAACAATAAGTGGGAAGATACAGATCATCCTCGATGTGTTTGATTTATTTTGAATGTTGGCAAATTCACAGATCAGAGCAGCAGTTTGATTCCATGTGATTCCATATTGATGCCAATATGAAAACCATGATAAGGGTAAGCTCGACACATTGTAGTTTGCTTGTATATTGTACCTTCACTTACTTACTTTTGAGCTACAGTGAGAAGATATGTTATTCTTGCTGTTAATTGTTTACTTAAGTTGGGTGATTAGTACTTTCTCTAGTGTGGCCATCCCATGTTTTGGAAATCCTTAAAAGCTCTGTTATAAACTGGGTGTTAAAAATACTGCTGTGAGTGGTGTCTGTGTCTAGTTAATCATGGCTGGTGTAGTCAAGGTTCCAAATTTGGCCCATGAAAAGGCCAGTGTCTGCTCGTTCCTGACTCGCAGCTGAGCCATAACCCTGATTTCACCTCACGAGTGCAGCATCTGCCATTTCAAGGGAAACAAGATGGGGCCAAGGATATCTCAGGCGTATAGTCGTTGCTCCTTCTGGAAAAGCACCTAAACTCAGAGGCCCTGTTTCAAATTTGAAGCATACTCCATGAGATAATCTAAAGCAATATGTTATAGTACATCTTGCAGAGGAAGTGTGAATGGGAAACTGAAATGATAACAAGAGGCAGCTTGTTCCTTTCCTCACAGGTTAGTGAAGGATAGTTGTGACATTGTCCCATGCATGCCATATTGGCATCAAGACTCTGAGGGGTACTTAATAGAGTGCAGGGGTAGGGATGTTGCCCAGACTGGGAGGGTAGGAGCTCCCTTTTGTTAGGTCATGGTCTGTTCTAGGAGAAAAGGCTCAAGTGCCAACCCCCAAGCCTCCCTGGTGCTTGAGCTCCATTCTGCAGCAGTCTGGCATTGTTTGGACATTCTTATGGACTCATTTAGGGTCATGTAAAACTACATTTCCTGTGATGTGTCAATTTTTTTCATAAGATTACTGTCTGCAACCAAAGTGAGAACCCTATTACCAATAACAAAACACTATGGTCCCATTTTCTTTCTTCCAAACGCTTTCCAACTGAGCAAGAGTATGACTTGGTTGGCTAACCCATTGCTAGGGTAGAGAGTGAAAAAGTATGGAACTTTGTGTGTATGTGCATGTGTGTTTAGGAATGTGTTTAGGGAATGTGAAAGGGCAGTAGCTGTTGTTATTCATTGTAAAACCAGTAAAAGTTTGTACATTTCTAAAAGAAATATCAGATGTTAGATTCTTTACATCACATATCTTTAAAGTCCAGCTTATCTTTGAAGGGAAAATGTGTTATTTTAACTGTAGTGTTCACACTAAAGGAGTATTAAAGATAGCTTGTAAAGAATAAAATAGCTAATATTTATTGCATGCTTATAATATTCCAGATACTTTACTTACATTAACTAATTTATTCTTGTAACAAACCTATATGATCCTGTTATTGTCTATATTAACAGCTGAAGAAACAGAGATGTAGAGAAATTAATGGACCAGCTCCATTCTGGCAGACTAAAGATGTCCACAGATTCTTTAACACTCTCCCAGTGAGAGGAGTTCCCTCCTTTTGAAACTCATAGGCTCTGTGTCTGCTTTCACTAATATGATATGGCAAGAGTAACACTTTGCCATTGGGTCCAGGCTTTAAGGCTTTGTTTGGCAGATTCCACCTCCTGTCTCTTGGAACACTTACTCTTGGAGTCCTGAGACACATGGAAAAGTCTGATGACCTTGAGGCTATCATGCTGAAAGGAGGCGGAAGGGAGCCAAGTGGAAGGGCCATGTACAGAAGGACTGATGCTCAGTGAGCTCCCAGTTGTCATGGCTGCAGCTCCCAGCTGTTCAGGTCATCACCTGAAGCCACAGACGTCATGTACACAGATGACCATTTTTTGCTCTGCCGTCAGAATTCCTGACTCACAGATTCATGAGTAAAATAAATGATTAATTTAAACCACAGAGTGTGGGGGTCATTTGTTACATAACAGCAGATAAGCAAAACAGTCAGACAGCTATTATGTATACAACCCAAGTGGATTTCACCCAAGTGACCTGGCTCCAGAGTTCATGTGCTTAACAAGTATTCTATAAAATGCATATGTTACCCAGGATGTTGTGCTATTTTAATCCAAATAGCAACTCTCCCACCTCTGTAACACACTGTATGGACTTTTTCTTTAGCCTGCTTTATTCTCCTTCAAAACCCTACCACCACCTGACATCTTCTGTCCTGTGTTCATGCTTGTTTAGTGTCCATTTCTCTACCCTCCCCCACTCGAATAGATGACCCAGAGGTTTGTCTGAGCTGTTGACTGCTATATCCCTAGCACCTAGAATAGTGCCAGGCATAAAGAAGACACTAAATATTTTGGATTGAATGAATAAGTGATAGAAATATTTCATTTTAAAGTGAGTAAAATGGGAAATGCCTTTTGCTTCAGTCACTTGAGACATTCTGTGTAGCTATTCTGGTTTACTCTTCAACAGGGAAAAAGGAAAAGGTCAGAAGGAGAGGGTCTTGTGAATAAAATTGGTTGATATATTAACCTCATAAGACAATTACCTGAGTCTCAACCAGGCTAGGAAAAGCAAGAATGGCAAACAGTAAAAAAGCAATTGTGACGAGCTGCATGTTATTGAAGACAATATTTTTCCTGGCAGTAAATCTGATAGTGAAATCTGCAGTGAGGATGTGCAGCAAAGTGCCATCCTGTAGAAGTAAGCTGCTTCCTGGCGTTGGCTCAGATATGACACCATTCCACTAGGAAGAATTTGAGTAATGACAGGATGGCCTCCAAGAGTTCCATTGGCTGGAATAATTAAACAGGTTAAACTAAATTGAGTAAGAAAAATTATTTTGTGGGCAATAGAATAAAGATAAGGAAACTAGACCTTTCTAGAAACCCTAGAGCAAAGACTGACCTCTTCTGATTCTAGTGAAGTATTAGGAAAATAAATCTAAATGATAGTCACCTATAACACATGGTAAGTTGAAAGTATGACATAAGTGAGGTCCTATTATTACAGCATAACTCTGAAGGAGATTTTGTAAGTGACTTAGGGGAAATGAACTATTCAATATGGAGATGGGGACAAGTTGGGAAATGCCTACAAATAGAACCTTTCAATCAAGGGCTTGCTGTCTGTTTCATGTGTTAGTCACTCTGCCTTCTAGAAGAAAGAGTTAAGCCTGAATGATGTAAAAGATTTAACACTTTAATGAATGGTAACAAGATAAAAAGGTGATCTCACTGAGAAGTTATCAGCTTCTAAATCAATTGAGGGGACTGAAGTTAGACCAAGACGAAATATATTCACATAGGTGTGCTTCAGTGTGAAGTGGGAAGCTGCTCTCCACAGGGCATGGGTGACTACTAAGCTCCCTCAGGAAATTTAAACAATTCTGTGAGCAGATAACTCACTTTTCATGGTGTGAATTCTAGAATTGTTTTCAAAAATTGGCACATAAAACCAGAGCTGTAGCAATAGTCTAAAATAAAGAGAAGAGTCACTTCCTCTAAACATAAATATCCAGTTCAACATTTATGAGAAAAGAGAAGATGGGTGACTGAAAATCTAAAGGTTATGTTTTTTATGTAATGAATTATTTTTTTTGTAATTACACATGTTATATCAGATAAATGGTAATAATGAAGTACAGTGTAAAAAGTGCCACATGTTTTACTAATTCTGTGGTCTGGATAAGCACTGATGAAGTGTAAATGTCAGTGAATTGGACCAAGAATTGACAATTGATTTGCTAGAGGGCCACTTTGGCCATATTTGTTTATTTACTGCCATCAGAGTGTCTTAAAAGGCCTGATCCTCTTTCATTTAAATCATTTGTTTTATTTAATCTCCAAAAGATAAGAGCCAAAGCAAATGTTTTTAAAATTAAGATAGGGAAATTCTAGCATAATTGTCATGCATATGGTTCCATAAATATTTTAAAACATCTTTGATTTGTGTTTTTTTTTTAAATTTTACCAGAATATTAGCATCTGATTGAAATGATTTTGCATATTCTTATATTCTTATTCCTCACTGATTAGTGGTTGTTGCTACTGTCCCAAAAGGAAACAAAAAGCCTATTAAAAAGAAATTTGTTCCATTTGTATTTGTAGTATGAACAATGATGGCACAGTACATTCTGGGTGTTATTTATTAGTCTATTAAGTATTTGTGGCTGAGTAAGGACAATAAACATTGACTATGTTGCTTTACTTGTTTTAACTCATTTGATTCCTTTATCAATTTACCCCTATTTCACAGATGAGAAAATAGAGGCATGGAGATGTTGGGTAACTTTGCTGAAGTTGGGAGCTAGTAAGTGGCAGAGCTGGGATTAGACTATAAGGAATTTGATTTGTGACCCAGTCTGTGCCCATAAGCCCTAGGCTATGATGCTTCTCAAACCCTGCATGTGGTAACTTTGCATTTTGCCTTGTAAGTCTTTCAACTGAATTAGTATATCAGTGTTGAAATAGTGTCAGTTCATTTATTAAAGAGTAAAGGCCTTTTCTTTCTGCTATGCCCTCGATGCGAAGAATAACCAGAATTGGAATTTTATGGATAGTTTGGAAGTGACTTGTAAGAAATAGATTTTTTTTAGGTTGATATGATGTCAGTGGTGGTGGCTGGGTTGGGGGGAGGGAGAGTTGGGGAAAGATGGCCTATCCGTAGCAGTTGGTCAGAGAAGCAGTGACTCAAAATGACATTTTAGAGTGTCACAGAAGAGTTCACATGTACTCCTGCTACATATAATGAGTGTTATAGAAAGAAAAATAAATAGGCAGATTGTGAAGCCTGTGTTGTTTTATGTAGTTGTAAGGAATATGGATAAACTAAAATATTATTGCCATTTTGCAGATGGAGAAATTGAGGAGTAGAACGTGCTTTAAGGTGTTAAAAGAAATTAGAAGCTGAAGCAGTTTGAGAAACAAACATTTAGAATTATATAAAATTAGAATTTGAGAGATTAGATTATAGTACCCACCCATCTCATGTTATAAGATGGGAAAATGAGGCTTGGTGGCTTTCTAGGTTTTCTTTTTCTTTTTTTTAAATTTTTAATTTTTTATAAACATATAATATACTTTTATCCCCAGGGGTACAGGTCTGTGAATCGCCAGGTTTACACACTTCACAGCACTCACCAAAGCACATATCCTCCCCAATGTCCATAACCCCACCCCCCTTCTCCCAACCCCCCTCCCCCCAGCAACCCTCAGTTTGTTTTGTGAGACTAAGAGTCACTTATGGTTTGTCTGCCTCCCAATCCCATCTTGTTTCATTGATTCTTCTTCTACCCACTTAAGCCCCCATGTTGCATCACCACTTCCTCATATCAGGGAGATCATATAATAGTTGTCTTTCTCCACTTGACTTATTTCGCTAAGCATGATACACTCTAGTCCATCCACGTTGTCACAAATGGAAAGATATCATTTCTTTTGATGGTTGCATTGTATTCCATTGTGTATATATACCACATCTTCTTTATCCATTCATCTGTGGATGGACATCTAGGTTCTTTCCATAGTTTGGCTATTGTGGACATTGCTGCTATAAACATTCGGGTGCACGTGCCCCTTCGGATCACTACGTTTGTATCTTTAGGGTAAATACCCAGTAGTGCAATTGCTGGGTCATAGGATAGTTCTATTTTCAACTTTTTGAGGAACATCTATGCTGTTTGCCAGAGTGGTTGCACCAGCTTGCATTCCCACCAACAGTGTAGGAGGGTTCCCCCTTCTCCGCATCCTCGCCAGCATCTGTCATTTCCTGACTTGTTGATTTTAGCCATTCTGACTGGTATGAGGTGATATCTCATTGTGGTTTTGATTTGTATTTCCCTGATGCCGAGTGATATGGAGCACTTTTTCATGGGTCTGTTGGCTATCTGGATGTCTTCTTTGTAGAAATGTCTGTTCATGTCTTCTACCCATTTTTTGATTGGATTATTTGTTCTTTGGGTGTTGAGTTTGCTAAGTTCTTTATAGATTTTGGACACTAGCCCTTTATCTGATATGTAATTTGCAAATATCTTCTCCCATTCTGTCAGTTGTCTTTTGGTTTTGTTAACTTTTTCCTTTGCTGTGCAAAAGCTTTTGATCTTGATAAAATTCCAATAGTTCATTTTTGCCCTTGCTTCCCTTGCCTTTGGCGATGGTCCTAGGAAGGTGTTACTGCAGCTGAGGTCGAAGAGGTTGCTGCCTGTGTTCTCCTCAAGGATTTGGATGGATTCCTTTCTCACATTGAGGTCCTTCATCCATTTTGAGCCTATTTTTGTGTGTGGTGTAAGGAAATGGTCCAATTTCATTCTTCTGCCTGTGGCTGTCCAATTTTCCCAACACCATTTATTGAAGAAGCTGTCTTTTTTCCATTGGACATTCTTTCCTGCTTTGTCGAAGATTAGTTGACCATAGAGTTGAGGGTCTATTTCTGGGCTCTCTATTCTGTTCCATTGATCTATGTGTTTGTTTTTGTGCCAGTACCATGCTGTCTTGATGATGACAGCTTTGTAATAGAGCTTGAAGTCCGGAATTGTGATGCCACCAACTTTGGCTTTCTTTTTCGATATCCCTTTGGCCATTCGAGGTCTCTTCTGGTTCCATATAAATTTTAGGATTATTTGTTCCATTTCTTTGAAAAAGATGTATAGTACTTTGATAGGAATTGCATTAAATGTGTAGATTGCTTTAGGTAGCATAGACATTTTCACAATATTTATTCTTCCAATCAGGAGCATGAAACATTTTTCCATTTCTTTGTGTCCTCCTCAATTTCTTTCATGAGTACTTTATAGTTTTCTGAGTATAGATTCTTAGCCTCTTTGGTTAGGTTTATTCCTAGGTATCTTATGGTTTGGGGTGCAATTGTAAATGGGATTGACTCCTTAATTTCTCTTTCTTCTGTCTTGTTGTTGGTGTAGGGAAATGCAACTGATTTCTGTGCATTGATTTTATATCCTGACACTTTACTAAATTCCTCTACAAGTTCTAGCAGTTTTGGAGTGGAGTCTTTTGGGTTTTCCACATATAGTATCATATCATCTGAAAAGAGTGATAATTTGACTTCTTCTTTGCCGATTTGGATGCCTTTAATTTCCTTTTGTTATCTGATTGCTGAGGCTAGAACTTCTAGTACTATGTCGAATAGCAGTGGTGATAATGGACATCCCTGCCGTGTTCCTGACCTTAGTGAAAAAGCTTTCAGTTTTTCTCCATTGAGAATGATATTTGCAGTGGGTTTTTCATAAATGGCTTTGATAATATTGAGGTATGTGCCCTCTATCCCTACACTTTGAAGAGTTTTGATCAGGAAGGGATGCTGTACTTTGTCAAATGCTTTTTCAGCATCTATTGAGAGTATCATATGGTTCTTATTCTTTCTTTTATTGATGTGTTGTATCACATTGGCTGATTTGCGGATGTTGAACCAACCTTGCAGCCCTGGAATAAATCCCACTTTGTCGTGGTGAATACTTCTTTTAATGTACTGTTGAATCCTATTGGCTAGTATTTTGGTGAGAATTTTCGCAACTGTGTTCATCAAGGATATTGGTCTGTAGTTCTCTTTTTTGATGGGATCCTTGTCTGGTTTTGGGATCAAGGTGATGCTGGCCTCATAAAATGAGTTTGGAAGTTTCCCTTCCATTGCTATTTTTTGAAACAGTTTCATGAGAATAGGAATTAGTTCTTCTTTAAATGTTTGGTAGAATTCCCCCGGGAAGCCGTATGGCCCTGGGCTTTTGTTTGTTTGGAGATTTTTAATGACTTTCAATCTCCTTACTGGTTATGGGTCTGTTCAGGCTTTCTATTTCTTCCTGGTTCATTTGTGGTAGTTTATATGTTTCTAGGAATGCATCCATTTCTTCCAGATTGTCAAATTTGTTGGCGTATAGTTGCTCATAGTATGTTCTTATAATAGTTTGTATTTCTTTGGTGTTAGTTGTGATCTCTCCTCTTTCCTTCATGATTTTATTTATTTGGGTCCTTTCTCTTTTCTTTTTGATAAGTCTGGCCAGGAGTTTATCAATTTTATTAATTCTTTCAAAGAACCAGCTCCTAGTTTCGTTGATTTGTTCTATTGTTTTTTTTGGTTTCTATTTCATTGATTTCTGCTCTGATCTTTATGATTTCTCTTCTCCTGCTGGGTTTAGGGTTTCTTTTTGTTCTTTCTCCAGCTCCTTTAGGGTTAGGAGGATTAGGGGTGTAGGGTTAGTTTGTGTACCTGAGACCTTTCTTGTTTCTTGAGAAAGGCTTGTACCGCTATATATTTTCCCCTCAGGACTGCCTTTGTTGTGTCCCACGGATTTTGAACTGTTGTATTTTCATTATCATTTGTTTCCATGAATTTTGTCAATTCTTCTTTAATTTCCCAGTTTACCCATTCATTCTTTTTTTTTAAAAGATTTTATTTATTTATTGGACAGAGACAGATCACAAGTAGGCAGAGAGGGGGAAGCAGGCTCCCTGCTGAGCAGAGAGCCCGATGCTGGGCTCAATCCCAGGACCCTGAGATCATGACCTGAGCCGAAGGCAGCGGCTTAACCCACTGAGCCACCCAGGTGCCCCGACCCATTCATTCTTTAGAAGGATGCTGTTTAGTCTCCATGTATTTGGGTTATTTCCAAACTTCCTCTTGTGGTTGAGTTCTAGCTTCAGAGCATTGTGGTCTGCAAATATGAAGGGAATGATCCCAATCTTTTGATACCGGTTGAGTCCTGATTTAGGACCGAAGATGTGATCTATTCTGGAGAATGTTCCATGTGCACTAGAGAAGAATGTGTATTCTGTTGCTTTGGGATGAAATGTTCTGAATATATTTGTGATGTCCATCTGGTCCAGTGTGTCATTTAAGGCCTTTATTTCCTTGTTGATCTTTTGCTTGGATGATCTGTCCATTTCAGTGAGGGGAGTGTTAAAGTCCCCCACTATTATTGTATTATTGTTGATGTGTTTCTTTGATTTTGTTATTAATTGGTTTATATAGTTGGCTGCTCCCACGTTGGGGGCATAGATATCTAAAATTGCTGGATCTTCTTGTTGGACAGACCCTTTGAGTATGATATAGTGTCCTTCCTCCTCTCTTATTATAGTCTTTGGCTTAAAATCTAATTGATCTGATATAAGGATGGCCACTCCTGCTTTCTTCTGATGTCCATTAGCATGGTAAATTCTTTTCCACCCCCTCACTTTAAGTCTGGAGGTGTCTTTGGGCTTAAAATGAGTTTCTTGGAGGCAACATATAGATGGGTTTTGTTTTTTTATCCATTCTGATACCCTGTGTCTTTTGATTGGGGCATTTAGCCCATTAACATTCAGGGTAACTATCGAGAGATATGAATTTAGTGCCATTGTATTGCCTGGAAGGTGACTGTTACTGTATATTGTCTCTGTTCCTTTCTGATCTACCACTTGTATGCTCTCTCTTTGCTTAGAGGACCCCTTTTAATATTTCCTGTAGAGCTGGTTTGGTGTTAGCTAATTCTTTCAGTTTTTGTTTGTCCTAGAAGCTTTTAATCTCTCCTTCTATTTTCAATGATAGCCTAGCTGGATATAGTATTCTTGGCTGCATGTTTTTCTCGTTTAGTGCTCTGAATATATCATGCCAGCTCTTTCTGGCCTGCCAGGTCTCTGTGGATAGGTCTGCTGCCAATCTAATTTTTTTACCATTGTATGTTACAGACTTCTTTTCCCGGGCTGCTTTCAGGATTTTCTCTTTGTCACTAAGGCTTGTAAATTTTACTATTAGGTGACGGGGTGTGGGCCTATTCTTATTGATTTTGAGGGGCGTTCTCTGAACCTCCTGAATTTTGATGCTTGTTCCCTTTATCATATTGGGGAAATTCTCCCCAATAATTCTCTCCAGTATACCTTCTGCTCCCCTCTCTCTTTCTTCTTCTTCTGGAATCCCAATTATTCTAATGTTGTTTCGTCTTATGGTGTCACTTATCTCTCAAATTCTCCCCTCGTGGTCCAGTAGCTGTTTGTCCCTCTTTTGCTCAGCTTCTTTATTCTCTGTCATTTGGTCTTCTATATCGCTAATTCTTTCTTCTGCCTCATTTATCCTAGCAGTGAGAGCCTCCATTTTTTATTGCACCTCATTAATAGCTTTTTTGATTTCAACTTGGTTAGATTTTAGTTCTTTTATTTCTCCAGAAAGGGCTTTTATATCTCCCGAGAGGGTTTCTCTAATATTTTCCATGTCTTTTTTGAGCCCAGCTAGAACCTTGAGAATTGTCATTCTGAACTCTAGATCTAACATATTACCAACGTCTGTATTGATTAGGTCCCTAGCCTTCTGTACTGCCTCTTGTTCTTTTTTTTGTGGTGAATTTTTCCGCCTTTTCATTTTGTCCAGCTAAGAGTATATGAAGGAGCAAGTAAAATACTAAAAGGGTGGCAACAACCCCAGGAAAATATGCTTTAACCAAATCAGAAGAGATCCCAAATCGTGAGGGGGAGAAAGGGGATAAAAAGAGCTTCAGAAAGAAGGAAAGAAAAAAAAGTAAAGAAAAGAAAAGAAATGAATTAAAAAAAGGAAAAAAAAATAAAAACAAGAATAATAAAGAAAAAAATATATATATTAGATAAACTAGTTAAAAAACGTTAAAATAGAAAAGGGTAAAAGTTAAAAAAATTTTAGCAGAAGAAGAGAAAAAAAATGAAAAAAAATATTAAATTAACTGCAAGACTGAAGAATCACAGGAAGAAAGCCATGAGTTCCGTGCTTTGCTTTCTCTTCCTCTGGCATTCTGCTGCTCTCCTTGGTATTGAAACTGCACTCCTTGGTAGGTGAACTTGGTTTGGCTGGATTTCTTGTTGATCTTTAGGGGAGGGGCCTGTTGTAGTGATTCTCAAGTGTCTTTGCCCCAGGCGGAATTACACCGCCCTTACCAGGGGCCGGGCTGAGCTATCCTCTCGGCTTTGCTTTCAGGAGCTTTTGTTCCCTGAGCGCTTTCCGTAGAGTTCTGGAGGACGGGAATACAAATGGTGGCCTCCTTGTCTCTGGCCCGGAGGAGCCGAGAGCCCGGGGCCCCACTCCTCAGTGCGCCCTCAGCGAACAGCGCCCCGTAACTCCCGTCTGCCTGACCTCCGGCTGCGCTCCGAGCTCACCGAGCCTGCGACTGGTTCAAGGTAACCTAGAGCTGTGATCTTACTGTCAGTTCTGTCTCTGTAGCCAGCTTCCGCATTCTAATACCTGTAAGCTCTGCGACACTCAGACACTCCGATCCTTCTGTGACCCTGGGACCTGAGGCCACGCTGACCCTGCGTGTGTTTCGCCCCGGTTTAAGCCTATGGAGCGATGTCTTTCAGCGGAACAGACTTTTAAAAGACCTGATTTTGTGCTCCGTTGCTCCACCGCTTGCCGGGAGCCGGCCCCTCCCCCCAGGGTCTATCTTCCCGTCGCTTTGGATTCACTTCTCTGCCAGTCCTACCTTTCAGAAAGTGGTTGTTTTTCTGTTTCTAGAATTGCAGTTCTTCTCTTCAATCTGCTGATGGATTTGCAGGTGTTTGCAATCTTTATATAAGCTCTCTAGCTGATCTCCTGCTAGCTGAAGTAGTCTCAACCTGCTACTTCTCCACCATCTTGACTCCTGCCCCCTAGGTTTTCTTTTGAATGTGCGTATATATTTGTGTATTTATATACCTTATCTTGTTCCCCCAAACCCATGAATACAAGTACAGCACATAAGGGCTTTTAAGGAAATTATGGTAAAGAGAAAATAAAAGAACAATAATCTATAATGACAGGTGAAATTACAACACCAAATGCATGTTATGCGTTCCCAAAACTGTTGGAGGGCAATTTGGCTTTCAAATTTCTATCAGCAAACACTAAGACAAAAATAGGAGCCACAGTGTCCATGAGATAAAACATCAGTTTTTCAGAATAGCACAATTATTCCTGGTTCTGAGCCTTTAGAGAATTTATTCTAAAGGACTATGTAAAGAGGGGTATGTGTATAAAATGAGCAATATCCTCAACAATAAATACCATAAGCTTCATAGGACTGTTTCTTTACCATCACTTGGTGCAGGCTGTTGAGCAGAGTAAATCAGTACAAGGTAGCAGGAGAATTTTATGAGCAGCTAAAGCAATGTAGGCCACGTATGAAGGTGTCTCAGTGTTCTCTCAAGGATGAATTTTCAAGTTTTTGAAGACATACAGACAACATACTATTCAGGCAGTTCCGCAGAATACATAGTTCTCCCAATCATACTTTTAACTAAGTACTGAGTAGCACTGAGGTTGGCATTATCCTCTGAATAGGATGTTTGAAGTAGGTGTTTGGGAGGTAGTCTGTGTTCTGGTGAAATGCACACCCATATATCTGTAAGCATTAGAGTTCTCTGAACTGAAGGAAGGCTTGCCATGCTGTAGGAGCTCTTGTATTCTCTTTTGCACATATTTTTCCCACTATAATATTTATACCTTATCTTGTTGATAATGTATTTTTCCATGTGGAATTATGGATTTGCATGTGTTAGAGTAGGAGGCCACTCAACTTCTTACAGTGATGGATTGAGCAAGTACTGAGGAGAAAGCCAAGATTTCTCCTAAAAATAATTTTAAGTTTATTCCAGCTCATGAACAGATGGGTGACCAAGGCCCTCAAAACATGGCCACAAGAATTTTAGTTTGGAACAATTTCAAAGTGGGTGTTAACAAATGCCCATCATGGCCATAAAAATAAACCTCAGGAAGGGATTCATAGAACATCTAAACATTGAGCAATGTAATTTCCTACAGAATGCTCCTAGAGAAAATACTCAAAAAATATACCCCTAATATCTGAATGAAGCGTGTCCATCTATAACCATGTAGAGATCCATACAAATGCACCTCTGGTGGTCATGTGGCCTGGCCTAGATAATGCCTGTTGTCCTGGCATGATTCCTAATAGTACCTGTTTTATTGTGAAAAGTATTCTGGCTCATTTAATGCCTTTTGGAAACATTTGTGATCATAGAAGATGTTTACTGAAAGTCTTATTCTAATGTGAAGCATTTTTATAGAAATTTTGCTTTCATGTTTCTTACTGGTTCTGCCTACTGAAATTGGGGAGATGATGAAATGAAAATGATCATTAAAAATCTTTAAAAATAATGCAGATTTTAATTTTAACACTATGTTGAACACCTTTAATTTTTGCATGTTGGTGTGTGTGCACATGTGTATTGCATTAATTGTAAACTTTAGAAGCATTTCAAGTGTTGTAAAGATTCACTGCCATTGTAAAGGTCCTGGAATTGCCCATTTGTTTCTGAAGATGTAATTAAAACAAATGAAGTATTTCCATTGGAAAGTTTGTCTTGACCTTATAATGGTCTATTAATCCCCTAAGTGTTAAATAAAAGTGTAACTTCTGGGACACATACAGCAACATATTCTGGGTAAATTATATGACCACACTACTCTTACCTGATTCTTCATTTGGGAAGTCAGTGCCAAGGAGAAGCACACAGAAGCTGCAATCATACACAATTTTTTTACTGAAGTACAATTAACATAGTGTTATATTAGTTTCAGGTGTACAATATAATGCTTCAGCAATTCTGCACATTTCTCAGCATTCATTTTTAATGATGGCCGTCGGTAAAACCGTGATCAGCCATACCCTGCATAGAATACTAACTTGAGAAACCAAGGCTTCCAATTTATTGATGAGAGCTTGCCATACAGTTGAACTAACCATTAAGGAATTTGTGGACAGAAGGGGTAGCTCTTTAAAACAATAAATGGATCACATCCTGAGTACTACTAGATCATATATATATATATGTATATATATATGGAAGAATTTGAACCCATAGCTTGGAGTGTTCCTTGAACAATTCTTAAGTAAAGACTCTTCCCCCAAGAGGTAGCTTTATATAGACTCAACTTTTTAAAAATAATCAGTACAATATGAAGAAGTACTGTCCTAAAACAATCCCAGAGGTAGCTGGGTTCACAAAGTTCAGAGCAACTGACCTTGGTTTGTCCACCTGGGACAAGTATACATTCTAAGGATCAACCTGAATCTGAATTTGAATAACCTCTTTAACCAAATTTGTACTTTAGTGACTTGTTTCACATTAAGTCCTATTGTTATTTCTAGGGGCCAAAGTCAGGCCTTTTAGCAAGGATTTATTTACCCAAATTCTTTCTAGGCACAGAGATGTAAAACTACAGAAAGAAATCCTGATTCCCAAGTGTTACGACTCAGTTTCCTTGTACAGATGCTAATAAAACTATAATTGTGAATGTGCTAAAATGTGAAGCGATGCGTTTGATTTGAATTCTTCCCACTGGTGGGGAAACTACTTGTAATTCCTTTCCAAGGACCTTTAGCATTTGTACAAGAAATTCTACTGAGGTAGAATTGATCATCCCTGTTTTGTGTGCCCACTGCATCTTTCACTTATAACTGTTATTTGTATCTTTCACAGTCAAATATTAAAGTATTTGTATATCCATCTCCTATCAGACTTTGAATTCAATAGCAAGGCTATGCTTTTCCAACACTTAGCCCAGAGTCTGTGTTGAATAAATGGGAGGCTGTGTTTTATCCATTTCTCTAAGATATTTAAGTAGCATTTTTTTAAAGTCTAAAAGGTTCTGTGACAGACAGCCACCACTCATATTTACTACATATTAGTTTTTCATTTTGCTTCAGATAAATTTATTTTTAAGGAAATAAAAGCTTACAGCTATAATGAAGTCTCCTTTCTCCATCCCACTGGGTTATCTTCCCAGAGATAACCATGTCTTGAAGTTGACTGTGCCATTTCTGACACATATTTTTTTTCTTCATTAATATGCCTATGTGTATCCATAACAACAGCATTGTTCAAAGTGTTTTTAAATTTTACATAGTGACATCCTATAAATCTTTTTACAACTTGCCTTATTAATTTGATATTTTGTTTTTAATATTTATCTATATTGATACATATAGATGTAATTCTTTCACACTAACCGCTGTATTCTATGATGTGATTACACATGGCTTATTTATCTATTTCAGTATCGATAGAAATATTAAGGTTGTTTTCAGATTATCCCAGTTATGAACCATGCAGCAGTAAACACCCTGGTACATATCTTATTGAGTACATATGTATTTGTAAGGTATATAAATAGTAAAAGGAATTTCTGGATTTTCTGGCTAATCACATTGTTAGCTTCTAATGTGGTGTAGTAATTTACAGGGCCACCAGCAGTGTATGACTCTTCTTATTTCAGCATCTCACTATTCTTGGATAATCCAACAAAATTTTTGTCAATATGAGAGGTGTGAAACATCTCACTGAGAATTAATGAGATTGAAAATCTTTTCATTTGTTTATTATACATTCATCTTTCCTCCTTTGTGAATTGCCTCTTTATGATCTTTTCCCATTTTTCTTTTCTTTTTTTTTTTTTTAAAGATTTTATTTATTTGAGAGAGAGAAAGAGCACAAACAAACAGGGTGAGGGGCAGAGGGAGAAGCAGGCTCCTCACTGAGCAAGGTGCCCGGCAGTGCTGGACCCAGCAACTCTGGGATCATGACCTGATACTTAAACCAGTTAGGCCACCCAGGCACCTTTCCCATTTTTCTATTGAGTTGTTTGTCTTTTGTTACTGAGTTTTAGGTATTTATTTGTGTATTGTTGATCTAACTGATCATCAGTTACATGGAATGGAAACATATTTCCTAATCTGTAACTTTTATTTTAACTTTAATGGCTCTTTTGTCAGACAGGGATTTTTTTAAAAAATTTTTTATTTTTTATAAACATATATTTTTACAGACAGGGATTTTTTAAAAATTAAATTAATTTATTTATTTTCAGAAAAACAGTATTCATTATTTTTTTTACCACACCCAGTGCTCCATGCAATCTGTGCCCTCTATAATACCCACCACCTGGTAACCCAGCCTCCCACCCCCCGACACTTAAAACCCCTCAGTTGTTTTTCAGAGTCCATAGTCTCTCATGATTCACCTCCCCTTCCAATTTACCCCAACTCCCTTCTCCTCTCTAAAACCCCTTGTCCTCCATGATATTTGTTATGTTCCACAAATAAGTGAAACCATATGATAGTTGACTCTCTCTGCTTGACTTATTTCACTCAGCATAATCTCTTCCAGTCCCGTCCATGTTGCTACAAAAGTTGGGGATTCATCCTTTCTGATGGAGGCATAATGCTCCATAGTGTATATGTGGGTAGGAGAAGAATCCATGAAACAAGATGGGATAGGGTGGGAGACAAACCATAAGGGACCACATCTTTCTTATCCATTCGTCCATTGAAGGGCATCTTGGTTCTTTCCATAGTTTGGCGACCGTGGCCATTGCTGCTATAAACATTGGGGTACAGATGGCCCTTCTTTTCACGACATCTGTATCTTTGGGGTAAATACCCAGAAGTGCAATGCAGGGTCATAGGGAAGCTCTATTTTTAATTTCTTGAGGAATCTCCACACTGTTCTCCAAAGAGGCTGCACCAACTTGCATTCTCACCAACAGTGGAAGAGAGTTCCCCTTTCTCCACATCCTCTCCAACACATGTTGTTTCCTGTTTTGTTAATTTTGGCCATTCTAACTGGTGTAAGGTGATATCTCAATGTGGTTTTAATTTGAATCTCCCTGAGGGCTAGTGATGATGAACATTTTTTCATGTGTCTGATAGCCATTCAGACAGGGATTTTTAATGCAACTAAATTTCTAGGAGTTTTCCTTTATTCGTGGGATTTTTGTGTCTTGATTAAGACAATCTTTCAAACATAGAAACAAGGCACATTATCTTCTAGAGCTTTTAAAGTTTTGCTTTTCATACTTGTGACTTTAATGAATTTGAAACTAATTTTCAGCATGAAATGGAGGAAGGATGTAGTTATATTTTATTTTTCATACAGATAGCATTTTTTTTTCATTGCACCATCCTCCATTCATTGATTTGAAAGTCACATATCATACACCAAGGTTTCATATAAATGTAGATCTGTTTTAGCTCTTGATTCTGTTCTCCTGGCTTATTTATATATCCCTGCCCCAAAGCCTTTCTAATTTTGATAATTTTAACTCCTTCAATATGTTATGCTCTCTGGTAAGGCAAGTTCCTTCCCTTATATTCTTTAAAATTACCTTGACTATTCTTGGCCTCTTATTCTTTAATATGAATTTTAGAATTATCTTTTAAAAATCAATGAAAAGCACTGTCATGGTTTGGAAAGGATTATACTAAATTTATGAACTAATTCTAAAAGAATTATTATATAGAATTTCCATATCTATGACCATGGTCTCTTTGTTCATTTAGTTTCTACTTTTAATAAAATTTTGTAATTTTTTTGTTTCACAAAGGTCTAGGATATCTTTTGTGAGATTTATTTATAATTTCTTAGAATATTTGTTAGTAGTATATAGAATCCTTAAGAGTTAAAATTTCTAATTAGTTGTTTATAAAGTGTAATAGTTCTGTTTATCCAAAATAAGTAAATTCTTAGAGACAGAAGGCAGATAAGTGGTTTCCAGGGGAGGAGGTGAGGGAAAATGGGAAGTGACTGCTTACTGGGAATAAGGTTTTTTTGGGGGGGTGGTAAAAATGTTTTAGAATTTAGGTGGCAATTGTACAACATTGTGGAAGTACTGAATGCCTCTGAATTGCACACATTAAAATGGCTGATTTTATGTCATGTGAATTTCACCTCAATTAAAGAACAATATACCCAATATTAAATATTTAATAAGTTCTAAAACATCTTTGTCATCCCAAGAGAAAACCTCAGATTCAGTTAGCAGTCACTTCCCATATTCCCTTTACCTCATCCCTTGGCAACCACTTGTTTGCGTTCTGTCTCTATAAATTTACTTATTCTGGATATTTCATGTAAATGGAAGTAACTAATATGTGACTTTTTGTGTGTGGCTGCTTTCAGTTGGTGTGTTTTCAAGGTTTATCCATGTTGTAACATGTTATCAGTACTTTATTCTTTTTTATGGCTGAATAATTCCTTTGCATGTATATATCATATTTTGTCTATCTGCTCAACTCTTGATGGACATTTAGTATGTTTCTACATTTTGATTATCCTGAGCTGTGCTACTGTGAACATTTGTGTACAAGTATTTGTTCAGTGTCTGTTTCCAGTTCTTTTGGATACATGACTAAGAGTGGAATTTTGGGTCATAAGGTAATTCTTTTTGACTTTTTGGGGAACTTCCAAAGTGTTTTCCAGACTGGATGCAACATTCTACATTTCCAGCAGTGTGTATGGGGGTTCCAATTTTCCACAATTTATTGTTTTAATTATAGCCCTGCTGGGTATGAAATAAATGATATATATATTTTAAAGATTTTATTTAATGGACAGAGAGAGAGAGAGAGAGAGATCACAACAAGTAGGCAGAGAGGCAGGCAGAGAAAGAGGGGGAAGCAGGCTCCCCACCAAGCAGAGAGCCTGATGCGGTTCCCGATCCCAGGACCCTGAGATCATGACCTGAGCTGAAGGCAGAGGCTTAACCCACTGAGCCACCCATGTGCCCCTGAAATAAATAATATCTTACTGTGGTTTTGATTTGCACTTACCTAATGACTAATGATGTTGAGAATCTTTTCAGGTGCTTGGCTCTTTTTATATATCTTTGAGGAAAAGCCAAGTCAGGACTTCACACATTTTTAAATTGGTTTGTCTTTGTATATTCTTTCCAGACTTTTATTAGATATATGATTTGCAAATATTTTCTCCCAGTCTCTAGGTTGCCTTTTCAATTTAGAGTGTCCTTTGATACACAAAAGTTTTTTTAATTTTTTTTTTTTTAAAGATTTTATTTATTTATTTGAGAAAGAGAGACAGTGAGAGAGAGCATGAGCGAGGAGAAGGTCAGAGAGCGAAGCAGACTCCCCATGGAGCTGGGAGCCCGATGTGGGACTCGATCCCGGGACTCCAGGATCTCGCCCTGAGCCGAAGGCAGTCGTCCAACCAACTGCGCCACCCAGGCGTCCCAGTTTTTTTAATTTTAATGAAGTTTAGCTTATCTGTTTTTTTCCATTGCTTGCATTTTTGGTGTCATATTTAAGAATCCATTGCCAAAACCAAGGTCTTCAAGATTTACCCCTGTTTTCTTCTAGGAGATTTATCATTTTAGGTCTTACATGTGCTCTTGCTTTAGGTGTTGATTTATTAAATTTATTCTACAGATGAGATGACTTGATATGGTTTATCAATCTGATTCTCTTTTAAAGTATTATCTTTTTCTTAACTACTATATTTAGTTTTAATTTTAATGGCAAATTTTACTGCCTGAAATTTACATATTCCTTTTTTCATAGCATACTTCTTTATTATATTTCCCATTCCATATTAAATATCCTTATTTTATTTTTAATGTAATTATTTTTGAGCATTTGCTGATTAGTATATTACATCAACTTCTTGGTTGTGCTAAAGAGAAGAAAGAAAACCTCTTGGTTTTTGTGTCTGCTAACTCTCACAGCAACTTGTTTCCTTGAGTAGTTTATAATCTTTGCATTGTGAATTTTTTCAGCTGCAGTTATTATTTTTCATCAATCCTGAGGGTTGTGAAAGTGTTTTCCAGAGCAGTCTTATTTTTCCTCTAGACGAATGTATGAAAAGTCTCACCAGACTAGGACCATTTTTAAAAATTTATCCTCTTGGTGAGGAGTTTCACACCATTTATGATACCTCCTAAGGTGTCAATTCAGATTTGATATCTGTCTTTGCTCAGAGTCTTGCACAGAGACTCACTTCTTTGCATAATGTGGTTTTCTAGTCCCCTCTGGGGGTCCAGACTCTCTAGGATTTTGGTAGGCAATCTCAGCATATTTCATAGCTGCTTCTTTTTAGTGTTGTGCTAAAGTCCCAACTCCTCGCTCATAGGGTCTGTATCATCATCTGAAATCCCCCGAGTCATTAAAGTTCCATCTCTCAGCTTTACAATTCTGACTTTAAGTTACTCTTTATTTCTGGTACTTGAGGATTTTAATCACTTATTTAACAGATTTTTATCAAGCATCTACCACATGTTAACTACTGCTCTAGAAGTTGAGCCATCTCTGATTAATTAGACATATTTCCATCTTTATAAGTTTATATTCTGGCAGTACACAGATTAAAAAAATAAATGTATAATAAAAAATAAATTATATAGAATCTTAAAAAGTGATAAGTGATATGGGGGAAAAAAGAAGAGCCAGATAAAAGGATTGGGAATGGTGAAAGGAGAGAGGCAAGGTGGAGTATGAAGTAGCATTTTAAGGGTAAGCTTCATAGAAAGGAAAAATTTGAGCAAAAGTTAAATGCAAATGATGTGAACCCAGCAGTTTTCTAGAGGAAGAGTGTTTCAGATGGATGAAACAGCAAAGTAAAGGCCTCCATATGTGAGGGAGTTGGTTCATGCATTCTAGAAGTAATGTGGATGCCAGCATCAATAGAGCTCGTTAGTTATGAGGGAGGGTCCTAGGAGATAAAGCCAAAGAGACTAAGGGGGAGGATAGATCATGTAGAGCTTGAAAACTCTTGTAAAGAATTTGGGTTTCAGCTTGAGTTGTGAAAAGAGTAGCAACATGATCTGATTTAGTGTCTAAGAAGGTTGCATTAGCTATGTGTTGAGAATAAACTGTAGGGGTCAAGGGTAGATGTAGGGAGATCTGTTGGGAGGGTACTTAACCAATCTGGGAACAAGATGATGAAACCTAACCAGCACAGTAGCTGAAGAAGTAGTAAGAAGGAACAAGCAGCAGTTTCCTAAAAGATTGGGTATGGGCTAGGAGAGAAAAGAAAAATAAAAAAATGAGTTAAAGACAACTCTTTCAGCTCAGCTATGTATGTATAACATTCATTATCATTATTTCTTTAAATCTAGCAGTCCTCTTTGATCTTAGGGGCAGGGTAGGCCTGTGTTACTTAAGCTAACTATATTCTAAGACTGGAAGCCAATGAAGTGAGTTTTAAAAATATCATCTTCTGTTTAAATGTGCCTTTAGACATTTTGTTGTATATTCTTAGAAGTTTTGGAAAGTCCAAGCTCTTTAAAGAAAGTCTTTGAGAGCTGAATTGTTTGATCCTTTTGTGATGCAGCTAATGATGTACTCACTGCAAATGGATGGGAACAACAGCAGGTAGCTCTGTGATGAGAAAGGTTCTTAATCCCTTAGATACTTCCTGGCAAAGAAACAAGTATTTGGACAAAAATATAGGCAGGGTTTTCATCTTGATGATTGGCATAATGCAGATATAGGGGTTTTCTTTTCCTTTGATTTTCTTTCAACAAAAAGGGAAAATACCAGTTATTATAGAGGCTTTCTTTCATTAGATAGCAGAGTTCTTTCACTTGAGAGAATCAGCAAAAATATTCCATGGCAATAGGAATTTTTGTATTTATCATTATTGCTTGGTAAAGCAGTGAATGAGGAAACCAGATAATTTGGGTCAAGGCACTACCCAATGGAAAAAAATAATCAAAATCTTTTGTAGTCTTTGTCTTGAAAAATTCAAGAAAATTCATATTTAGAACCTAAAGTGGACATAGCAAGATGATTATTACTCCCACAATATCCAATTCCTTTTTGTGTAAGAAATTCATTTCAGTTATTGGTCAAAAATGTTCGCAGAGTGAAATTGTGGGCATGGTAGCAGATACACACCTCTTCATGAAAAGTGTGCAGTGACCACCCTTTCCTACAGACATTAAGTAAACATTGATTTTCTTACTGTGCTTTCCAGGACTTGTCCTTGTTCTGTTTCCCTATTGCACTTGAAATGAAAAGGGATCAAGGCAAGGGAACTTCTTTTTCAGAGTGTTGCTTATTTCAACAGGATGACAAACAATGTAATATTTACCCAAAAGAGTTACTCTTCTCAAATCTCTGAGGCTGACTAAAATTTACTGTTTATTTGGAAAATAACTTTGATCTCCATGGTGCCTATGAATACCCCTTAGTATTCTCTTATTTTCCCTTAAGGACATGGCTTCCAAACTTTACCTTGGGTCCACCCCCAGAATTCTGATTTAGTTGTTTTGAGTGGGGCTCCAAATTTACATTTCTAACAAGTTCCCAGTGGGTGTGGATATTCAGGTGTTACTAAGATACTGGTTTGTGGAATTCCTCAGTCCTTGTCTTCTTTAAGGAAGGAATTCAGTCGAGAGACTGGATAGAGAGTTAAAGTAGTAAAGTTTTGTTTTGCGTTTTTTTTTTTTTAATTAAGCAAAAAGTGACAGTACACTACAGAGAAGGAGGAGCAGGCTGACCCAAAGATGGGTATCAGTGTCCTGAGTTTCTCACTGTATTCTTTTATGAGGGTTTGTTTGGTCTCCTTCCTCTCATCTCTTTACTATCACTCTACCCTTGGATCCACCTTTGTTTCCTCCCCTCTAACATTTGCCCAAGTTTGTGTTAGTTATCTTTCCATGAACACCTATCCACAACCCATGGGGTAGGAGGTTGAGGAGCAAATTGTAATGCAAATAGTGTTATAATGATATTATAATAGCCTGGGGTTACTAGTGGACAAGGTCTTTCTTAAGTGCACATGGTCTACAGTCGGGGCAATCCTATACCTCATATCTTCTACCTTAAAAATTGTACTAAACCTCAAAAGGGGTTGGTCTAATGGAGACAGGGTAGAAACCAGGTGGGGGCAATTGTCTACCTGGCATTCTCCTATCTCCCCTCCTGCTCATGTCTATCTAACTGCCTACTCTAACACAGGAACCATCCTTTGACTGCCTCAAGTCAGTGGTTTTCTAGCTTACTTGTAACTTCAGTACCTTGGAGAGCTTTAGAAATTCCAAGTAACTGACTGTACCCCAGGCCAATTAAATCAGAATTCTGGATTGTGTTAGGTGTGAGTCCTGGTATCAGAATTTTTAAAGCTTTCCAGATGATTCCAATATGTGCACAAATATGGGATCTCTGTCTTAAGGTCAGCTGACTGGCAGCTGAATACCCTTGACATAACGGTTATCATTAATCTGCCTGTCCACCTGGGCTAGTTTTACCAGCTCTCCATGAACTCCTCCCTGAAGTCAAAGTCTTGTGTGAAATTAGAAATAGGACAGCACCAAGCAAATATAGAACTCTTATCATCAAACTTGCAGCAAACATTTTGACATGTATGGATTTAACAAAGGGTAGAAATTTCTCCATGTGTCACTTGGTGTGAAACTAAAAATTAATTATTGGAGCTGAATTTTGTGCAATGGTATATAATGAAGAGGGAAAAGATAGTCTTACTTTCAAAATGTGTTTTTGGATTATACTAAACATGATATAACTCAGGTTCCAAAAATCAACTTTTGTGAATATTTAGACTGTTTTATCGAGAACCAACTTAAAATGGACAAACTGATTATAACCTGATTTTATTTAAGCATCAGCATTAGGTTTCTGTTTCTTTGTCTTTGTTGAAGTCAACAGAAACATTCTCATCAAAAATACCCTTCTTGGGGCGCCTGGGTGGCTCAGTGAGTTAAGCCTCTGGATTGAGCCCCAAGGCAGGCTCTCTGCTCAGCAGGGAGCCTGCTTCCCCATCTCTCCCTGCCTGCCTCTCTGCCTACTTGTGATCTCTCTGTGTCAAGTAAGTAAATAAAATATTTAAAAAAAAATACCCTTCTTGACATTGGCAGCTAGTTGTAATATATAAAATTATAGATAAAAAAGTATAGCTAGATGAAACCATAGAATGCTTTTAGACCATTCTGAAGATAGATTAGTCAAGGACTTAAAAATCTTTTGATAACACACAGGACTTGAGTTTAAGAGAAATCCCAAGTTTATGCACTTGCTATGTGACCTTGGATAATTCAACTTAAACTTTTTGATGCTGAGTTTTTTATCTTCAGATTGAGGTTAATGATACCTGCTAATGAGTATTACTGGGAAGATGAAGTGAGGTAATAATATCATAGTGTTTGTTAAGTTGCAGAATACTATATAAAATAAATATATTGTGTTCAAAATTAAACACATTAGTAGGATGATTGTTTATTTTTCAGTAAATGCTAACAAATTTCAGTGAATATTCACTAGACTGCATGACTTTTGAGGGGTTATACACTTATATTTGTACACTCACTATGTCGCACAGAGCTTGGGACACAGGAAAAGCTCAATAATGATTGCTGAGTAAATCACCATTTAGACATTTTAGCTTGGTCGCTGTTATAAGCAGTAGTTCAGGTTTACATGAAAACAAGGTGGTAAGCTAGGGAACAAAACTTTTGATGTGTGAGTATAACTGATCTCTGAAGACCAAAGTTCTGTCTTTTTGCTCATTAGCACCAGAATCTAACCTCTTTAGTTAATGGGATCAGACACAAATTTATAGATGTGTAAGCTACATCTTTCCCTTTTGAGCTAAGCACTTCTAATTTAAGAACCAAATAGCCAGTACAAAAAAATAACTGTTTTATGTTGTCAGAGGGATTGGTAGTTGGCACATTTCATATTTTCTATGGCCTAAGCTGCTTCTCTGTAATAAATTAGTCACTGGGTAGGAAATTACTAATCCTTTTAGGCCATATGATTGAGAACATGCACAAAAGGAACACCTGAAAATTCAGAGTTACGATTCTTTGTGAAGCATTCACTTTCTATAGCACCTGGAAGATATTCTGAAACCACAGAGAGACCTTGTGTCATTATCACCTTGGGTGTTTATCTTTGTGATACTGAAAGCAAAAATGTGGGTGTCGGGTGGTAGAGGCAGGAGATCAAGCTGAGTCATATATTTCTAGGCATATATGGGGATGGATAGAGTTGGGCTACAGAAGCCAATTTATTAAATTGGAAATAAGGAATCTTGTTATTAATTTATCAAACATCTATTATCAATTAAGATCAAGGAAACTTAAAAGCAGACAATTCATCCTAAAGGAAAGGAAATCGAGGAAGTATAAATTGGATGTAAGAATAATTTATTGATTGTTTGAAAAGATGGGAGATTTTATGTATGACCCATTTTCTGGTATTCCTAGTCTAGGCTTATTACCAACTGAATCATGTACCCTTCTCTTCCCCCTAGCCACATTCATATGTTGAAGACCTAACCCTCAAAGTGACTGTATTTGGAGATAGGACCTTTAAAGAGGTAATTAAGGTTGAAAGATGTCATAAAGGTGGGACTCTAATTCCACAGGACTGCTGTCCTTATAGGACAGCTATACACAGAGAAAAGACCATGTATAGACATAGTAAGAAGATATTGCCTCCAACTGAAGAGAGAAAACTTTCCAGAGGCCAACTTTACTGGCACCTTGATCTTAGACTTTTAGAATATATAAATATATACATATATACATATATATATATAAATAAATACATATACATATATATGTTGTTTAAGCTACCCTATGAGTGGGATTCTATTATGGCAGCCCCAAAAGACTAATTCGGGGCTGTCTTAGTTTGTTCATGCTGCTATAACAAAATATGCTGCTATAACAAAAATATCATAGACTAGGTGGCTTTCTCACAGTTCTGGAGACCAGGAAGTCCAAGATCAAGACGTTGGCAGATTCTGTGTCTTATGAGGGCCTGCTTCTTGATTTATATATGGCAGTCTAGCTATGTCCTCACATGGCAGAAGGGCTGAGAGGGCTCTTTAGTGTATCTTTTATAAGAGCACTCATCCCCCTTATGATAATTCATGATCTAATCACTCCATGAAGGCCTCACTTCTTAATTCAATCATACTGGGAGCTAGAATTTCAGCACATGAATTTTGAGGGGACACAAATATTCAGTCCATAATAAAGGCTATTATGGATTTGTATTTGATCTCTGGAGAAAAAAGGGGTAGTCGTAAGAGAAAGTAGAAAAAAAAAGGTATATTTAAAAATTATCTAACAGATGCTAACAGAAGATAGCACAATAATGGTGGTGAGAAGAATTCCTCAGGGGTGCCGGGGTGGCTCAGTCAGTTAAGAATCTGCATTTGGTTCAGGTCATGATCTCAGGGTCCTGGGATTGAGTCCTGTATCAGGCTTACTGCTCAGCGGGGAGCATGATTCTTCCTCTCCCTCTGCCACTCCCCCTGCTTGTGCATTTGCATTCTCATTCTCTCTCTCTCTGTCAAATAAATAAATAATATCTTTTAAAAAGAGAGAAAGAGAGAGAAAGAGAGATAAGAATTTTCACTTTTTAGTCAGAGCGGCTTCAAAGCCAAAAATGACCCCATTGGCATTAATGGGGAGAGTACCAGAAACAGCACCAGGAGCCAGCACTTCAGCATGTATTGGCACATTGAAATCTCCATGCAGTTAAGCTTAGCACAGCTCAGCTTATATAGGTACCAATTGTAAATCAACCAGCACCAGTGGGATGGCTGCAACAGGGGAGGCCTTGGTTTTACTCAAAGAGATAGGGACCCAAACCCAAAAAAGAGAGGAGAACATGAGTAATAAAGAATTAATTAGGAGGTGGTTCAAGATGGCAGCATCAGAAGATCCTGAAGTCACCTCCTCCTATGAGCACAAAAAATTCACAGCTACATATGGAACAATTCCCTCTGAAAAAGACTTGAAAATTAGTTGAACAGCTCTGCCACAATAAGAGTCATTAAAAAGAGCCTTATCAAGATGGATAGGAGAGACAGAGATGAAGTCTCACCAACTTTCCACCACCCTTCTTGTAGCAACCCACAATTGGGAGTGATGTCCCAACTACGAGAGAGGTGTTTCTGCTCCACACCAGGCACACCAACCCTTAGGACCTGCACCAGAGGGACAAGCTCCCAAAACATTTGAAACCCAGGAGAACATAGGACTGTAGGGAATGGATAGGTCTCTCAGAAAGAGTTCATGCATGAATTCACTAGCCCCAGCATCCAGCACAAAAGTAGCAGTTTGAATAGTACTAGACAACTTATGAAGGAAATTCTTTATCTAACTTTAAATTGTCTGCCAGAGGGGCAAGAATCTATTGGGGTACTCTCCAGGGACAGAGGCACTGATGGGCACCATTTTTATTTTCTCCCTCTACCTTGCTAGTGCCAGCATTAGCAAGAGCCATTTTTACACTCTCCTAACCTGCTAGCAACAGTGGTTGTGTCCATTCCAGCACTGCTCCTCTGGCCCCACCAAAGCTGCCAGTTTTTAGAACTGTTGCCAAAGGGATACCTCCAGACTCTGGCCTGGAGTCCATTAGATTACAAATGCTTTCCCACAGAACTATGTATTTTTGCATACCTTAAAAGTGGCTGCCTAAGGGACTAGCTTCCAATCAGCCTGAATCTAGGTGTTTACTGAGATCCCTCCCTCTGTAACACTCACAGATCTTGGCTCACAATTGAGACCTATCATGACTGAGACCTTTCAAGAGTAAACCAGGCTGCTTAGATAATTACAATTTTGAGAGACAACCAAGAACTAGGGCACATTTTGGTGATAAAGTTTATCTCCCACACAGGACCACCCCTTCAAGACAGAGAGATAACAGTTTTGCCTAATACATAGGAAAACACACACACACACACACACACACACACACACAGAGTCAAGCAAAATGGAGAAACAGATGAATCTATTCCACATGAAAGAACAAGATAAAAATACCAGAAAAAACCTTAATGAAATGGAGATAAGTAATTTGCTTTAATCATCAAAAGATGGTCACTGGACTTGGGAGAAGAATGCATGAACACAGTGATAACTTCTTGAAGAGATAGAAAATACCAAACAGAAATTCATAGAGATGCATAACAGTAACTGAACTGAGAAATATACTAGAGTTTCAATATCAAACCTAGATGAAACAGAAGAAAGGTGACCTAGAAGAACAATAGAACTTAACCAAAGCAGGAAAAAGAAAAAAAATTTTAAAAATGAAGCTAAATTAAGCAACCCGTAGGACAACATCAAGTGGAATAACATTCACATTATAGAAGACAGAGAGAAAGTGGCAGGAAGTGTATTTGAAAAAGTAATGGCTGAAAATTTACTTAATCTGTGGAATAATTCCAGACATCCAGATTCAGGAAGCCTAGGGAGCACCAAATAAGATGAATTCAAAAGAGTTAATATCTAAAATATATATATAAAGAATTCATGCAATTCAGCAACAACAACAAAACAAATAATCTGATTAAAATATGGATAGAAGACATGAATAGACATTTTTCAAAAGAAGACAACAAATACCAACAAACACATGAAAAATTGTTTAACTTTTTTTCTAGTGATATTAACATCACTAATCATCAGAGAAATGCAAATCAAAACCACAGTGAGATACTGCCTTACATGTGTCAGAATAGTTGGAAACAAAAAGTTAAGAAATAACAAGTGTTGGTGAGAATGTAGAGAAAAAGGAACCTTTATGCATTGTTGGAGAAAATGTAAATTGGTGCAGCCCATTGTGGAAAACAGTATGGAGGTTCCTTGAAAGATTAAAAATACAAATACCATATAGTCCAGTAATTCCACTACTGGGTATTTACTTGAAGAAAGCAAAACTGCTAATTTAAAAAGATATATCCAGCCCCATTTTTATTGCAGCATTATTTACAACAACCAAGATATGGAAGCAACACATGTCCACAGCTGAATGAATGGATAAAGAGGATGGTGTGTGTGTGTGTGTGTGTGTGTGTGTGTATTACTCACCTATAAAAAAGTATGAGATCTTATTTTTGGCAACAACTAGAAAACATTATGCTAACTGAAATAATTCAAAGAAAGAAAAATACCATATGATTTTACTTATATATGGAATCAAAAGAAAGAAATAAACAGAAATCAGAAACAGAACCATCTATAAATAGAGAAAAAGCTGATGATTGCCAGGGTGGTGGGGTGAGGGGTGGAAGATACAGGCTTCCAGTTGTCGAATGAGTAAGTCACAGAGATTAAAGGTACAACATACAGAGTATAAATAATGATATTGTAATAATGTTATATGGAGACAAGTGGTAGTTTTACTGTGGCAAACATGGCATAATGTATAGACTTGTTAAATCACTATGTTGTACACTTGAAACTAATATAACATTATGTGTTATAAAAAAAAAAAAGATGAACCTAAACAGAATGACACCAAGACACATTATAAATAAAATGTCAGGGGCATCTGGGTGGCTCAGTGGGTGAAAGCCTCTGCCTTCGGCTCAGTCATGATCCCAGGGTCCTGGGATTGAGCCCTACATTGGGCTCTCTGCTCAGCGGGGAGGCTGCTTCCTCCTTCTCTCTCTCTGCCTGCCTCTCTGCCTACTTGTGATCTGTCAAATAAATAAATAAAATCATAAATAAATAAATAAATAAATAAATAAAATATCAAAAGTCAAAGATACAGTCTTCAAAGCAGTAAAAGTAAAACAAATTATGTACAAGGGATCCCCCGTAAGATTGTAAGAAAATTTCTCAGGAGAAACTTTGCTGGTCAGAAAGATGTGACATGATATGTTCAAAGTGCTGGTTGATAAATGCAAACTTCCAACCAAGATTACTGGAAACAGCAAGGTTATCATTCAGAATTAAGAGAGAGATAAAGAGTTTTTTCCAGGCAAGCAAACTTTAAAGATGTTCATCACCACTAAACTCTCCTTACATGAAATGTAAAAGGGAATTCTTTAGGCTGAAAAGAAAGGATACTAATGAGTAACAAGAAACACATGAAAGTAAAAGTCTGACTGGTAAAGGTAAATATACAGTAAAGATAGGGGACTAATCACTTATAAAGCTAGTATTAAGATGTAAAATGTGTCATCAGAAACAAAACTTGGAGGGGTGAAAATGTAAAATTTTGGGAGTGTGTTCAAACTTAACTTGGTATCAATTTCAAATAGATTTAATATAGATATAGGCTATTATATGTGAACCTCATGATAAACAGAAGCAAAAACCTATAGTAGATACACAAAATATAATAAAAGAAAAATGTAAGCATAACACTATGGAAAGTCATCAAACCACAAGGGAAGAAAAGCAAGAGAAGAAAATAATAAAGGAACTACAAAATAGCCAAGAAATAATAAGATGCATTGTGTACATACTATCAATAGTTACTTGAAATGGACTAAACTTTCTAACCAAAAGACACAGAGTGGCTGAATACATAAAAAAAACAAAACCCATCTATGTGCTGCGTACAAGAGATTAATTTCAGATTTAAGGACACACACAGACTGAAAGGGAAGGGATAGAAAAGATGTTTCATGCAAATTGTAAGCAAAGTTGAAGATAGCTATACTTATATCAGACACAATAGACTTTAAATCAAAGGCTGTAATAAAAGACGAAGGTGGGCATTATATAATGATAACCCCAAAAGAAAACAGAACACTTATAAATATATATGCATCCAACAAAGGAAAACCTAAACACACAAAGCAACAGACCTAAAGGGAGAAGTCGACAGCAATTAAATAATTGTATGTGCCGTTAATATCCCACTTACGTCAAAGGATAGATCATCCAGACAGAAAATCAATAGGAAACATCGACCTTAAATGATACATTAGACCAGATGGACTTAACAGATATGTTTATTCTATCCAAAGGCAGCAGAATACATATTCCTCTTAAGTGCACATGGAATATTCTCTAGGATCGATCATATATTAGACTACAAAACAAATCTCAATAAATTTAAGAAGGTTAATATCATATCAAGCATCTTTCCTGATTTGAAACTAGAAGTCAATACTGGAAAAAATCAGAAGTCTGTGGAAATTAAACAACATGCTACTGAACAACTAATGGTCAAATTGAAATTAAAAAAAGAAATAAAAAAATACATTGAGATTAATACAAATGGAAATGTAACATACCAAAATATGTTGGGGGGGGTGGGTGCAGCATAGTAGTTCTAAGAGGGAAGTTTATAACATTACAGGCCTACCTCAAGAAACAAGAAAAAATCCCAAGTACACAATCTTACTTTACACCTAAAGGAATTTGAAGAAAGCAAACAAAGCCCAAAGTTAGTAGAAGGAAAGAAATAAAAAGATCAGAGCAGAAATAAATGAAATAGAGACTAAAAAGACAATAGAAATGTTTAATGAAACTAAGAATTCATCTTTGAAAAGATAAACAACTGATAAAGCTTTAAACTCATTAAGAAAAAAAAAACATCCAAATAAGATTAGAAATGAAAGACAAGTTACAACTGATATAAAAGAAATATGAAGGATCATAAATGACTACTAATAACAATTATAAGCCAACAAATTGGACAAGCTAGGAGAAATAGTTAAATTCCCAGAAACATACAATTTTTTAAGACTGAATCATGAAGAAAAAGAAAACCTGAATAGATTGAAACCTGAATAGATTGATTACTAGTTATGAGATTAAATAAGTAACCAAAAACCTCCCAACAAACAAAAGTCCAGGACCTGATAGCTTCACTGATGAATTCTATGAAACATTCATAGATTTAATACCTATCCTTCTCAAACTCTTTAAAAAATTGAAGAAGAGGGAATACATCCAAACTCATGTTATAAGGCCAGCATTATCCTGATACCAAAACCAGAGAAAGATACAACAAAAAAGGAAAATTACAGACCAGTGTCACTGATGAACATAGGTGCAAAAATCCTCAAGAAAATATTACCAAACTGAATTCAACAACATGTTAAAAGGATCATATACCATTGTCAGGTAGGATTATTCCAGAGACGCGAAAATCCACAAATCAATCAACATGGTACATTACATCAACAAAATGAAGGAGAAAATGTATTTGATCATCTCAGCAAATGCAGAAAAAGTGTTTGACAAAATTCTATACATTTATGATGAAAATTCACAATACAGTGGGTATACAATGAAGATACTTCAACATAATAAAGACCACATATGACAAGTCCACAGCTAGCATTGTACACAACAGTGAAAACATGAAAATTTTTTCATTAAGATCAGAAACAAGACAAGGATCCCATATTCACCACTTTTATACCACATAGTGTTCGAACTCCTAGCCAGAGTAATCAGGTAGGAAAAAGAAATAAGAGGCATCTAAATTGGAAAGGAAGAAGTAAAACCGTTACTATTTGCAGATAAAATGATTTTATATATAGAAAAGACTCTACTCCAAACTTCCAATATCTGTGCACCAAAACCTGTGAGCCACTGATGAATGAAATTGAAGAAGACATAAATAAATGGAAAGATATGCCCTACTCATGGATTGGAAGGATTACCATTATTAAAATGTCCATTCTACTCAAAGCAGTCTACAGATTCAATACAGTCCTAATCCAAGTCCCAGTGACATTTTTCACTGAAATAGAACAAACAGTCCTAAAATTTGTGTGCAACCACAAGACCTTAAATAGCCAAAACAATCTCGAGAAAGAAAAACAAAGCTGGAGACATCACACTCTTTGATTTCAAATTATATTGCAAATCTCTAGCAATGAAAACAGTATGGTATTGAAATAAACAGAAATGTAAATCAATGGAACATAGAGAAATCCCAGGAATAAATTCATGCATATATGGTAAATTAATTTATGACAAAGGAGGTTACAGTATACAATGGGGAGAGGACAGTCTCTTCAATAAATGGTGCCATCAAAACTGGACAACCACATGAAATGAATGAAACTGTACCTTTACACCATTAACTCAAAATGGATTTAAGACTGAATGTAAGACCTGAAACCATAACACTCCTAGAATAAAGTATTAGGTGGTAAGGTCCTTGACATTGGTCTGGGCAAAAATAGATTGGACCTGACTCACAACGCAAGGCAACAAAATAAAAAATAAACAAATGGGACTAAATCAAACTGAAAAGCTTCTGCTTCTTGAAGGAAACCATCAACAAAATGAAAAATCTGCTTACTGAATGGGAGCAGATTTTTGCAAATCATATATGCAGTAAGGAGTTAATATCTAAAACATATAAGGAACTCACTAATACTACAAATCAATAAAGAAAAAGGCAATTTGATTTAAAAATGGGAAGGAGATTGGAATAGGTATTTTTTCCAGTGAATATATACAAATGGTCAATAGACACATGGAAAAATGCTCAATATCACTAATCATCAGGAAAATGTAAATCAAAACCTCAATGAGATGTCACCTTACATCACCTCTGTCAGAATGGCTGTTATCAGAAAGGTAAAAGTGTCAAGTAGGAGAAATAGTTAAGTGTTGCTGAAGATGTGGAAAAAAAGAAACTTTCGTGTACTTTTGGTTGGAATGTAAATTGATGTAACCAGTATGGAAAACAGTATGAGGACACCTTAAGAAATTAAAAATAGAACTACTCTAAAATGCAGCATTCCACTACCAGATATTTATTTGAAGAAAATGAAAAACACCAATTTGAAAGGATGTATGCACCCCTATGTTTATGGCAACATTATTTACAATGGCCAAGAGATAGAAACAACCTAAATGTCCATACATAGGTGAATGGATAAAGATGATGTGATATGTATACATACATACATAATGGAGTGCTACTCATCCATAAATGAAATTTTGCCATTTGTGGCAACATGGATGGACCTCATAGGTATTATGCTATGTGAAATAAGTCAGACAGAAAATGAGAAATATGGTATGATTTCATTTATATGGGTAATATAAAAAACAAAACATATGAACAAACAAAACAAAGGAAAACTCATAGATACAGAGTACAGATTGGTTGCCAGAAGGAAGGGGGTAGGGGTATGTGTGAAAGGGGCTAAGGTGATCAAAAGGTACAAACTTCCTGTGATAAAATAAGTAAATTATGGGGATATAATGTGCAGCATGGTGATTGTAGTTAATAATAATTATTACATATTTGAAAGTTGCTAAAAGAATAGATATAAAAGTAATCATGAGAAAAATAATGTTTTGTAACTCTGCAAAGTGATAGAAAGTAACTAAACATTGTGGTAATCATTTTGCAGTATATGCATATATGGAATCATTTTGTTGTACACCTAAAACTAATATGATGTTATATGTCAATTATACTTCATGAAAAAAGGTTTTATCCTGAACACATGTGAGGCACCTCCTGGAAACTCCCTAAAATAATTGGAAAATGAAGAAACTTTGAAATTATTTTGAAGCCTTGTAGTAGTGAGTGTGAGTTTATTTCACCAACTTAATGGAACAATATTATAGCACCTACAAAACAGCAATAGTAAAATAAATGTAGAAATTAGCATCAGGAGGAAACTAATCTTTGTAAGATGTCTATTAAATATTGGGAAATGGGCTATTATCTTAATTATTGTCTCATTCTTTGTATAATAATACTTCAAGTTAGTATCATTGCCCTCATTTCTCAGATGAGGAAATTGGGTCTCAGAGAGGTTATGGCATTCACATAGGACCACCTAGGCAGTGTCTCTGAAAACTGGAGTACAGAGTAGATGTGTTTGACTCCAAAGTCCACATTTAACACATTGCTATTCATAACTTGTTAAAATTTCTGAGCTTTTTTTGTTTTGTTTTTCCTTCTGTGTATAGGGGAAGAAATATCAATAGTTGTTTTAAAGCAGTTTAAAGATAATTCAAGCTGTGAAGTGTGTAAACCTGGTGATTCACATACCTGAACCCTGGGGGATAAAAATATATGTTTATAAAAAATAAAAAATTAAAGATAATTCAAACTGCTTCCATGTTCCCTAACTTATTGAAGGGATTTGTCTATTCCCAGTATCACTGAATAGGTATATGAAGATTGTTGTGATTCCTTCGTTCATGGCATAATGGAGCTTTTACTATGTTCCAGGCCCTGAGGATGTAGTGATAAACAAAACAGATATAGCCTCTTCCAGTATGAAATGAACAAGTCACAGGAATGAAAGATATACCATAGTGAATATAATCAGTGGTATTATAATAGCATAGTATGGTGACAGATGGTAGCTACACTTGTGATAAATGTGATCTAACATATAGAGTTGTTGAATCATTGTGTTTATAGATCTGAAACAAATGTACCATTGTGTGTCAACTATACTCAGATTTTTATAAAAGAGACAGAGCCTCTCCCTAATATAGTTTGGAAATAAATTATCATATCAATAAAATATGTAACTAAGCATGATAATAATCACTCTAAAGAAAGATCAGGGGAACACATGGAAGAATAACAGAGATGAGATTTAGTTGGAGAGGAAGGAAAGGCTTCTTCAGAGTTGTGAGATCAAGTCCCAAGTTGAGCTCTGCACTCGGGGGGGGGGTGTCTGCTTGAGATTCTCTTGCTCTCCCTCTGCTCCCCCCTAACCACTTGCATGTGCTCTCTCTCTCAAATAAATAAATAAATAAATAAATCTTTAAAGAAATAAATAAACTGAGTAAGGATAGAAGTGAAAACCATAGGGACTGGCAAAAGAAAATGAAGTGTTCCCTGTGTCTGATGACTGCTAAAAGAGATATACTTGAGCAAAAGAGGCAGGAAAATAGGTTATGGTCCGACTATCGATTTTGGTTGGCTGTGGTGTGTTCCTGTTGTGAAATTTTTGAAAGCAGATTGTTGAGGTAAAACAGAAGAGAATATAACTGGAAATAAAGAGGTCAAAGAATTAATTTAAGGGCATTAGTAATGTCATGTATGTGGACATGAAATTGTCTGGGAAGATGGAGGGAGTGAAAGTCTTCAGTGAATGAGGGAAAATGCCCAGGAGCTCAATAAACTACATTGAAAAAAAGAAGAGATAAGATTGCCAAATGGTAAGCTCAGGGGAGGAAGGAATTTGCACTGGAAGGGGAAGTGATGAGCTGGAAGAAGCAGTGGGGAGTACAGGAGATACTGATTATAAGCACAGTGAGAAACAAGAGGGAAAATGGCCTCCATTTTAGAGAGTCTGGGGAGGCAGTGCCCTCAGGGGACATCTAAGATTCAGTTAAACCAGGTGGGTAGTGAAGAAGAGGTTGAAGATGCAGAGGGGTCTTTGGTTATACATTAGATCCCTGAAGGGGAGAGAATCTTAGATAGAATAGAAAGGATTCACAGAATTGCAGTGTGTAGCCAAATGGTAAGAGCCAAGCAGGAAGGATCTTTTGGTAAGTGCACACAAGTGTTAGTGTGAGTGTGTGTGAGCCATCCAGTACTCTGTGATGGGTTGCCAACCCTGATGTCTGAGTGAGCACACCTGTTGGCTGTACTTTTAACTCCAGTTGTCTCCAGCAGGCCTCTCAGTTTGAGAGTAAAAGAAGTCAATGAAAGTTGCTTCTGGTGTGTGTCTGTTCTTTGAAAACTAACCTAAATCTCTCCTCCTGGTCTCAGGAAAAGCTACATTCTATTAATTTTTCAGTGTAAAGCAAGTAGAAGAACAATGTAAAAATAATGTTATTCTATTCAGAGCACTTATAGAGAAAAGAAATTAACATTTTAAACTGTGAGATAATGTACAAGAAAACTAAATATGTAATTAGAGGCATGGTGAACACTTGGTTACAGTTCTCAAGTTTATTTTACCAGTTCCTCTGGATCATAATTATAGAACATTTTGTTTCAGCCTAGGAGACAGCTACTGCATTCAGCCCAACAACATAAAATGTAGTTTTCATAAGGTGCCTTGTATACAAATATATACACACTTCATATGATTCAAAAGGAGTGTCATAGTTTAAGAAATAGTTTTCAGGAATGATTAAAAAATAGTCTCAGGGATAGATAAGAACATTTCTAAATAAACCTCAGGGTAATTCGATGAATATTTTGCTATTATGAACATTTTCTCACAAACTACTCTTTTATTGTCTAAAATAAAGAAATTACATGGAAAAGATGAATTGCAGTTTATAAGGCAAGAGAAAGTTGACTTCATCTATCACTATGCCACCTTTCAGGAAGACAGGAATTCCAGATGCTTTAGAATAACGGGCCAAAGATGGGAGAATGTACAGCGTGTTCAATGGACTTGAAATCATTTGCAGAATGAGAGCAAAAGTTAAAGTTGAGAGAACGAAATGAGTGAGATTATGCTGGATAAATAGGTGGGAATTCCTTATGACAACTTTCTATTTCTTGCTGAGAAGTTGTCTTATGAGGACCATGAGGTCTAACTGATGGCTACTAGGCAAAGGAGTGTCATGGCCAGAAATATATCTTAAAAATATCTGTGTAATAGTTGTGTTGAAGGTGGCATGGAGGGAGACTAGGAAGAAGATGGTTAAGATATAGTAACTGGGGGAAGAAATGATGAGGGCCTAAACAGAACAATGGCAGTGGAGGAGGGACAGAAATGTGGGACAGATTTGGTAAGTTTTGAGGATGGCCCCATTACTTGTCTAAGGACCACAGACTCAAGTCAAGTGCAGAAGATATTTGATTCTCGAGTCTTTCTTCCTTCTTATTATCTTGCTAAGTTATCCCTTCCCCTTTAAAAAAATTTTTTTAGGTGTTGAGTTTGATAAGTTCTTTATATATTTTGGTTACTAACCCTTTATTGTATATATCATTGGCAAATATCTTCTCCCATTATATAGGCTGCCTTAAAGTTTTATTGATTGTTTCCTTAACTGTGCAGAAGCTTTTTATCTTGATGAAGTCCCAATAATTCATTTTTGCTTTTGTTTCCCTTGTTCTGGAGACATGTCTAGTAAGAAATTGCTATGGCTGATGTCAAGGAGGTTGCTGCCTGTGTTTTACTCTAGGATTTTGATGGTTTCTTGTTGCAAACTGGTAAAGCCATTCAGAAAAACAATACGGAGTTTCCTTATAAAGTTAAAAATAGAACTACGTTATGATCCAGCAATTGCACTACTTGGTATTTACCAAAGGGTACAAAAATACTCATTTGAAGGTATACATGCACCTCGATGTTTATTGCATCATTGTCAACAATAGTCAAATTATGGAAAAGGCCCAAATGTCCATAACTGATGAATGGTTAAAGAAGATTAGGATGGTAGAGTAGAGGTGGATCCTGGGTTTGTTTCTTCCCTCAAACACAGCTGGATTGATGTCAGATTATTTGTAATACGTACAAAATTGATCTGAGGATGGGGAGAATGATCTGCACAGTTAGAAGAGGAGAGCATGGTAAGTGTGAGGTGTATGGGCACTAACTGAGGGAGGGAAAAGTCCCATCACTGCAGAAGGCAGGAGCCCTTTCCATGGAGAGAGAAAAGGGAGAGACAGACAGGGGGAGAGAGAGTGGCATGTCAGTTACATGCAAGAAAAACACCTCCCCAAGATCACTGATTAGGGAGTAGAGGGAACTGAGTGTTGCAGATTTTAGCAAGCAGTTGTAGAGTTCAAATTCTGAGGTTTTAGAGGTCTGAGACATTAGTCAGAGTTGAGCTGGAACATGTGCTCCTGGGGAAAAGGAGGGCACAGGCTTGGGAGTGGGTAGTCTGGTGTAAGAATCCCCTAGGTTGCACCAGGAGAGAACATTACATTTCCTGGAGTATATATGGAAGAGGGTATATTGCCTCTCTGAGGACAAAGACTCTGCAGGCACCACTGAATGGCTGTCCCTTGGCAGGGGACAGAGGTGCTCAGAGGACAAATAATCTGGTTGCTGCCTTTTGCTGTGCTTCAGCATAGTATCTAGGCACCTGGGCAGATGTGTGACTATTTTTCTGGGATGAAATGGCACAGACACAGTATGGTAAGAGTATTCTCTGGAGGAGAGGATGGGTCCATGCCGTGCCCGGTCCTTTAAGATTTGAAGTTTTGAATCCCAGCTGCATGCCAGAGATAAAACCAGGAGAGCTATGGTGTTGGGCACACCAACAGACCCAGGCACAGATAGGGTGAAGTTAGAGCTCTGATGGAAACCTGGGACATGAAAGGGGAGGTTGTTCACTTTTCTGTGATGGCTGCCTAAACAGCGGCAAGCACAGGATCTGCTGTCCAGAGAAGGAGAGAGAGAGTGTTAGCACCATTTTCCCCATTCCCATCAACAGGGTCAGACTTCAGTAAGTAACACAGTGTCCCTAGTGGAGGTGGGAGCTGCTTATACCAAACCCCACCCTTCTGTGCATTGCGAGTGCATGGTTACTAGGGCAGGTCTGACTGTGAGCCAGCACAGCTTGCATCTCCCCCAGAAGACCAGCACAGGAACACCCCATGCACCAAGTTTACTGATCATAGAGTGCTCCAAAGCCTTAGTTTCAGTCCTGGTAGAAATATGACCAGGCTTATTTTTTCTCCTTTGGAATTAGGTTTATAGTTTTTTCTTCTTTTGTTTGTGTTTTGGTTTCCTTTTCGTTGTCCTTTCTTTCTTTTTCTTTCTGTATTTCTTAATTTTTTTTTTAAATCAGGCTTTATTTAACTTAAAAAAAATTTAAAAAAATTTTTATTTATTTTTTTAAATCTCCTTTCAATGTTCCAAAATTCATTGTTTACACACCACTCCCAGTGCTCCATGCAATATGTGCCCTTCAGAATCAGGCTTACAGTTTTTTGTTTGTCTGTCTGTTTTTGTTCCTTTTCCTTTTCTTTGGGGGGGGTGGGATTAGACTATTTTTTCAGTCTTTCTTTTTTCCAGGCTTATTTTAACAAACAGATCAAAGCATACCTAGTTAAAGATCCAAACCCTCCCCACTGCAAGCATGGTATAACTCTGCAGGACTGACCTGTGGGAAGAGCAGCCAACATGTAACAACAAAAGGCACACAGCATACAACAGAAACACTGCCTGAAGCACTAGGTGCTGGACAGTATATATGCCCTTCTTAATACCGCATTACTTTCAGGAACTAGAAACATACAAAATGATAATTCAGAGGAATTCTCCCCAAAAGAAAGATCAAGAAGAAATCACAGCCAGGGATTGTCTTAAAACAGCAATATATGTGAACAAGAATTTAGAGCAATGGTCATAAGAATACTTTCTTCTAAGAAACCAGAGAAACCCTTGCTGCAGAGATAAAAGACATAAAAACTAGTCGGGCCAGAATAAAAAATGTTGTCATGGAGACACAAAGCCAACTGGATGTAATCACAATAAGAATGGAAGAAGCAGAGGAATGAATAGGTGATGTAGATGATAAAATTATGGAAAATAATGAAACTGAAAAAAAGAGGGAAAAGAAACTATTAGGTCATGAAGGTAGACTCAGAGAACTCAGAGATTCCATAAAGTGCATAATAGCTATATCACAGGAATCCCAGAAGAAGAAGAGTGGGAAAAAAAGGCAAAAGGTCTGTTTGAACAAAGTATAGCCAAGAACTTCCCCAATCTAGGGAAGGAAACACATTCAAGTCAAAAGAGTCACAGAGAACTCCCCTCAAAATCAACAAAAATAGGTCAACACCAAAACAGATAGTGAAACTTGCAGAATACAGATAAAAAGAATTCTGAAAGTCGGTGGGGACAAAAGGTCCTTAACCTACAAGGGTAGGCACATAAGGTTAACAGCAGATCTGTCCACAGAAATTTGAAGGGCAGATAACAGTGGCATGATATATTCAACATGCTAAATGTGAAAAATACACAGCCAAGATTAGTTCTTCTAGCAAGGCTGTAATTCAGAATAGAAGGAAAGATAAAGAATTTCCAAGACAAAAATTAAAGGATTTCCTGAACACTAAACCAGCTCTGCAAGAAAAATTAAAGGGGACCTTATGTGTGGGAAAGAAAGACAAAAAGCAACAAAGAATACAAAGGAACAGAGACAATCTACAGGAATGGCAACTTTATGGGTAATACAATAGCACTAAATTCACATCTATTGATAATTACTCTGAATGTAAAGGGACTCAATTCTCCAATCAAAAGACATAAGGAAGTTGTGGTCCATATACACTATGGAGTATTATGCCTCCATCAGAAAGGATGAATACCCAGCTTTTGTAGCAACATGGATGGGACTGGAAGAGATTATGCTGAGTGAAATAATTCAAGCAGAGAGAGTCAATTATCATGTGGTTTCACTTATTTGTGGAGCATAGCAAATAGCATGGAGAACAAGGGGAATTAGAGAGGAGAAGGGAGTTGAGGGAAATTGGAAGGGGAGGTGAACCATGAGAGCCTATGGACTCTGAAAAACAATCTGAGGGTTTTGAAAGGGCGGGGGGGGTGAGAGATTGGGGGAACCAGGTGGTGGGTATTGGAGAGGGCACAGTTTGCATGGAGCACTTGGTGTGGTGCAAAAACTGAATACTGTTATGCTGAAAATAAATTTAAAAAATTAAAAAAAAAGACATAGTGTATCAGAATGGATAAAAAAATATGGCTTATAATCAATATGCTGCTTATAAGAGACTTATTTTAGATCCAAAGTCACCTTCAGACTGAAAGTGAGGGTTTGGATAACAATTTACCATGCTAAAGGACATCAAAAAAGCTGGAGTAGCCATACTTAATTATTAGACTAGATTTTCAGCAAAAGACTGTAACGAGAGATGAAGAAATGCACTATATCATAATAAAGGGGTCTATCCAACAAGAAGAACTAAGAATTGTAAATATTTATACCTCCATCTTGGGAGCACACAAATATATAAATTAATTAATAACAAAGAAACTCATTGATAATAATACAATAATTGTAGGGTACATTAACACCACACTCACTGCAACAGACAGATCATCTAAGCAGAAAATCAACAAGGAAACAATGGCTCTAAATTACGCACTGGACCAGATGGACTTAACATTCAGAGCCTTTCTTCCAAAAGCAGCAGAATATATATTTTCTTCTAGTGCACATGGAGCTTTTTCTAGAATAGATCACATACTGGGTCAAAAGTCAGGTCTCGACCAGTAAAAATGATTGAGATCATACCATGCATATTTTCAGGTCACAATGGTATGAAACTTGAAGTCAACCATGAGAAAAAATTTGGAAACTTCCAAATACATGGAAGTTAAAGAAATTCGTACTTAACAGTGAATGGGTTAACCCAGAAATTAATGAGAAACAAAAAACATTCATGGAAGAAAATGAGAACACGGAAGCCCAAAACCTTTGGGATACAGCAAAGGCAATTATAAGAGGGAAGTATATATTATCATAGGCCTTCATGTCTCAAATACATAATCTAAACTTACACCTAAAGGAGCTGGAAAAAGAACAGCAAATAAAGCCTAAAACCAGCAGAAGAAGGGAAATAATAAAGATTAGAGCAGAAATAAATGCTGTAGAAATAAAAAAGGCAGTAGAACAAATCAATGAAGGTAGGAGCTGACTCTTTGAAAGAATTAACAAAATTGATAAATCCCTAGCCAGACATAGCAAAAAGAAAACAGACAGGACCCAAATAATTGAAATCTGAATGAAGGAGGAGAGATGACAACCAACATCACAGAAATAAAAACAATTATAAGAGAATATTACAAGCAATTATATGCCAACCAGTTGGGCAATCTGGAAGAAATGAATAAATCCTTTGAAACATATAAACTACCAAAACTGAAACAGGAAGAAATGGAAAACTCAAGCAGACTGATAACCAGCAAAGAAATTGAATATGTAATCTAAAATCTTCCAACAAACAGGACTCCAGGTCTGGATGGCTTCCCAAGGAAATTCTACCAAACATTTAAAGAAGAGTTAATACCTCTTTTTATGAAACTGTTCCAAAAAATAGAAACAGAAGGAAAGCTTCCAAACTCATTCTATGAGGCCAACATTACCTTGATTCCAAAATCAGACAAGACCCCACTAAAAAGAGGATTATATACCAATATCCTTGATGAATGTGGATGCAAAAATTCTCAAAAAGATACTAGCAAATCAAATTCAAGAATATATTAAAAGAGTCACCACGATCAAGTGGGATTTATTCCTTGGCTGTAGGTGTGTTTCATTATTCTCAAATCAATCAATGTGATATACCGCATTAATAAAAGAAGGGATAAAAATCATATGATCCTCTCAATAAATTGGAAAAAACACAGCATCCATTTTTTTTTTTTTTTAAGACAGAGAGTGAGAGATAGAACAAAAGCAGGGGGAATAGCAGAGGGAGAAGGAGAAGAAGACTGTTCATTGAGCAGGGAGCCCAAGGTGGGGCTTGATCCCAGGACCTTGGGATCATGACCTGAGCAGAAGGCAAATGCTTAACTAAGCCACACAGACACCCCTATAGCATCCATTCTTGATAAAAACCCTCAATGATGTTGAGGGAACATACCTCAATATCATAAAGGCAATATATGAAAGATCCACAGCTAATATGATTCTCAACAGGGAAAAACTGAGAGCTTTCCCCCTCCGGTGAGGAACACAAGGATGTCCACTCTCACCACTGTTGTTCAGCACAGTACTGGAAGTTCTAGCCATAGCAATCAGACAACAAAAAGAAATAACATGTATCCAAATTAGGAAGGAAGAAGTCAAATTCTCCCTCTTTGCAGATGACATGATACTCTATGTAGAAAAGCCAAAAGACTCCACCCCAAAATCGCTAGACTAACACAAGAATTCAGCAAAGCCACAAGTTATAAAATCAATATACAGAGATCTGTTGCATTTCTATACATTAATAATGAAGCAGCAGAAAGAGAAATCAAGGAACTGATCCTGTTTATAACTGCACCAAAAAAATCATAAAATATCTAGGAATAAACCTAACCAAAGAGGTAAAATATCTGTACCCTTAAAGCTATAGAACACTTATGAAAGAAATTGAAGACGGCACAAAGAAATGGAAAAAATATTCCATGTTCATGGCTGGAAAAACAAATATTGTTAAAATGTCTGTACTGCCCAGAGCAATCTACACATTCAGTGCAATCCTGATCAAAACAACATCAGCAGTTTTCACAGAGCTAGAACAAACAATCTGAAAATTTGTACAGAACCAGAAAAGACCTGTAATAGCCAAACTAATGTTGAAAAAGGAAAGGAAAGGAGGAGCCATTGTAGTCCCAGGCTTCAAGCTGTATTGCAAAGCTGTAATCCTGAAGACGGTATGGTACTGGCATAAAAACAGACACATAGATTAATGGAACAGAATAGAAAACCCAGAAATGGACCTACAACTACAGGGACAACTAATCTCTGACAAAGCAGGAAAGAATATCCAATGGTAAAAAGACAGTCTTCAACAAATGGTATTGGGAAACTGGACATCTACATGCAGAAGAATGAAACTGGACCACTTTCTTACACCATATGCAAAAATAAACTCAAAATGGATGAAACATCTAAATGTAAGACAGGAAACCATCAAAATCCTAGAAGAGAAAGTAAGCAGCAACTTCTTTGACATTGGCCATAGCAACTTCTTACTAGATAGGTCTCCAGAGGCAAGGGAAGCAAAGGCAAAGATGAATTATTGGGACCTTGCCTGTATAAAGTCCTTCTGTACAGCAAAGGAAACTATCAACAAAACTAAAAGGCAACTGACAGAATGGCAGAAAATATTTGCAAATGATGTGTTGACTAAAGGGCTAGTATCTAGAATCTATAAAGAACTCATCAAAATTAACATCCCCCCTCAAATAATCCAGTTAAGAAATGGGCAGAAAACATGAATTGGCATTTCTCCAAAGAATACATACAAATGGCTAACAGACATGAAAAAATGCTCAACATCCTTATCAGGGAAATACAAATTAAAACCACAGTGAGATACCACCTCACACCTGTCCGAATGGCTAAAATTGACTCAGGAAATGAGATGTTGGCAAGGATGTGGAAAAGGGGAACCCTCTTACACTGTTGGTGGGAATGGAAGTGGGTGCAGTCACTCTGAAAACAGTATGTCAGTTCCTCAAAATGTGAAAAATAGAGCTACCCAACAACCCCTCAATTACATTCCTAGGTATTTATTCAAAGAATACAAAAATGCTGATTTGTAGGGCCCCATGCACCTCAACGTTTATAACAGCACTACCAATAATAGCCAAATTATGGAAAGGCCCAAATGTCCATTCATCAGTATGTATATATACACAGTATTTATTTACTTTTTATTATTTATTAATACTGAATATTACTCAGCCGCCAGAATGAATGAATGAACTGCATTTTGCAGTGATGTGGATGGAACTAGTGTATGTTATGCTAGGTCATTCAGAGAAAGAAAAATACATTTGATTTCACTCATATGTGTAATTTAAGAAACAAAAACAGATGAACATAGGGAAAAAAAAAAGAGATAGAGGCAAACCATAAAACAGACTCATAACTATAGAGAACAAACTGAGAGTTGCTGAAGGGGAAGTGGGTAGGGGGGATAGGTTAAATGGTGATGGGTATTAAAGGAGGGCACTGGTTGTGATGAGCCCTGGGTGTTATATGTAAGTGATGAGTCACTAAATTCTATACCTGAAACTAATATTACAACTGTCTATTAACAGGAATTTAAGTAAAAACTTGAAAAAGTTTTAATCTCTTCCTCTTGTACAGAATCCTGAGTATAATATCCTGATAGTTTTTTGGTTTTTTTTTCAGCAACTCATTCCTTTTTTCTCCTAACATGTATGAATACCATCAATATTCCCATTGTTTTAAAAGAGTACTGGCCTTGGAGCAGCTGGTTGCCTTGGTTGGTTAAGTGGAGACTAACGATTTTGGCCTAGGCCATGATCTTGGGGGTCATGAAACAGAATCTGATGTCAGACTCCATGCTCAGCAGGGAGTCTGCTTGAGCTTCTTTCCCTTAACCCCTTCCCTTACTGGAGGGTGCATCTCTCTCTCTCTAAAATATATAATAATTTTTTTTTTTTAAAGAATACTGATCTTGCACAGGATTTGTGAGGTCCAGAGGCTAGTTATTTCTTGAAAATGGGGTAAGATATTTCTAACTGTGTTGAGTTTTTCTGTAAAGTCCTTGAAAAAGTCTAAAAATGCTTAATCTCTTTCTACTGAGCTTTAAAACATCTAAAGGAAGGAATAATAATAATAAGCACTTTTTAAACGTTTATTTAAGGAAATGATTTAAGTAATTTCTGCACATAATATGGGGCTTGAACTCAAGAGTTGTATCTTTTCTGACTGAGCCAGCCAGGTACCCCAAGCATTTTTTTAAAAAATGGTTTTAAAATATGTTGACTCACTTGGATGAGTACGCACAGTACCATGAAATAAGTACAGACTTCATTGTACAAATATAGAAATTGAGGCACAGAGAAGTTAAGTGTATTATACAAGGTCACACAGATAGTTAGTTGCCACTTGCCTAAGGTGAGTTTAGAGGTAGAGAGCCAGTATTTAAACCCAATCTGTGTGGCTGTTAGTTTCCAGGCTTTTAAGTATTACAACATGTCACCTCTCAATACTTGTAGTATGCTATAATAGCTAGAGAGGGGAATTTCTTATGTGAGAGAAGTTCTCAAGATGCTTATCTGCTAGTCAGAGGTGAGAATCATATTTTTAGGTCAGAGTCTTTGGAGATTGCTAATATTTTACTTGTTATCCCCAGTGGGGGTAATGATTTACTATGGTTACCTTTACTCTTTGTTGTTCCCCTGCCTCAACTAGCTAGCTATCCATACATTATCCATCTGTCCATCCATCCTTCATCTGTCTGTCTACCTAGCTATCCACCCATCCATCACCTATCTTCTAACCATCCATGCAACCATATTCATTATATCCCTTGGCTTCTATGGTCCATATACTTCATTTGACTCTTTAGCATAATTAGATCATTTAATTCTGAAAGGATTATAACACCAGTATTTTATGGATGGAGAAACTGAATCTAAGAAAGAGATTCAGGTTATTAAACCCAAAAACAAGGTGTGTAGTCAAATTTATCTGATCCCAAAGTACATACTCTTTCTCTTTACAACATAGTTCTTAGGCTAGGCCGTTTGATTTTTGGCTAGATACCCTACTTATTAGACTACATTATTGCTGGTTTAAGGTCTTTCCAGATCATCCCTGTAATTATCTTTAAAGAATATTTGCAAATTCATCTTTGTTTTTCCTAGTGTTGATTATGAAAACTGTAATATACTAAGAAGAAAACCTATTCCATGCAGGCAAGTACATGTACAAAACCTGTGGGGGATACTAAAGATAAACGTTACTTCTGTTTCAGATGGATAATATAGGCCCTTGTTCTTCCTCTTATTCTGTGAGAGTTTTGAGTAAAATCAGTGTAGAGTGGAGTAGCAGTGTCTGTGTTTCCATGTACAACATAATTAGGCTATTAAACTCATTTTAATGATAATATGCTTACTCTGTAATCAGTTAAAACTCCATTTCAATGACATCCTATTAGAACAGTGCACCTTGCTTTATGTAGAAGGATTGAATGATTTAGATAAGGCATATCACCTTTTTTGTCTCATAACCATGATACCTGATGTATCACTCAGACTGTTCAGTTGCTGTGGCAATAAAAAATATTGAAATTTCATACTGATAAAAGGAATTAAACATTTTAAGACATACAGTTTTTTTCTTTGAGCTGTATTTGCTGCTCAAGCTGATGATAAAACCAGTTTGCCACATAATAACCAAGACAGGTAGTATTATCTTTACTCATGGCACCTGTACATGTAAATTACCTTGCTAAAAATAAATAATATGCAAAAATGAATAAACTTAGTCACAGTAGGCCTCATGCATAATAGGATTAAAATGAATTGCTTGTTCATTTCTACTACACTGTTTTCATAGATCTTAACTGGAGAAGAACTCTGAGTTTTTGGAAGAATGCCTTTTCAGGATTTCTACCTGTCATTGGCTAAAAACAAGGTTCACATAAATAATTTGTTTTCCTTTCTTTCTTTTGGAGGAGGGGAGAGAGTGAATTTCCTATGGTTCAATTCAGAATTTATTAAGCACTTTCACTTTAGTGATAAAAGAACTTGACGTCATTAATAGAGATGATCTTTACATTTTGTTCCAGAGTAAGGCATTTACTAAAATTAGATTGTAAATTCCAAATGTGTAAACACATTTTAGGATTTTATATAACTGTACTCCTGCTCTGCTTGCTTATTGGTATTTATGTCTGCTAACTCCGGCTAATTGGCTAATGTTTGTAAAGTGCTGTCCAGATGAAAAGCTAATGATCACTTTACTGTAGGAGGGTGTGGGTAGCTGCGCTGACAGCTTGCTGAGAGTGTCTGCTGGGGGATTGATGGTGAGGGCTTGCTGTGGGCTCTGGGATAATGAGGAATCCCTGAAGAGTTCTATGTTCCTGTTCCCCAAAAGCTTTTGAATTCTATTCTCCTGGTATTGCTAAGTCAGTCTGGACATGATAAAATCATCATTTCTGCAAAGCTGTGAGAGGAAGATTCTTCAAAGACTTTTTACCCACTTTACCACTAGAGTTTACTCTGATGCTGTTGGATGGTATCTATATTCCATTATGAAAAAGCCATAATAATAAAAGAATACATTAAACGTTAAAAAAACTGTTGATCTTAAAAATTAGGGCCATATGTTTTATTATTTTATCTTTTTTCTCCAGTTACAAGCCTAATGGGAGCCACGTTTTTATTTCTTTATTTTTATGTTTTGAAACGTAGGACATATATTTGTCAAAAAGTTGGCTAAGAAAAACGTAATTGTTTTTGAAATGATAAAAATGTCCACCCATTTCTACAACAGACCTATAATCAAAAGGAAAATAGTTTTTTAAAAATTGAAATTAATTTTTTTTTGTTTTTTGTTTTTTTTTGCTGTGATTACTTAATTTTCTGTTATGGCTTAGGAATGGTACTTAGAGATTCTATGCATTGAAAATGGGATTTTTTTTGCTTTTAAAGAATAAATATTAAGTAATATTAAATGATCATATTGATTTTCTTTTTGTTGGATTTATGCCTGCTTTTTGTAAGATCTATTTCTTATATTTCCTGGGTCTCTTCTAGTCTTACATATTGGCGTTCCATAGTCACAACACTGGTTCACCTGCCTGACATCATAGTTCCTTTGGGGCTCTCTCCTGGGGTTTGTACAAATGGTCCAATAGAGGAAAGTGGTGTCCAGAGGGAACCACCCCACTTCCCAGATTCCCTCACAGAGACAAAATATTTTCCAGTTATTTATTTTTAATCAGCTGGTAATCACTGCACTACTGAGAGTAAGTTTTAAAAGTGACAAAGCAGATACAAGTCCTGCAGCACATAAAATTGACCCCTTAGCATGGAGCTATTCTGAATTTTGCCCCAAATAGTACATTTCTGTACCTGGAGATCTGTTCTGAAGCTCTGGCATCCTTAGCGAGGTTAACTTTTAAGATCTTAAAAGTTTAAAGCTTCTTATAGAATTAGAAAATGCTTCAAACAGAGTAACTAGGAATACAAAAAACCTAAGTAAGAAATGCTTCATCAATTTTCATATAGTCAGGAAAAATTAGAGAAACAAAATGGCCCTAAATATAGACTATTTGGACAAATTATTGCTTAACTATTTAATATGGTATTGTGCCACCATTATGACAATATGGGGAGTACTTATTTATTATATAAATTAAACAAAAAACAGAATAGAAAACTAGTTATAAAATATGATCTTAACTATTAAAATATTCATGGAAACTGCTTGGAAGGAAATATAGCAAAACACTAAGAATAATTGTTTTCTTCCTTAATGATTACTTCACATTTTTAAAAGTTTTTATCATGAAGAAATGTTTTACTTTTTTAAAGTAGATGCTTAAGACATACAAAAGTGTAGAGAATGATATAAAATAATAGCCTTGTGAGGGGGGACAAGATGGCGGGGTACTAGGAAGAGGCGTCTTTTCAGCTGGTACCCCAAAGTGAGCTGATTACCTACCAAAGAACTCCGATCACCCATGAAATCAGCCTGAGATCAGAATTATACACGTCTGGATCTCTACAGGGGCAGAAGACGCCAGTGAGCAGATAAAGCGGAATGGGAACAGCGGACTGATATCGGAAGATAAACAAAAGGGGGAGGGAGCCACCAGAGGCGACCGGTGCAAAAGTAATACCCCGAAATGAGCGAGAGTGCCCTGCGTCTGGGGACCAGCAGTAACTTGGAGACTGGTTGAAAGCACTCCAAAAGAGCAAAGGATCACGGGGACAAATTGTGGGAATCGGGGCGGCTAGGGACAGGGGCTTAAGTCCCCGGTCCCAGACGGCCTCCCCAGCGCGGAGGCAGAGAGAGTGCGGCGGAGAAACCGGCTCCTGGTCCCTAAGCCACCAGCGCGCCCCAGAGCACGGGGGTTCCGGCTCCTGTGAGGGGATGGGAGCTGCGCCGGTCTGCAGAATGCGCGCTAGCCCTACCACAAAGCTTGAGATGCGCGCGCACGTCCCTCCAGCTCTCCTGGGTTTCTAAGGCCCGGGGGCGCTTCTTGACCCACGCCATTGTTTCAAAGTCTAAGCCGCGCGCGCGCGCGAAACTCTTCCCCGGACAGAGGCGCGCAAAAGCCCAGCCTGCGGCTTACGGACCAGCGCCCCGTTCTCAGTGCCCCAGACGCGCGCCCGACCCACAGCCGCCTCTGAAAAGAGGTGCGCGCAAGCCGGGCACTCCCAGCCCGGGCCGGCGGCAAAATCTCAGTGTGCGATCGCTGCTTGGAACCTCTCTGGCGGTCAGGAGCTCCCAGACAGCCGCCACTGCCTTGGCTTTGGGGACGAGCAAAAGATCCTGCGCCCCCAGGGTCTTTAACTTGGAACCTGCACTGCCAGCGTCCAAGGGGGAATTTATTCAGCTTCTGCACCCAGACTGAGGCTTCTCTCTGAGACGGAGATCAGGAAGTGTTCCAGGGTGCACCTTGACTGCACCAGAGTTGATACATCCAGCTACATCTGTTCAGTCTTCTCCCACCAAAATGACTAGGAGGAGGAATGCCCAACAGAAGAAAAATACAGAGGATGGACCTTCTGCAATAGAGCTAACGGCTATCAACATAGACAATATGTCAGAAAGAGAATTCAGGCTAACAATTATCCAGGCAATAGCTAGGTTGGAGAAAGCCATGGATGACCAAACAGAATTGACTAGGGCCGAACTGAAAGCGACCAGACAGATGTTCACAATGTTAGGGCGGAGCTTAAAGCTACCAGGGAGGAGGTCCACAATGCTCTCAATGAGTTCCAATCCAATCTAAACTCTCTCAAAGCTAGGGTAACGGAGACAGAAGATAGAATTAGTGATCTGGAAGACAAACAGAGAGAAAGGATCAGGAGGAAGCCTGGAACAAACAGCTTAGATCCCACGAAAACAGAATTAGGGAAATAAATGATGCCATGAAGCGTTCCAACGTCAGAATTATTGGAATTCCTGAAGGGGAGGAGAAAGAAAGAAGTCTAGAAGATATCGTGGAACAAGTCCTTCATGAAAATTTTCCGAATCTCGCGAATGAAACCAGCGTTCATGTACTAGAGGCTGAACGGTCTCCACCCAAGATTATACACTCCAAAAAAACTTCACGACACCTGATAGTCAAATTGAGAAATTATAATTATAGGTATAATCTCTTGAAAGCTGCCAGGGCAAAGAGGCTCCTTACTTATAGAGGGAAGCCCATCAGAATAACGTCAGACCTGTCCACAGAGACCTGGCAAGCCAGAAGAGGCTGGCAAGATATATTCAGGGCACTAAATGAGAAGAACATGCAGCCAAGAATACTTTATCCAGCAAGACTGACATTCAAAATGGATGGAGAGATAAAGAGTTTCCAAGACCGGCAAGGCTTAAAAGACTATGCAACCACCAAGCCGACACTGCAGGAAATATTAAGGGGGGTTCTATAAAAGAGGAAAAATCCCAAGAATAGCATTGAACAGAAATATAGAGACATTCTACAGAAAGACTTCAAAGGTAACTCGATGTCAATAAAAACGTATCTATCAATAATCACTCTCAATGTGAATGGCCTAAATGCACCCATAAAACGGCACAGGGTTGCAGATTGGATAAAACGACAGGACCCATCCATATGCTGTCTACAAGAGACCCATTTTGAACCTAAAGATACACGCAGACTGAAAGTGAAGGGGTGGAGAAGCATCTTTCATGCCAATGGGACTCAAAAGAAGGCTGGGGTAGTGATTCTCATATCAGATAAATTAGACTTCAAACTAAAGACTGTAGTCAGAGATACAGAAGGACACTACATAATCCTTAAAGGGACTATTCACCAAGATGATCTAACAATTGTAAATATCTATGCTCCCAATATGGGAGCAGCCAATTACTTAAGAAAACTGTTAATCAAGATAAAGAGTCATATTGATATGAATACACTAATCGTAGGAGATCTTAACACACCTCTTTCAGAATTAGACAGATCATCGAAGCAGAAAATCAATAAAGAAACAAGAGCATTGAATGACACATTGGACCAGATGGACCTCATAGATATATACAGAACATTCCACCCTAAAACAGCAGAATACTCATTCTTCTCAAGTGCACACGGAACCTTCTCCAGAATAGACCACATACTGGGTCACAAATCAGGACTCAGCCGATACCAAAAGACTGAGATTATTCCCTGCATATTCTCAGATCACAATGCTTTGAAACTGGAGCTCAATCACAAGGAAAAGTTCCGAAGGAACTCAGACACCTGGAAGCTAAAGACCACCTTGCTTAAGAATGCTTGGATCAACCAGGAGATCAAAGAAGAACTGAAACAATTCATGGAAACCAATGAGAATGAAGACACTTCGGTCCAAAACCTATGGGATACAGCAAAGGCGGTCCTAAGGGGAAAATATATAGCCATCCAAGCCTTGCTCAAAAAAATTGAAAAATCCAGAACACACCAGCTGTCTCTACACCTTAAAGAACTGGAGGATCAACAACAAATCAAACCAACTCCACACATAAGAAGGGAAATCATCAAGATTAGAGCTGAGATCAATGAGGGAGAAACCAGAGATACAGTAGAACGTATCAATGAAACTAGAAGCTGGTTTTTTGAAAGAATCAATAAGATCAATAAGCCACTGGCTACACTAATCCGAAAGAAAAGAGAGAAATCCCAAATTCATAAAATTATGAATGAAAAGGGAGAGATCACAACTAACACCAAGGAAGTAGAAACAATCATCAGAAGTTATTACGAACAGTTATATGCCAATAAGCTTAGCAACCTAGATGAAATGGATGCATTCCTGGAAAAATATAAACTACCAAAATTGAACCAGGAAGAAATCGACAACCTGAATAGACCTATATCTAATAACGAGATTGACGCAGTGATCAAAAATCTCCCAAAAAACAAGAGCCCAGGACCTGACGGATTCCCTGGGGAATTCTACCAAACCTTCCAAGAAGAAATAACACCTATTCTCCTGAAGCTGTTTCAAAAAATTGAAGCAGAAGGAAAACTTCCAGACTCTTTCTATGAAGCCAGCATTACCCTGATCCCCAAACCAGGCAAGGACCATACCAAAAGGAGAATTTCAGACCAATATCACTGATGAATATGGATGCTAAGATTCTCAACAAGATCCTAGCCAACAGGATCCAAAAACACATTAAAAAGATTATCCACCATGATCAGGTGGGATTCATCCCTGGGCTACAAGGATGGTTCAACATTCGTAAATCAATCAATGTGATACAACAAATTAATATGAGAAGAGAGAAGAACCACATGGTCCTCTCAATTGATGCAGAAAAAGCATTTGACAAAATCCAACATCCGTTCCTCATTAAAACGCTTCAAAGTATAGGGATAGAGGGAACATTCCTGAACCTCATCAAATCTATCTATGAAAGACCCACAGCAAATATCATCCTCAATGGGAAAAAGCTTGCAGCCTTCCCATTGAGATCAGGAACAAGACAAGGATGCCCACTTTCACCACTCTTGTTCAACATAGTATTAGAAGTCCTAGCAAAGGCAATCAGACAACAGAGAGAAATAAAAGGTATCCAAATTGGTAATGAATAATGAGAGAGTCAAACTCTCTCTCTTCGCAGATGACATGATTCTTTATATGGAAAACCCAAAAGACTCCACCCCCAAACTACTAGAACTCATACAGCAATTCAGCAGCGTGGCAGGATACAAAGTCAATGTGCAGAAATCAGTGGCTTTCTTATACACTAACAATGAAAATACAGAAAGGGAAATTAGAGAATCGATTCCATTTACTATAGCACCAAGAACCATAAGATACCTGGGAATAAACCTAACTAAAGAGGTAAAGGATCTATACTTGAGGAACTATAGAACACTCATGAAAGAAATTGAAGAAGACACAAAAAGATGGAAGACCATTCCATGCTCTTGGATCGGAAGAATAAACATTGTTAAAATGTCTATACTGCCTAGAGCAATCTATACTTTTAATGCCATTCCGAGCAAAATTCCACCGGCATTCTTCAAAGAGCTGGAGCAAATAATCCTAAAATTTGTATGGAATCAGAAGAGACCCCGAATCGCTAAGGAAATGTTGAAAAACAAAAATAAAGCTGGCGGCATCACCTTACCTGATTTCAAGCTTTATTACAAAGCTGTGATCACCAAGACAGCATGGTACTGGCATAAAAACAGACACATAGACCAGTGGAACAGAGTAGAGAGCCCTGATATGGACCCTCAACTCTATGGTCAATTAATCTTCGACAAAACAGGAAAAAATATACAGTGGAAAAAAGACAGTCTCTTCAATGAATGGTGCTGGGAAAACTGGACAGCTCTATGTAGAAGAATGAAACTCCACCATTCTCTTACACCGTACACAAAGATCAACTCAAAATGGATAAAAGACCTCAACGTGAGACAGGAATCTATCAGAATCTTAGAGGAGAACATAGGCAGTAATCTCTTTGATATCAGCCACAGCAACTTCTTTCAAGATACGTCTCCAAAGGCAAAGGAAACAAAAGCGATAAACTTCTGGGACTTCATCAAAATCAAAAGCTTCTGCACAGCAAAGGAAACAGTCAACAAAACAAAGAGGCAACCCACGGAATGGGAGAAGATATTTGCAAATGACAGTACAGACAAAAGGTTGATATCCAGGATCTGTAATGAACTCCTCAAACTCAACCCACACGAAACAGACAAACACATCAAAAAATGGGCAGAAGATATGAACAGACACTTCTCCAATCAAGACATACAAATGGCTATCAGACACATGAAAAAATGCTCATCATCATTAGCCCTCAGGGAGATTCAAATTAAAACCACATTGAGATATCACCTTACACCATTTAGAATGGCCAAAATTAACAAAACAGGAAACAACATGTGTTGGAGAGGATGTGGACAAAGGGGAACCCTCTTACACTGTTGGTGGGAATGCAAGTTGGTGCAGCCTCTTTGGAGAACAGTGTGGAGATTCCTCAAGAAATTAAAAATAGAGCTTCCCTACGACCCTGCAATTGCACTCCTGGGTATTTACCCCAAAGATACAGATGTCGTGAAAAGAAGGGCCATCTGTACCCCAATGTTTATAGCAGCAATGGCCACGGTCGCCAAACTATGGAAAGAACCAAGATGCCCTTCAACGGATGAATGGATAAGGAAGATGTGGTCCATATACACTATGGAGTATTATGCCTCCATCAGAAAGGACGAATATCCAACTTTTGTATCAACATGGTTGGGACTGGAAGATATTATGCTGAGTGAAATCAGTCAAGCAGAGAGAGTCAATTAACATATGGTTTCACTCATTTGTGGAGCATAACAAATAGCATGGAGGACAAGGGGCGTTAGAGAGGAGTAGGGAATTTGGGTAAATTGGAAGGGGAGGTGAACCATGAGAGACTATGGACTCTGAAAAACAGTCTGAGCGGTTTGAAGTGGCGGGGGGGGGGGTGGGAGGTTGGGGTACCAGGTGGTGGGTATTATAGAGGGCACAGCTTGCATGGAGCACTGGGTGTGGTGAAAAAATAATGAATACTGTTTTTCTGAAAATAAATAAATTGGGAAAAAAAAGGAGAAAAAAGAAAAAAAAATAATAGCCGTGTATCTATATGTAATTTTGCATGCTAACTTTTAAATTTCATTTGCTTAGATATTTTCAGTTTTTTGTTTTGTTTTGTTTTTTTGAGAAAAAGTATTTAATTTCTCTGTCTTTTTTTTCCTGGAGGTAATCACTATTCTGAGGTTTGTGAGTTTTATATTTTCATTACATGTGTAAGCATCATAAACAACATACAGTATTATGTATATTTTAAACTTATCCATAACAATAGTGGCAGACATATCATTCTGCAATTTGTTCTCTCACCTATATTTTTAAGATTTATTCATGATGACAGATGGAGAGCCAGCTTGTTATAAATTGATATATATGGGGCACCTAGCTGTCTCAGTCAGTGGAGCATATGACTCTTGATCTCAGGGTTATGAGTTGAAGCCCCATGTTAACCTGTAAAGATTACTTAAAAAATATAAAAATCTAGGGTCCTGGGATTGAGCCCGATGTTGGGCTCCCTGCTAAGTGGAGAGCTCACTTCTCACTCTCCCTCTACTTGGGATAAGTCATAGAAAATGCCTAAATGATTATTAAAATGATGGGATAATACTCAGCTTTGAGCCTTGGCTAAAACATTGTGTGCATCCATTTTAAAGGGGATACAAATTTGCGTTAAATGTTATCTCTTTAAACAGGAACGATTTGCTATCACACCTATACATTGCTTTGAGAACAAAAAGTTTTCAGCAGAGCAGGCACCCTGGGCTATAGGGAAAATACTATCACCTGGGAGTTTCTTATTTATTTCTTTTTAGAAATAATGTTATTTCTGTAGTCTGTGATCCTCCTCCTTGCACTTATCATAGTTTATGAGTGTAAAGGCAGAAGTCTATATCCTTAATATAAGAGGTCTTGGTCTTATAAAATGCTGCATTTAATATTCTTAAAAGTCTTGTACATTTGAGAGTCTCTCTGGGGTATACTTAGAAGTGACATCATTGGGTTTAAAAATATTTATAACTTAACTTAGATTTTACCGAATTACTCCCCAATTTATACTCCTAACAGCTGAATACATGAATTACTGTTTTCTGACATTCTTGTCAATGCTTGATATTGATAAATATTTGCCAAATGGATAAATAGAAAATAACATTTTTTAAGAGTTTTTATTTGCCTTTCCCTGTTTATTAGACTTTAGGATTTACTTTGATGTGAAGTACCTCTGAGAATGTAAGCAAATGTTGGGAATATTGGAACAGAATGAAAGAGGATCTTGGGTCATGATGAATTTATAAAGTTGCAATTTTAGATCAGCACTGACTACATCAGGATTTCTTTCAAGCAGGGAAAAAACCCTGCTATTTTGTTTAAGGCACCATTATTTATGTTTTCTGTAATATACAGCCAAATTTGATTATAAATGTAATCAATGTAATAAATAGTACTGTGTATGTGTATGCTTCCCTAGCATTTTGGTAGAAGTATTGTCTTTTTCTTAAATTTAGGAGAAAATTCTTCTAGGTTTCACTATGAAGTTTGTTGTTGTTGGCTGTGTTTTTTGTGGACACCTTTTCAAACATGTTTCCATTCTTTTCCTGGTTCTCTAAGAGTTTTTATAATGAATGGTTATTGAATTTCATTGACTGCTTTTTTCTGTGTCATGTCATAAAGATGATAAAATAAGTTATACCTTTTTTATCCACTAATGTGATTATTTATATTAATAGAATTTTCTAATATTTTATCTTTCTAATATGTTTTTTCACTTCTGGGATAAACTCTGGTTAGTTACAATAAACTGTCTTTCAGTGTACTATTTTAGTTTTAAAAATATATTGCTTAATTTGATTTGCTAATAGTTTTGAGTTATTCATATAATCTTATCTGTAAAACTGCCTGGGCCAGGGATCTTTTGGTGGGTTAAGTTCAAATTATTTTTGAGTTGTAGATAAGATCCAGATTCCTTGGTGGTTATACATTTTTCATTTTCTATTTCTGCATGAGATAATTTTACTATTTTTAATTTTTTGGAAAAATTTTGTATTTCTAACTTTTCCTATTTTTAGTACAAAGTTGTTCCTTATAGTGTCTAATTAATTTTTTATTTATTTATTTTTCTATCCCATATTCACTGTTGTTATTTTTTTATTTGTGCATTCTCTATGTTGGGAGACATCTCACAGGCATGTTCATTTTCCTTAGTATTTTTATTTTTAAAACATCTTTCCAATTTTATTGAGAAATAATTGACATGCACCACTGTATAAGTTTAAAGGGTCCAGCATGATGGTTTGACTTACATATATTGTGAAGTGTTTACCACAATAGGTTTGGCTAACATTCTTCTTTTCATATAGATAGACTAGAAAGAGAAAAAAGGAGAAAAAATGCAGGAAAACAATTTTTTCTTTGTGTTGACAACTCTTATGATTAATTATCTTAAAAACTTTCCTGCAACAGTGTTAGCTGTAGTTATCAGGTTGTACTTCATTCCTCTTGTACTTACTTCTCTTATAACTGGAAGAGTGTATCATTTTACCACCTTTCTCTGATTTCATCTGCCCCCATCCTCTGTTTCTGGTAACCACAAGTCTGATCTCTTTTTCTATGTGTTTGTCTTTTTGTTTTTTTGCTTGTTTGCTTTTGGTTTCACATATATATGAGATCACACATATATGTCTTTGTCTTTCTATGTCTGGCTTATTTCATTTAGAATAATGTCTTTAAAGTCTATCCATTTGTGGCAATTGGTAGGATTTCCCCACTTTTTATGGGTGTATAATATTCTGTTGTATATGGATGCCACAATTTCTTTATCCATTCATTTACTAATGAACACTTGGGCCCTTAGGGATCTTGATGTCCATTTCTCTCCCCAGATTTGGGAAGTTTTCAGCCATTATTTTTTCAAGTATACTTTCTGACCCTTTCTCTTTCTCTTCTCCTTCTGGAATTCCCATAATGTGAATGTTGCTTCTTCTCATTGTGTCCTATAATTCCTATAGGATTTCTTTTTTTTTTTTTTTTTTTAAAAATTGTATTTGCACATACAATTTTTTTTTTTTTAAGTCCTATAGGATTTCTTTACTCTTTTTCATTTTTTTCTTTTTTTCCTACTGACTGGATCATTTCCAATGTCCTTTACTCCAGGTCACTAATTCTTTTGCATGGTTGAGTCTACTTTTGAAATTATCTATTGAATTCTTAAGTTCAGTTATTGTATTTTTTAATGTAACTCATGTTGTATTATAAGGAATGGATAATGAGCAAATAAACATAATAATTTGAGAAAATTTCAAATTTTCAGAAAGTAATGAAATAGAATTATTTGACAGAACTAGACTTGATTGAGTATGGAGATGCTACCTGAAATAGGACAGCCAAGAACGGCTATCTGAAGGGATCGCATTTAGACCAAAACTGAATGAGAAGCTGCCATATATAATTATTTTTTGAGTGATATTTTTTATTTATTATTATTTATCTATTATGTTTAGTTAGCCACTGTATAGTACATCATTAGTTTTGTATAATACCCAGTGCTAATCATAACATGTACTCTCCTCATTTTTTTAACTCTAGGCTTTCTTTTCTTTCTTTCTTTCTTTTTTTTAAATGGAAATAGTTTTTTTCTTTTTTAAGATTTTATTTATTTCACAGAGAGAGAGAGAAATCACAAGTAGGCAGAGAGGCAGGCGGAGCAGAGAGCCTGATTCGGGGCTAGATCCCAGGCCCCTGGGATCATGACCTGAGCCGAAGGCAGAGGCTTTAACTCACTGAGCCACCCAGGGGCCCCTCTTTTTTTTTTTTTTTTAATGATTGTTATTTCCTTGATGAACTTCTCATTTTCTTCATGCATTATTGTCCTAATTTTGTTTAGTTGTCTGTGTTTTCTAAACTTCCTTAAGATGAGTTTCCTGAATTCTTTGTCTGAAATTCATAGATCTCCATTTCTTTAGGGTCAGTTATTGAAACTTTATTAGTTTCCTTTGAGTGTCATATTTACCTGATTTTTTGTGATCCTTGATTCCTCATATTGGTATCTGCACATTTGAGTAATTACACTACTTTCCAGACTTTACAGGTTTGCTTTGACAGAGACAGTTCTTCACTAGTCATTTTAGTCTGGGTTTCTGGGTGAGTCTGTTGGTAAAGTTCATGAACAGTTAGGACCTACTGTTATCATATAGTTTGGGGCAAGGCAACTGTCTACGCTCTGGGGGCAAGGCAACTGTAAACTCTAAAGACAAGGATGGGTGGTTGTGCCCTGGTTGAGAAGAATTGGACAAGGCTGCTGTACTGGTGTCCTACCCAAGTGAGGCTGTAGGATGGGCTCCACAGTTGTGTTGATTCTCTGGTTAGACTTATTAGATAGTTGGAACTGAGTACTACCTTCAGTAGTAAATGGAGCTATGAATTAGCTTCCCTGCCCTGGCAGAGCAGCAGGCTAGGACCCAGGGCCTTATGGTTCATTGTTTGGGGACCTGAGCATGCAGTCAATTCTCTGGTCATGTGAAGCCATTGCTCTTGATCTGTTGATAGTGAAGTCATGTCCTATGCTCTCTGTACAAGTGCCACTATAGGGCTATTGAATGGCTACACAGCTTTCCCTCTGCTCTGATTGGGTTTCCTAATCAGACAGGTTGAAGGTTATATTCAGCACTGAGAAGGGCTATGAACTATATTCCTGCCTGGGTGCAGTGAGAGAAGCCGCTCTAAAGCCAGGAAAGCTGTTTGTTGTCTTAACTTAAGTTGACTCATACCCCAAGTTCTCTTGTATGAACATGGCTACAGACTTTGAAAACTATCATCTCTGCTTTTCTACCTTGTGGCTTAAATGATGCTGCCTGCAAAACTTCCAGGATAGTCTCCAGCTTTTCTGGTCAGATGGGGTCAGAAAACACTGTCCACAGTGGATGGGGCTATGTCTCAGCTTCTTGCCTGGGTTTGGGCAAACCAAGCTCTCGTATTTCCTCATTTGAGAATCTAAATCAGGCATACCTGCACCCCACCAACTGCCCTAGTCATAGTGCACTCTTGACTTGGTTCTACAGGTGAGCAAAACTGCGGGATAAGATTACTAATTGGGCACTATAGGTATCAATTTCGTCTGCCAAGATCCTTGTGCTGGTTGTTGTAAGCCCCTCCTCCGTACTCCATCAAAGTCAGATTTTTGGTACTTGAGCCTCCCAAATTCCCCATACAATCCTTTGTTGTGTGATTGGAGTAGGGGCTCCCACAAAGTGGCTCCCAATGCTGGGGGACTTGGTTGTGCCCCATCCCCAGGTTCTCTTTTCCCACTGGAGACACTGCAGGCAAAGGGGGACCTTTCCCTGTGGAACTGAACCGGCCTAGGGGAGGGACAATGCAGTCAATGTGTAGCTGCTTTTCTGACTCTTCTAAGGCTGCCTTGGTCTCTGTGATGCAGGGGGTCTTCAGCCTTGCTGCATGTTCTAGGATTCTCTCAGTGGTGTCTTCTTCATGAATGGTTGTTAGATGTTTTTGTGAAGGGGCAGTGAAGTGAGGAATGAGTTATATTGCCATCTTGATGACATCTGAAACTTTTTTTATTCCATATCCTGTTTTTGTTTTTTATTTCATTAAATCCTGTGAATTTTCTTCTTCTTATTATTTTTTTTACTTATTCAGGGCTTATCTTGTTACTGTTATCTGGCCTTTTGTGTTGGATGCTTAACTCATTTTTTACCCTTAATATATGTATTTAAACAACACTTGTTACCTGTGAAGAAAGGTGTAGGCTGAGTAGAAGAATGAGAGCTCCTTCAGATTCCTGTGTTAAGCAACCCCCTGGAGCTGGAGTCTAGGGCATAGCAGAAGGTGAGGCTAGGTCCCAGTTATGAAAGACCTTGAATGAAATATTTATCCTCATTTGTAGATTTTTTTCCCCCTAAGATTAGAAAAGTGACCTTTTTTTCCACTTTATCTCTTTATTTTTTTAAGCTATACAGAATACTTTATCAGTTCACCCATACCCACAGGAGATACATTTCAAGAGATCCAATGGGTGTCTGAAACCATGGGTAATACCAAACCCTATATATACTGTTTTTCTATACATATATACCTATGATAGAGTTTAATTTATATATTAGGTATAGTAAGACACTAATAACAATAATTAATAATAAAATAGAATTAATAATAAGTTATATGAATCTCTCTTTTTCAAAATATCTTACTGTACTGTACTTACCCTTCTTTTACTTGTGAAGATGTGAGATAATAAAAGGCCTACTTGGTGAGATGAGGTGAGGTGAGTGACGTAGGCATTGTGGTGTAGTGTTAGGCTACTATTGACATACTGACAATACATCAAGAGGAGGATATTTTGTTTCTGGACCACTGTTGACCAAGGGTAACTGAAATAGCAGAAAGTAAAACCATGGATGAGGAGGGATTGCCGTATTAGGTAATTAAGATAATCAAGACCCATGCCCCAAAATAGCATACTTTGAATAGATACAGGATTTTGGTCCTGTTACTGCTCTTAGACGTGCGATGGGAAAAGCAACTCTACTCTGAATTTCTTAAGAAACCACAGTACTATTTTCCATAATGGCTGTTCCAATTTACATTCCCACCAACAGGGGACAAGTGTTCCCTTTCCTTCACACCCTTGCCAATACTTGTTATCTCTTGTCTTTTTGATAATGGTCATTCTAACAGGTGTAAGGTGATACTTCATTGAGGTTTTGATTTGCACTTTCTTAATGCTTACTGATGTTGAGGGCCTTTCCATTTACCTGTTTACCATTTATATATTTCCTTTTGAAAAAATATCTATTCAGTTCCTCTGACCATTCTTTTATCAGATTGTTTGATTTTTTTTTTTTTTTTGTGCCATTGAGTTGCAGGAGTTCTTTACATATTTTGGATATTAACCCCTTATCAAATGTATGATAGAGAAACTGACATTTTACAACTCGGTAGATGCCTACATTTGGGTTTTATTTTGATTTCTTTAAAGTCCTTGCTATACACCTACTTTTCATTTAACAGTTGACTTAGCTACTGAAACAAGAATTGATCTAATTGATTTACTTTAATGTGATTGTTTGGAAGAAGTAAGAGTTTTTGAAATTTTGGTGCATAAAAATAACTCAGGAATATTATTTTTAGTGATGCCATAAAAACATAATACTAGGAACTTTATCCCTGAATGAGATGGATATAGACTAAGTCAGGCTCTGCTGTTTTACTATGACAACTTCACATCACATACTATTTATGCTACTTGTGATTTTCTGAAAGAGATACTAATAAGACTTGCAGATTAATGTGCTTAGCATTTTACTCAAAAATAATGATTTCGTTCTTCACCTTTATTTTAAGCACTGCAGAGATATTAAAAGGAACAAGATGGGGAGCTTTCACTAAATTGGTGAAGCTTATTAGAATACTTTCTAGACTAGTGTGACATAAGAGGAAGAAACTAGGAGGCACATCCCAAAGTCTTTTAATATTCATTTATAATTATGTATATGCTAGACCCAGAAATTCATAGGAAAGTATTCGTTATTTTTTTTATTTATTTATTTATTTATTTATTTATTCTTATTATGTTATGTTAGTCACCATATGTACATCATTAGTTTTTGATGTAGTGTTCCAAGAAAACATTTGTTATTGTTGTCTTAGTTTTAATTAAAATTTTAAGTGAATGTGACCTTTTATTGCATGCTAGTCAGTTTTTACTTAACCTTTTGTTCTTTCATTCAACAAATCTATTTCTATCTATCGTTCTACCTTTACTAGGCATTGAATTGAAATACGATGAAACATAATATGTCATTCCTTTGATCAATGCCTTGCTGTTTTATACTTTTGCTTGCCTAGATTTTGGTACCTAGGTCATCTTTAAAATGGTTTATCTCTGGTTTGAATTTGTGAACTGCAAATGCACCCAACAATCTGATCACGTGTGGTGTTTCTGCAAATGTGAATAAATGAGGATTAACTTCATGTTACCTACTTCAGTTAGATCCCTTGCAGATCTGAAGCTAAATTGCAGAAGTGGATGGGTGATACATCAGTATAGTGCTTTAGTCATATTTCTTTGTCTTCAATATTTAGAGGTCTGAGTATTTTAGAAATAATGTGAAGTATGAAAAATAATAATTTTTCTAAGATTATTTTGGTAAACTTGTAGGTTTAAGTCCACTTAATGCAATTAGGAGGAAGAAATTGCTGGATTTCTTAAAGCTTTGCAAAAGATTCTATACTAGATGGAATTCAAATCATTGAAATGTAATTGAAATTGAAAGTCTGAAGAGAGTACTGTGTGGTGATTTTAGACTCTGAGAAACAAAAGAGTTATTGTCTCAAATGAAGTTATTCCATTAAATAGGTCTTTTGACTTTAGTTTTTAGAAGGAGAACCACAAAGATTTTTTTTCAAAAACAGGGGAAGAAAGATAACTCAGAGGAAGAGCAAAACACAATAATAATATGTAACAATAATAATTAATTAAGAGAGGAAATTATTACCTGAAAACATTAACCATGAAAAATTAAGCTGGCATTTCTCACAACAGTTTCAGCGTTGGGTACAAAAGAAAAGGTATTTAGCTGTGAATTTTGAAACGGAGAGGAATCACCAAATCTAAAAGTGGTATTTCTTAAAATATTTTCCATTCACTTAGCAAGTTTTTATTAAATATTACCATTTATCAGTCTCTACATAAAGCAGTTCCTCTCTTAAGGAACTCCTAAGGGCTGTTTTAGGTTCACTGAAAAAGTGAGCAGACTGTATAGAGAGGTCCTGTTCATTCTTTGCCTACGCCCACTATCAACATGGCTCACCAGAGTAATACACTTTACAGTTGATGAACCTGCATTGACACATCATTATAACCCAGATTCGGAGTTGGCAGTTTACCTTAGGGTTTGCTTTTGATGTTGTACCATTTATGGGTTTTGAGAAATGTATAAGGTTACAGTATCATGCAGAATAGTTTCACTGCTGTAAAAATCCTCTGAACTTTGCTTCTTCAACCTTTCCTCCTCCTTATGCTCTTATGTTTTAAGTCATTATACGTCAGTGTGTGGTTAAAATTTCCATTTATGCTGAAAATTTGAATGTGCATTAAAATATGCAGAGAATATACTTGAAAGCTAGACACTAATGCATATTTACCAAGGTCAAGAGCTTCATATAGATTGTTATTGCTCATGTTACAGTGAAGTTTTAGTAACAAGTTATCAAGGTTGAAGCTTTGCTGCTATGGAAGTTCCCCACTGTAATTAAGTTCATTCCTCAAGTCTTTCAGGAAGTCATGAAGAGTAGAGAATATACGTAAATAGTGTTTTATCAGGTGAACAGACAAATATATATCAACTTATAGGATAGATTATTTCTATTTTAACACAATAAATTATTTCCTTTTTAATTTGTCACAATGAAAACTTACCTGGTATATATGGCTGAAGATCTTTGACTTGAAGGCCATCACCTGCATCTGGATCTAATCATTTTGGGAGATGTATGTGTGTGTGTGCATGTGTGTATGTGTGTATGTACATGTTCAGTAAATTTTCAGCATCTGAGATCAAAATAAGAAAGAAGCAAACCAGCTGGGGAGTGGGCAGGAAAAGATGGCAATAGATTTATTTTTTAATGATTAAAAAAAAAAGAGAGAGCAGTAAAGAGACAACAGAACCAAATGGGGAAGAGAAAAATAAATTAGTAGAGAGGCAATACACAGGTGCAGGAGGAATTGGGTCATTTTGGAGAAATGCAGTGAAAAGTGGCTAATGGCATCAGGGTCCTCATGGCAAAAACAACTTTTTTTCTCTAATGGGGACCTGAGGAGCCCAGAGTAGTGATGCATGTCTGTGTTGCTATTACTCACTGACTTTTCCCCCTGTCTGAGAAATAGAGGATTCTCTACTCATTACTTTATTTGGATTTTAACCAAGGCCAGGAATCTATTACTTTATATGGGGTGTTTATTTATTTATTTATTTATTTATTTATTTATTAGCTTCCTCTCCCCTACTTATAAAGATTGTTATTGTTTTAGTTTAAGCTAATTAGTCCAGGGTTCCTAATTTAGGCACCTTACTAGGAAAACCTTTGAAAACCTTTCCCAGGTGGGCAGAGAGGTTTGATGGATTAAATGTCAAATTTCAGTCTATTGATGTTTATGGAATAAACTGGTCTTCAATAATAAATATTTTATGGGAGCTGAAGAAAGTGCATGAAGCATTAGAAACCACAGAACTCAAGTGTTAACAGTGATCTTGCCATATCTTCACATAATATATTTTAGAGAATATTTTTATTTCTCATAACTAAAGTGATGTTTTGAGGTCCATTTTCAAATTTGTACAACCCATACTCTTTTGTTTCCTGATTTGAGGGAAAAAAAAGTTCCAGCAAAGAAGATAAATTAGATAACTAAGATCCATTGCTATGATGCTATTGGCATGATCTTTTTTTGTGGGATGAGGGGTAAAACACTGTGTGACAATATATGTTGAATATTCTTTTATAACAATATAGCTTTTATTAGAATAACAAGAAATAATGATTTAGAGCTTCTGAAAGGTTCTGTTGGATTCTTACCAGGGCTTGACAAATAAATGGCATTCATGAATAATTGCACTCTAAACATGGTTTTTGAGTTTATTGATATTCCATTTCCTTGATATCTCTTTGACTTTTAGCCAACTACCTGCATTTTTATTGCTAGCCTTTGTTTCTCATTTCAGCCATTACCAGCACAAATGCAAAGAACATCTGAGGAGGTGGGGAGGAAAGAGGAAACATTAAAGAATGACAATTCAAATAAGACATGTCATGGTCTAATTCTGCACTAGAATTAAGCTGGGTTATATGAACTGGCAATTTCTAAAACTGTTTCTGTGGGAGCGTGTATCCTGGGTTCCAAACAGGTAAACTACAGACAGGATTTAGTGGATTTAGTGGTAATGGTGATGGGAGCAGGGTTTGGTCTTTGTAAGGATGGGTGGCTCCTCTTATATTATTATTATTATCAAGGTACCTGTCACATTGTCTAGTGATTATTTACTGGATACTATACTTCATTAGACTGTTAGCAATAGGGCTGTCTTGTTTTTTATGTCTTTGATGCCTGGTAGAGCACCTGACACACAGTAGGAATGAATACTTGTTTTCTGGATGAATGAATGACAGGAGCAGAAAAATCTCTGCATCTAAAACAGTCATAAACATAATACCAGTAATAATGCTAATGATAAAGCTAGCAGCTAATACTCATTGATAGTTAACTACAGCCCTGCCAACTCTTTGAAGTAGTTTTATGTATTAATCTTCACAATAGTTTCACAATACTATTGTGAAAGATACTATTTAACTTTCACAATAGTTAAATAGTATCATTATACCAGTTTTATAAATTAGGAAGCCAAGGCAGAGAGAGCTACTAAGCAGTTTACACAAGAGGTCTTAGCCAAAAAAAAAAAAAAAAAAAAAAAAAAAAAGTAAGTGCTGGAACCAGGATTTGAATCCCAAACACCTAGCTCCAGAGACTATGCTTATTTACCACCGCAATAAGCAACAAGCTCAGTACCCCTGCTCCCAGCCCATTTGTTTCAGGTTGTTGTGATGCAAGCAGACTCTACTCTTGTGGTAAGCTATGGTCAAGGCTGCAGTGGAGCTGACTTATAAAGATGAATGAAACATGGGCAAAGGTAATTTGGTACAGGAAGAATTTCAGTCATGTGGTAGAAGAGAGACCTGGATGTAAGCCTAAACTGTGGGTCTGCATACCCCTGACTTGGTTGATTTCTGCCTGTAGCCAGGCTTTAAAGACCACGGACATTCCTGTGACCCTCTGGGAGGAACTAGGGAGACAACAGAGGCCCCATATAACCTTTGCACCATTTCTCTGCTAACTTGGAAATAAGCTGAAGTGAAAGATGCTTTCAAGCGAAAGATGAGGTTGTCCTCATCCCTAGTCTTCCATTTTGTGCCCAGGTTCTGTGTTATGATCAACTCTTTGCTGAGCAATTAACTTAATACCTGTCCCTTGTTTCCCTCATTTGTAAAATAGAGATAATATACTCCCTATCTCACAGGATTATTGTTGAGATTAAATGGGTTAGTATACATAAACCTTTAGAAAACTGCTTGTCGCATCATAGTAAGTGCTCAAGAAATATTAGCTCTTATTCCTATATGACTTTATATGCTTGAAACTTCAATTTAACTGAATTTTTAGCACTTGGATAATTCCAGTTCAACTAAAGTCATGGCATAATTGTGATCTGAAAGTCACATTATCTCTCTTTATTCTGCCCTGAGCTGGGGGAAAAAAAAAGTGAAGGAACAAAGCACTAGATTTTATTATAGTGGAACTCAGGCTGAGTGAGATCAGTGGAATTCTTAGACATCATATAGATAATCAATGCATGATTACTGATGATCAAGCCTGATAAAGAATTCTTAGGCAGTTACTCTAATTGGAGTGTGCTGGTGGCATGTGTGTATTGTGTTAGAATGAATGGTAATAAGCATGGTGAGATTCTGGAAGAAAGACCTGAGAAGACTCATGACAAATTTTCATGTCTAAGATGACATGTAGAACAGATTTTTGTCATGACTTTTACTTACTCTTTATGGCAAAATGAACTCTGTATACCTTATGGAACTCACTGGTTGATGATTACTAAAAAAATGCTTTCTATCAGGGAGAAATGATTTGTATGACCTATTCTGTCTCAGTCTCCAGAGTGTTTTTTTTTTTGTGTGTGTGTGTGTGTGTTTCGTTTTGTTTTATTTTGTTTTGGACTGAACTTCTTTCAGAGAAGAAGGAAATCCCATTTTACCAGAGATTTGCCATTTGGTTTCCATGCAGTGAAATGCTAGGAGCCATCGAGTCTCTTGAGTTCCAAGATATCTTAGGGACCAGCTGGTCTAAATCTTACACTTGACTGATAAAAGAGGTCAAGAAAGCTTGAGGAATTTGAGCAAAGTTATACAGCTGGTGGGAGAAGAGAGGTGGCAGCCTTGGTCTGGTTTGATCCCAAGTCCCATTGCCTCTGCTACTCTTGCTCCTGTTGCTTGAGAATGATTTCATGTGAAGACTGGGAGATTGTCCAAATGACCATGACAGCTGTGTCTAAGAAACATTCTGACAGCTACATGGGATTCCAGACACTTCCTTTTTCATCACTCCTTACCTTGGAATTTAGTACGTTTAATTGACCAAATATTTGGAAATTAAAGAATTTGGAAACTTTTCTCAAGGTGGGTAGTTTAAATAGCAGTAGCAGTTTCTTAGAGAGTTAGTTGCATTTGGGAATTTTTGAAATAAGGCCAAAAAAGAGCATTAATCGGGCTTATGTTTCTTATTTGTATTGTTTAGAAGTTGGCATTTTTTGGTATCTGTGCCATGCATGGCACTCAAAGATATTTGAGTGGGAATACTAGGGTCTCAGGAGTATCAGTTTATGCTCCTTGGGAAGTTACAGGAATTTTAGAACATTTTTAGGCTGTTGGAAACAATGCATAAGATGACTCTTGAATGAGAAGAAGGCAAGGGCATGCACCTTCAGGAAGAATATTTTGGGTTAGTTAAAAATTTAACCCTAGAGATAGGAAAAAAACCAAATTCCCCAGGTTGAAACATTGATCTAAAGTTTGATGGAAGGTCTGAGAATACTTTTGGTGTTTCATTGGTATGTCATCTATGGCTGGATGAGTCAGACTGCCATGTGGGAGCCACTGGGGAAATAAGAGGATCAAGGACAGAAGCAGCAGCAGAGGTAGGCAAAAGATGGTACCAAAATGGTACCAAAGAAAGTAACACCACTAACTCTAGGTATAGAAATAAAACTTAAGGAAAGCATTTGGGCCACATGGATATGCTCCATGAAAGTGATATGAGTTGGGGCTTCAGTGTCTTTACTGCATAGGGAAGAAGAAAAAGGTCCTAAATTGTTTCTGAAGTTGATGTGGCCAGGCAAGGCAAGTGTAGTTCCCTGAAAACCTGTTGAATCTAGGATGGGAGACAAGTTACCCCTAATGAAAACAGTGCTTCCTTCTCCTGGGATTCTCCTTTCCCTTTCAGAGGACTATGCTCCCTTTTTTGGAGCTTGCCGATCAAAATTTAATGTGTAACCTTACTAAATAGCTTCAGGTTTTAAAAAATGAGTTAAGTAAGTAACAAAAAATAAATAAATAAATAAATAAATAAGTATGAACTGAAACTGTAGAGTGATGTAAAATGTGATTTACCTTTTAGGTCAGAATATCTTTTTCAAAATGTGGTTCTTCCTTGCTTTTATTTTTGTTATTAATTATTTAAAAACATATAATGTATTATTTTCCCCAGGGTTACAGGTCTGTGAATCATCAGGCTTACACATTTCACAGCACTCACCATGTCACATACCCTCACCAATGTCCATAACCCAACCACCCGCTCCACAACCCCACTCCACTCAGTAACCCTCTGTTTTGTAAGATTAAGAGTCTCTTATGGTTTGTCTCTCTCCTGATCCCATCTTGGTACAGTTTTCCTTCCCTACCCTCCAAACCCATGCCCTGCCTCTCAAATTCCTCATATGAGAGAGAGATCATATAATAATTGTCTTTCTCTGGTTGACTTATTTCGCTCAGCATAATACCCTCTAGTTCCATCCATTTCATTGCAAATGGCAAGATTTCAATCCTTTTGATGGCTGCACTATATATATATATATATATATATATTCATATATATATATGAATGACACTTCTTCTTTATCCACTCATATGTTGGTAGACATCTAGGTTCATTCCATAGTTTGGCTATTGTGGACATTGCTGTTATAAACATTCGGGTGCACATGCCCCTTTGGATCACTGCATTTGTGTCTTTAGGGTAAATACCCAGTGGTGTGATTGCTGGGTCATAGGGTAGCTCTTTTTTCAACTTTTTGAGGAACCTCCATGCTGTTTTCCAGAGTGGCTGCACCAGCATGCATTCCCACCAACAGTATAGGAGGGTTCCCCTTTCTCTGTATCCTCAGCACATGTGTCATTTCCTGACTGTTGATTTTAGCCATTCTGACTGGTGTGAAGTGATATCTCATTATGTTTTTTTAAAAATTTATTTTGTTTTATTTCTTTTCAGTGTACCAGCATTCATTGTTTATGAATCACAACCAGTGCTCCATGCAATACATGTCTCATTATGGTTTTGATTTGTATTTCCCTGATGCTGAGTGATGTGGAGCCCTTTTTCATGTGTCTGTTGGCTATCTGGATGTCTTCTTTGCAGAAATGTCTGTTCATGTCCTCTGCCCATTTCTTGATTGGGTTATTTTTCTTTGGGTGTTGAATTTGCTAAGCTCTTTATAGATGTTGGATACTAGCCCTTTATCTGACATGTTGTTTGCAAATATCTTCTCCCATTATGTCAGTTGTCTTTTGGTTTTGTTAACTGTTTACTTTGCTGTGCAAAAGCTTTTGATCTTGATGAAGTCCCAATAGTTCATTTTTGCCCTTGCTTCCCTTACCTTTGGTGATGTTTCTAGCAAGAAGATGCTGCGGCTGAGATTGAAGAGGTGGCTGTCTCTGTTCTCCTCAAGGATTTTGATGGATTCCTTTCTCACATTAAGGTCTTTCATCAATTTTGAGTCTATTTTCGTGTGTGGTGTAAAGAAATGGTCCAGTTTCATTTTTCTGCATGTGGCTCTCCAATTTTCCCAACACCATTTGTTGAAGGGACTGTCTTTTTTCCCATTGGACATTCTTTCCTGCTTTGTCTAAGATTAGTTGACCATAGAGTTGAGAGTCTATTTCTGAGCTCTCTATTCCGTTCCATTGATCTATGTGTCTGTTTTTGTGCCAGTACCATACTGTCTTTTTTTTTCATTAATTTCTTTTCAGCGTAACAGAATTCATTGTTTATGCACCATACCCAGTGCTCCATGCCATATGTGCCCTCCATAATACCCACCACCTGGCTCCCGCAACCTCCCACCCCTGACCCCTTCAAAACCCTCAGATTGTTTTTCAGAGTCCATAGTCTCTCATGGTTCATCTCCCCTTCCAATTTCCCTCAACTCCCTTCTCTTCTCCATCCCCCCATGTCATCCATGTTATTTGTTATGCTCCAAAAATAAGTGAAACCATATGATAATTGACTCTCTCTGCTTGACTTATTTCACTCAGCATAATCTCTTCCAGTCCTGTCCATGTTGCTACAAAAGTTGGGTATTCATCCTTTCTGATGGAGGCATAATACTCCAAGTGTATATGGACTACATCTTCCTTATCCATTCGTCTGTTGAAGGGCATCTTGGTTCTTTCCACAGTTTGGCGACCGTGGCTATTGCTGCTATAAACATTGGGGTACAGGTGGTCCTTTTTTTCATGACATCTGTATCTTTGGGGTAAATACCCAGTAGTGCAATTGCAGGGTCGTAGGGAAGCTCTATTTTTAATTTCTTAAGGACTCTCCACACTGTTCTCTAAAGTGGCTGCACCAACTTGCATTCCCACCAACAGTGTAAGAGCGTTCCCCTTTCTCCACATGCCTCTCCAACACATGTTGTTTCCTGTCTTGCTAATTTTGGCCATTCTAACTGGTGTAAGGTGTTATCTCAATGTGGTTTTAATTTGAATCTCCCTGATGGCTAGTGATGCTGAACATTTTTTCATGTGTCTGATAGCCATTTGTATGTCTTCATTGGAGAAGTATCTGTTCATGTCTTCTGCCCATTTTTTGACATGATTATCTGTTTTTTTTCTGTTGAGTTTGAGAAGTTCTTTATAGATAATGGATATCAACCTTTTGTCTGTAGTGTCATTTGAAAATACCTTCTCCCATTCCGTGGGTTGCCTCTTTGTTTTCGTGACTGTTTCCTTTGCTGTGCAGTTTGTGCGTTTGATCTTGATGAAGTCCCTAAAATTCATTTTTGCTTTTGTTTCCTTTGCCTTTGGAGACATATCTTGAAAGAAGTTGCTGTGGCTGATATCGAAGAGGTTACTGCCTATGTTCTCCTCTAGGATTCTGATGGATTCCTGTCTCACATTGAGGTCTTTTATCCAGTCTTTTATACATTTCGAGTTTATTTTTGTGTGTGGTGTAAGAGAATGGTGGAGTTTCATTCTTCTACACATAGCTGTCCAATTTTCCCAGCACCATTTATTGAAGAGACTGTCTTTTTTCCACTCTATATTTTTTCCTGTTTTGTCGAAGATTATTTGACCATAGAGTTGAGGGTCCATATCTGGGCTCTCTACTCTGTTCCACTGGTCTGTGTGTCTGTTTTTATGCCAGTACCATGCTGTCTTGGTGATCACAGCTTTGTAGTAAAGCTTGAAATCAGGTAACGTGATGCCCCCAATTTTATCTTTGTTTTTCTACATTTCCTTAGCAATTCAGCATCCCTTCTGCTTCCATACAAATTTTAGGATTATTTGCTCCAGCTCTTTGAGAAATACCACTGGAATTTTGATCGGAATGGCATTAAAAGTATAGATTGCTCTAGGCAGTATAGACATTTAACAATGTTTATTCTACCTATCCAAGAGCATGGAATGGTCTTCCATCTTTTTGTGTCTTCTTCAATATCTTTCATGAGTGTTCTGTAGTTCCTCAAGAATAGATCCTTTACATCTTTGGTTAGGTTTATTCCCAGGTATCTGATGGTTCTTGGTGCTATAGTAAATGGAATCGATTCTCTAATTTCCCTTTCTATATTTTCATTATTAGTGTATAAGAAAGCCACTGATTTCTGTACATTGACTTTGTATCCTGCCCCATTACTGAATTGCTGTATGAGTTCTAGTAGTTTGGGGGTGGAGTCTTTTGGGTTTTCCATATAAAGTATCATGTCATCTGTGAAGAGAGAGTATTTGACTTCTTCATTACCAATTTGGATACCTTTTATTTCTCTTTTTTGTCTGATTGCTGTTGCTAGGACTCCTAGTAATGATGTTGAACAAGAGTGGTGAGAGTGGGCATCCTTGTCATGTTCATGATCTCAACGGGAGGAATATTTTCCCATTGAGGATGATATTTGCTGTGGGTTGTACGTAGCTAGATTTGATGAAGTTCAGGAATGTTCCCTCTATCCCTACCCTTTGAAGCATTTTAATCAGGAACAGATGCTGGATTTTGTCAAATGCTTTTTCTGCATCAATTGAGAGGACCATGTGGTTCTTCTCTCTTCTGTTATTGATTTGTTTTATCACATTGATTGATTTGCAAATATTGAACCATCCCTGAAACCCAGGGATGAATCCCACCTGGTCATGGTGGACAATCTTTTTAATGTGCTGTTGGATCCTATTTGCTAGGATCTTGCTGAGAATCTTAGCATCCATATTCATCAGTGATTTTGGTCTGAAATTTTCCTTTTCAGTGGGGGTCTTTGCCTGTTTTGGGGATCAGGGTAATGCTGGATTCATAAAGAGTCTGGAAGTTTTCCTTCTGTTTCAATTTTTTGAAACAGCTTCAAAAGAATAGGTGTTATTTCTTCTTTGAAAGTTTGGTAGAATTCCCCAGGGAATCTGTCATTTCCTGGGATCTTGGGTTTTGGGATGTTTTTGATCACTGCTTCAATCTTGTTACTAGATATCAGTCTATTCCGGTTGTCAATTTCTTCCTGGTTCAAAGGAACTGGGCAGAAGGGTAACTGAGGCAGAAGATAGAAGATAGATCTAGAGGACAACAGATAGTGAAAAGGATCAGGAGGAAGTCTGGAACAAACAGGTTAGAAGACGTGAAAACAGAATTAGGGAAATAAATGATGCCATGAAACTTTCCAAAGTCAGAGTTATTGGAATCCCTGAGGGGGAGGAGAAAGACTAGAAGATATACTTGAACAAATTCTCCACGAAAAATTTCCCAAACTCACGAATGGAACCAGCATTTGTGTACTAGAGGCAAAAAGGTTTCCCCCCAATATCATAGAATCTCGAAAGTCCTCAAGGCACCTAATAGTGAGAATGAGGAATCATAATTGTAGAGAGACACTCTTGAAAGCAGCTAGGACAAAGAAGGTCCTTACATACAGAGGAAAGCCCATCAGAGTAATGCCAGACCTGTCTACAGAAACCTGGCAAGCCAGAAAGGGCTGGCAAGTCATATTCAGGGCACTAAATGAAAAGAACATGCAGCCAAGAACACTTTATCCAGCAAGACTGACATTCAAAATGGATGGAGAGATAAAGAGTTTCTAAGACTGGCAAGGCTTAAAAGAGTATGTGACCACCAAGCCGACACTGCAGGAAATATTAGGGGGGATTATATAAAAGAGGAAAAGTCCTAAGAATATCATTGAACAGAATATATGCAGACAATCTACAGAAAGACTTCAAGGTAACACAATGTCAATAAAAATGTATCTCTCAATAATCACTCTCAATGAGAAGGTCCTAAGTGCACCCATAAAATGACACAGGGTTGCAGATTGGATAAAATTACAGGACCCATCCATATGCTGTGTACAAGAGACCCATTTCAAACCTAAGGATATACCCAGACTGAAAGTGAAGGATGGAGAAGCATCTTTCATGCCAATGGGCCTTAAAAGAAGGCCAGAGTAGTGATTCTCATATCAGATAAATTAGATTTTAAATGAAAGACTGTAGTCAGAGATACAGAAGGTCACTGCATAATTCTTAAAGGGACTATCCACCAAGAAGATCTTACATTTGTAAATACTTATGCCCCCAGTATGGGAGCAGCCAATTACATAAGAAAATTATTAATCAAGATAAATAGTCATAATAATATGAATACATTTATAGTAGGAGATCTCAACACGTCTCTTTCAGTAATAGACAGATCATCCAAGCAGAAAACCAATAAAGAAACAAGAGCATTGAATGACACATTGGACTAGATGAACCTCATAGATATATACAGAACATTCCACCCTAAAACAACAGAATGCTCATTCTTCTCAAGTGCACATGTAACCTTCTCCAGAATAGTCACATAATGGGTCACAAATCAGGGCTCAACCAATACCAAAAGATTGAGATTATTCCCTGCATATTCTCAGATCACAATGCTTTGAAACTGGAGCTCAGCCACAAGGAAAAGTTTAGAAGGAATTCAAACACCTGGAAGCTAAATACCACCTAGTTTAAGAATGCTTGGATAAACCAGAAAATGAAAGAAGAACTTAAACAATTCATGGAAACCAATGAGAATGAAGACACTTTGGCCCAAAACCTAAGGGATACAGCAAAGGCAGTCCTAAGTGGGAAATACATAGCCATCCAAGTCTCCCTCAAAAAAATTGAAAAATCCAGAATACACCAGCTGTGTCTACACCTATAGAATTGGAGAATCAACAACAAATTAAGCCAGTCCCACACACAAGAAGGGAAATAATCAAGATTAGAGCAGGGATAAATGAGATAGAAACTAGAGATACAGTAAACCGCATCAATGAAACTAGAAGCTGATTTTTTGAAAGAATCAATAAGATTGATAAACCATTGACCACACTAATCAAAAAGAAAAGAGAGAGTACCCAAATTAATAAAATTATGAATGAAAAGGGAGAGATCTCTGTTCCTTTCTCATCTACTACATTTAGGCTCTCTTTTTGCTTAGAGGACCCCTTTCCTTATTTCCTGTAGAGCTGGTTTGATGTTTATAAATTCTTTTAGATTTTGTTTGTCCTGGAAGCTTTTTATCTCCCCTTCTATTTTCAATGATAGCCTAGCTGGATATAGTATTCTGGGTTGCATGTTTTTCTCATTTAGTGCTCTGAGTATATCATGCCAGTTCTTTCTGGCCTGCCAGGTCTCTGTGGATAAGTCTGCTGCCAATCTAATATTTTTATCATTGTATGTTACAGTCTTCTAGTCCCGGACTGCTTTCAGGATTTTATCTTTGTCGCTAAGACTTGTAAATTTTACTATTAGGTGATGGGGTGTCGACCTATCCTTATTGATTTTGAGAGGGTTCTCTGTACTTCCTGGATCTTGATGCTTGTTCCCTTTACCATATTAAGGAAATTCTCTACAGTAATTCTCTTGAAATATACCTTCTGTTCCCCTCTCTTTTTCTTCTTCTTCTGGAATCCTAATTATTCTAATGTTGTTTCGTCTTATGGTGTCACTTATCTCTCAAATTTTCCCCTTGTGGTCCAGTAGTTGTTTGTCTCTCTTTTTCTCAGCTTCTCTATTCTCTGTCATTTGGTCTTCTATATTACTAATTCTCTCTTATGCCTCATATATCCTAGTAGTAGGAGACTCCATTTTTGATTGCACCTCATTTAATAGCTTTTTTGATTTCAACTTGGTTAGATTTTATTTCTTTTATTTCTCCAATTAGGATTTTTATTTCTCCAGACAGTGTTTCTCTAATATCTCTCATGCCTTTTTTGAGCCCAGCTAGCACCTTGAGAATCGTCATTCTGAATTCTAGATCTGACATATTACCAATGTCCATATTGATTAGGTCTTGGCCTTCAGTACTGCCTCTTGTTCTTTTTTTTTTTTTTTTTTTTTTTTTTTTTTTTTTTTTTTGTGGTGAGATTTTTCTGCCTTGTCATTTTATCCAGATAAGAATATATGAAGGAGCGAATACAATACTAAAAGGGTGGCAAAGACCCCAGGAAAATGTGCTTTAACCAAATCAGAAAAGACCCCAAATTATGGGAGGAAGAAAGGGGGTAAAAAGGAGTTCAGAAAAAAAATTTAAAAAAGAAAAAAAGGGGCACCTGGGTGGCTCAGTGGGTTAAGCTGCTACCTTCAGCTCAGGTCATGATCTTAGGGTCCTGGGATTGAGTCCCACATTGGGCTCTCTGCTCAGCAGGGAGCCTGCTTCCTCCTCTCTCTCTGCCTGCCTCTCTGCCTGCTTGTAATCTCTCTCTCTGTCAAATAAATAAATAAAATATTTTTTAATTAAAAAATATATATAAAAAAGAAAAAATATATATATTAGACAGGTAACTAGAACAGGGTCACCCACTTAATTCTGGGGGTATTTTGATCTCTTAGAAGAAACCACCTTCCAAAATTTTAAAGAATAAAAAACATAGATAAGGGTAAACACAATGAAGGGATGAAATATGACCATAAAGATGAAATGTTTTTTTAATTTCTAAAAAAGAAGTTGCTAATATAAGTTGGTTTGGAGAATAAAGAAAAGAAAATGGAGAGAATTTGCTCAAGCTGGAGACTAGAACAAAGACCTGTGCTTGATTTAGGGTATGTTTTGATCTATTAGAAGAAGTTGTATCCCAATTTTTTTTTTTAGAAGAAAAAACCCTATGTGTATACAAAAAATAAAGTTATATATAATGAAGGGTAAAATATGACTATAATAATGAAGGTTCAAAAAAGATTTCTTTTTTATGAAAGGTATTGTTAAGGTAAACTAGTTTAAAAAACGTTACAAGAGAAAATGGTAAAAGTTAAAAAAAATTAGCAGAAGAAAAAATGAAATAAAAAAATAATTAACTTTGCAAGACTAAAGAATCATGGGTAGAAAGCCATGATTTCCATGCTTTGCTTTCTCCTCCTCGGGAATTCCACTGTTCTCCTCGGTAAATGAACTTTGTCTTGGCTGGATTTCTTGCTGATCTTCTGGGGGAGAGGCCTGTTGTAGTGATTTTCAAGTGTCTTTGCCAGAGGCAGAATTGCACCACCCTTGTGAGAGGCCGGGCTATGTACTGTGCTCGGGTTCGGGTTCGCTTTCAGGAGCTTTTGTTCTCTGAATGCTTTCCATAGAGTTCCAGAGGACAGGAATGAAAATGGCAGCCTCCCAATCTCCAGTCCGGAGGAGCTGAGAGTTCGGAGCCCCCCTCCTCAGTGCACCCTTGGAGAAAAGCACTCAATCACCCCCGTCTCTCTGGCCTCCAGCTGCGCTCTGAGCTCACCCAGCCTGTGACTAAGCATCTCTGTCTCTGGCACGCAACCCCACCTGGAGTCTCCAAACCCTGCAGATCCCTGCGCTGTTCCAGGGCTTTCTCCCTGGATCTTGTGGGGTCCCTGCTCATAGAGCAGTGGTCTGTGGCATGGATCACAGTTTAAGGTAACCCCGAGTTGAGAGCTCACTCCTTGGCTCTGTCTCTGTAGCTGGCTTCCCCGCTGTAATACCTGTGAGCTTTGCTCACACTCAGATACCCCCGATCCTTCTGTGACCCCGCGGGACCTGAGGCCACATTGTCCTCACATGGGCTTCATCCCGGCTTACCCTCTGGAGGGATGTCCCTCAGTGGAGCAGACTTTTAAAAGTTCTGATTTTGTGCTCCATTGCTCTGCAGCTTGCCAGGAGCCTGCCCCTCCCACCGCGGTCTATCTTCCCATTGCTTTGGATTCACTTCTCTGTAGGTCCTACCTTTCAGAAAGTGGTCGATTTTCTGTTTCTAGAATTGCTGCTCTTCTTCTCTTTGATCTCCTGTTGGATTTGTAGGTGTTCAGAATGATTTGGTAAGCTATCTAGCTGATCTGCTATCTGCTACTTCTCCATCATCTTGACTTATCCTATTACCAATTTTCTTAAGCAAAGTGCAACAAAGTCAATGTGCCCTTTTTAATTTATAGAAATGCATATGTTCATTAAGGAAGGAGTAACATCTGCATATCATCTTCTCAGAAACCTTCTGTTTAGGAATTCTTGCTTTAGTCTATTATTTTTTGTGGAACTGATGTCTCTGGGTAGATTGGTAAAACAAGAGAGATCTGTCCCTCTGTATCTTATCAAATGAATATTATAATTGAATTTCACCATGGGCCCAGAACTTTGATCTAGAGAAAGTAATGAAAAGATCAGCATATTCCTGGAAAATTCACTTAGTGCTCCCTAAGGTTTTTGAGCTGTGGGCTATGTGTATGTGTTGGGGAGGGCTTGTGTCCATCTCTCTGTCATTCTCCTCCCAGACATCAAGTAAACAACTCTGTTTATCATTTGTACAATTAACGATAACAATATTTAAGCAAATTTCTGGAGGCAGCTAGGATAGTATGTAGATATTGCTAAACATTGTATATGGTGAGGGGAAAGGGATTGAGAAAACTTTTGTTTATTTCTCTCATTGACTTGGAATTTTTGTATATGGCTTTGAGAAGAATCAAACTTAGGATTTTTACAGAGAAGGAAAAGTTAATACCAAGTGTGATGAAACCATGAATAACTATACACAGCTAAGTAGCTCAGGTCTCTAAATATGCAAACACTTTTGAAAAAAAAATTGTACAATGGGTCAGTAATTTGAGATGGTCAACAAACATTTGAATTGCAGTGATTTTTGCATCATGACTGAGTTCCACCACAATTTAATCTCACAAGGTCCTCCATGAATAACACAAAAGATCACTCCGTAGTGCTGATCTCCACACCCCAAAATCCTGATCTCTTGCACATCTCATGCTCTGTTGCTTCTTGGTTATTGGACAGCTTAAGTCAGTCACTTGTTTGTCTCCTAAATGTATTATTGGTGTTAGCAGTTTGCACTCATGATTCATTACTCTTCGGGATGGATGGTATGGACTGATGGTATCTCTCCAAAATTCATGTTTAAGCCCTAATTTGATGGTGGAGCATTTGGGAGGTAATTAGTTCTGAGGGTGGAGCTTCCATGATAGGATATGTGTCCTGATGAGAAGAGGAAAAGAGCCAACTCTCTTTCTTTCCACCATGTGAGGGTGCAGTGAAGAAGCTGGGTGTCTATTAGCCCTCACCAAGAACCTGACCATGCTGGCAACTTGATTTCAGACTTCTAAACTTCAAAACTATGAGAATTAAATGTTTGTTGTTTAAGCCATCCTGTCTATGATACTCTGTTATAGCAACCTGAACTAAGACAGTGGTTTCTTCTTGAACCCCTTTCTATTCTAAAATATGTTATGCATATATCATCCATGCATGGTATTTTCCTCTCTAGCTTTGCTTCTATTTGAGGTCCCTATCCATTATTCACCAAATGAATGGTCATGTTATAAAATTTGTTTCCAGATTTACGGTAGTTAATGCTTAGAATTATGTCCTTCTCTGGGATAGAAAGTATCTAAAGACCACGGAATTATTGTTTCTGCTCAAGCGAACCAAAACCTTGCTGTATTCTGTACATTGTCAAGTGAACCAAAAGCCTTGCTGCATTCTATACATTATAGTTGACTCATTTCTCTGTACCTGACTTGCAGTCTGTACCCTGGCTGGCTCTTCTCTGTCCATGTGAAATAATCTTTAATCATCTCATCATACACATGTTACAATTCACCTCATCTTCTTACTTAGTTTTTCTTTTTCTTTTTTTTTTTATTTTTTTTAAATTAAATTTATTTATTTTCAGCTTAACAATATTCATTATTTTTTCACCACACCCAGTGCTCCATGCAATCCGTGCCCTCTATAATATCCACCACCTGGTACTCCAACCTCCCACCCCCCGCCACTTCAAACCCCTCAGATTGTTTTTCAGCTATGGACTCTTACTTAGTTTTTCAACCTAAACTGTAATCTCCTCATTTGTGTTGTCCTAGGTTGGCTTTTTAAATGTAGTGCAACAATAATCTCTCCTAGAATTTACATGCTCAGAGGCATATCTACCAGGATTTTGAATATAGATACATAAATTCTTTCAGATTTCTATCATAAATCTCTAGGTGTATTAATTTTAAAACCTTTGGATCTCTATAGATCTAGATTAAATTCTGAATCTGCCACTTATCAACTGTGTGAACTTGGTCAAACTGCTAACATTCTTTGGGCCTCAATTCATTTTCTTTAAATGTTTTATTTGTGCATAGGATTGTTTTGAGAATTAAATAAGATATTTATGTAAAATGCTCAGTACAATATCTGGTACATAGGGCACACGATATGTGCTCATAAACGTTAGCAATTACTAATATTTTTGTTATGGTTCTTAATAAATGATGTTATGACCTTATGATAATGAAAATTAATGACATCAATATAGTAACTAGCAGGGTGTGGTGGACATTGTGTCCACAAATATCTTCTTCTCTTTTCATTCTGGGTGTACTAGAAGGTTAAAAGTCCCAGTCTCTTGAAGTTAAGCATGACCATACAACTGACTTTTGGTTAATGAAATATTTGAGAGCTGGTATGTGACTCAATATTATTCTCTCATCTATTTCTCTCTTTGTCTTGGTTATTGGATAATCATTTACTGATAAGGCTGGGTCAACTTGTGGAACACTGAGTTTAAGCCATTTAGATTTTGGTATTATTACCAAAACATAATTATCTTACTGTGACTTATTTATAAAGTCAGTGCAGGAAAATTTGATATCATAGGTGATTTTTTCTTGACTGAGCTTGCCTGCAAGGAAAGTTAGAATTTCAGCAGTGGTTAGAGGAACTAAATTTAGGATTGGGCAGCCAGTGATTTAAATGTATCCTAAGGACGGTAGTTAGCAATGCTTTATCTGAGCTCGCTCTCAGCAGAGAGTGATTTGGATACTCAGCTAGGTCAGGTGCAGCCACACCTCAGTTCTAGGGAGAACACTATCCAGTCACTGGAGGTACAAAGAAGAGGTCCAGCTCCTGGGAAGGAAAAGCCTGCAACATGTAACGACCTACAGAAAGGGCTTCAGTGAAGAATTAAGCCCCAGAATGTGACCCAGGATACCTATAAAAATATTGAGGCAGAAATCCAGTTCTTGAACTTGGTAAATATGGTGGGTTTGTGGCAGAGGGACAGAGTTTGATAGAATGAAAAAGAAAGAAGTGCTGAATTGTTATCTCATTTGGAATAAAATACTAAAATGTTGCATTGTGTTTTAAAAACTTTAAACTCAAACTATTAGACAAATGAAACCCAAAGTGCCTGAAGAAGTAGTCACACAATTAAATAGTCATCAATTAAACCTAGTATAGACATCACTCTTGAAATTTCAATGGCTTGTGAAAATGTTAGTAGTTAAAAAATACTGTAGTGCAGTAATTAAACATGAAATAGTATAGCTTGAAAAGGAGAAACTGAACCCTGTCAGAAAATGATCAGGTCATTAAAATTATGAATTTTATATTGCAGCTATGCCAAAAGTTTGAAGAAAAAGAATCCTTAGGGATTTTTACTTGTCTGTCAGGAAGAATAAACTGATGGAGTGAACCATGCCAATTTAAAGGTTTAGTGAGCTGTAGCAAGAATATTGTCAGAAAAAATGGCTGCATGTTATGTGGGAATGCCACCTCCTTCAGATGTCTTATAAATTGCTCCAGGTCTTGCTGCCATGTGGGTCCTGATGAATTTTTCCCCCTTTTCTCTAGTTCTTTCTGGACAAATATGACATCTATTTTTCTGAAGTTTGTTGAAGAAATTTTTACTGCTGCTGCTGCTCATTGGTATAATTTCTGAAGTTCCTAGGGACCAATGCTGGGGAAACGGTAGCAGGTGCACAGAAATGAAAAATACCCAGTAACATAACTTAAACAGTATACAAGTTTATTTCTTTCTCTCATAAAAACATTATACAGTGGATATGCTGGCTTCCTGGCCAATAGGGACCCAGGATCCTCTGAGGCGAAGCTCTGCCATTTTAGTTGGCCTTGTCTTCAAAGTCATCTCTTGTTGCAGCCCATGAATAGGAGAAAATACAGAAGGGCAAGGATATGCTTTTCCCGTTCCATCAGCTTTCATTAAAGGAAGCATTTCTACTCTCATAGTTCATTGGCTTAGACTTAGCCACATTGCCATGCCCAACTACAGGGGAAGGTAGAAAATGCAAAATTTAATTCCAGGCAGCAGGTAGGATTTCCTATTACTTTGTCAATGAAAACCCAAAGGATAGATATCAGAAGCCAGTTAGCTATCTTTGTCATAATGACCAAAGCCACTGGCACAAGTGCTATTGAGAATTTTATTTCGGTGTCCCAAAGCTTTTTATCTTCAACCAAATATTTTGGTTGAAGATAAAAATAGAAAATAAAAATAATAAATAAAAATAAATAAAAAATAAAAATAATAAATAAAAACCCAATATTTTTTATTAAAAAAATACGTAACATTATATAACACATAGTGCAAACAGTGACAAATGGAAAACTATTACATTTTTTTTCTCTAACTTTACCATGGGGAAGTAATACTATTGACATCTTGGTATATATCCTTTCATTATTTCATATATATTTATGTATCTATTTACATAAACTAATGAATATATATTTATATATAGTGTATTATAAATATACAATACTGGTTCACATAAATATACATGTAATTGGACCATAAAATATTATTTTATACATTTTTTACTTGTTAACATTTCCTTATATCAACAGTTATTTTGTGGAACAGAATTAAAAACTTTTTATTGGTCCATAGTATTTTATTATATCAAAGAGTTATCTTGATTTACTTATTTACTTATTTTACCTTGACTAATCTAAATGATACCCAAATATGCTATAAATATACCTGATGTACTTTATTTGATGATAAACATTGTGTTTTTATTTGTTTGGGTCCATCCATTTTGGATTAATTCCTTAGTATGCATCATTAACAATAGAACTGTTTAGGCACAGATTTTATATTTTGATAGCTTAATAATATGTGTCACACTTATATACTTGTATTTAAATAATTTTTATAACAGAGTATTTAGTAAAACTAAATGTTAAAACTTAAATTTATGATACCTTATGAAACAAAGGAATTTACACAGGCAGGTTTTTATTTTTTATTCTTGAAGATTTAATTTATTTATTTGACACGAAGAGAGAACAAAAGCAGGGGGAGCAGCAGAGGAAGCCTAATAAGGGATTCAATCCCAGGACCCTGGGATCATGACCTGAGCCGAAGGCAGCTGCTTAACCTACTAAGCCACTCAGGCAGTTTTTTAAAGGCTACTTTAGAGTGTTAGTGTTTATGAGTTTGTTTTAAAAATAACAGCACAACAGAAAAAAAGATGACAGCAGCAGACACTTCTAGCATCATTACCTTTCATAAGATGTAAGTGAATCAAGAATTCTATCTTAATATTTCTTTTTGATGTCAACATTAAGTAAGATATTTTCTTTCTTGTGTAAGGAAATACTGACTGTGTTTATGTACACTGGAAATTACCACTTACCAGTAATGCAACAGAGAACATGGGACATTGAATATGACTGTGTAGGGGAAAATCACTCCTTTGCAGGGCATTGTTCTTAGCATGTGAGAAGACATCATTTTTTCTGACTTGAATTCAGGCCTCTCATTAGCTTCAGATTGATTGAGTGGGGGAATGCCAGAGACAAAAACACCTCCTTTATAACCAATTCAGACTCACTCTTAAGACACTTAAAAGTAAGACCAAACTTAGAAAAGTCAGACATTTCAAAGTAGGCTGCTTATAATTGTCTTTGGTATATCTTATACATTTTCTTAATTAACAACGTGGAGAAAGCTAGTCACCCAGGGATCCTCAGAATAGTTTAATTGTTCATAGAAGGACCAAAGCCCTGAAGGTCTTTCTAAAAAGAGAATGCTGAATGTGTGTATTTGACTAGCAGGGGGTTGAAAGAATTTTTAAAGATGTGGTTATTAATATGGACAAGGGAAGAAAAGGATCTACTCAATAATTATAATTAGAAATTTGCATTTGGGAAGAAATCCTTAAAATTTGCTTAGTATTCCCTTTGCATGATTTCATCCCAAATGAGCAATTTAACAAATCTCATCCTTGAGAAGTTATTCATTTTTATGGGTTGGAATATACAGCATTTACTCCAAGAGTCTTCTTCTATTTTTTTTTTCAAACTTTGAAAATCACTTTATAGTAAAACTTCCAACTAGGACATTTGCATTGAAAGACACAATGCATTTTCTTTTTTTTAAGATGCCCCAGAGATAGAATGAGGACTGTTTATTGAAAGCTTATTCTGGATCAAATCCTTTATGTGTGTTGCTTCTAACCTTCACAACAAATCTGCTAGGGAGGGGGTCATTATTATTCTTTTATAAACGAGGAAACCGAGTTTCAGAGAGGATAGAAAGTTGTGTCATGTCTCAAAGCTGCCACATGTCAGAGGTAGGACTAGAATTTAGGGCATTTAGGACAAAGGAACCAGGATGATTCCCTAAGGAAGGTACCGGCTGTTGGATGGAGAAGATAAAATAAAAGGTACAACTGCATTGAATGACTTTTGAAAAGTACACATGAAGGTAAGAAAACCCACAAAACTTTCAAGGATTACTTCTGTTTGTTATTTATTATTGAAAACAAAAATCTTGTGAAAAGGAGAAGTTTCAGAATCAAATATTAGTCAATACATACACTATTAGGATTGAAAAGGACAATTGGCATCTTAAATTTCTAGAAATTATATGGTATTGAGCATTTATTCTGATTTGATCTATCTGCAAAATAAAAACATGTTTTGAGTTAACTGATGAAATAATTGGTTAGTTTTCTCCTGAGGGTCTCATTATACTTCCAGGTTTATAACAGGGTCAGCTTAACACTTACTGAAGGTTCCAAATGTATCAAAGCTAAGTAGATAAGAACTTAAACAATTTAGGAAGGAATACTTTGAACAAGATGGGAGTATAAATAGCATCATATTTTCCTGTAGGGCTTTTTATTCATTTGTAATGTTCAAATGCTTATTGGGTATCCAGAGTGCAGTGTGTAAGGAGTCTGATATGTTTAATTCTTTTTTTTTTTTTTTGAAGATTTTTATTTATTTATTTGACACAGAGAGATCACAAGCAGGCAGAGAGAGAGGGGGAAGCAGGCTCCTTGCTGAGCAGAGAGCCCGATGTGGGGCTCTATCCCAGGACCCTGAGATCATGACCTGAGCCGAAGGCAGAGGCTTTAATCCACTGAGCCACCCAGGTGCCCCTGATATGTTTAATTCTTGAGAGGCAACATAGTGCTTACAGTCTCCTACGAAAGGTTTCCTGGGTGCAAATCCTGAAAGCCTGAATCAACCATTCAGCAGTTGTGTGTTTTTTTTATGAATAATTTAACCCCTCTGTGCCTCAGTTTTCTTATCTTTAAAATGAAGGTACTAACTATTTTTCTCACAGGGTTCTTATGAGGATTATGTGTGTTAATATTTGTGAAGCATTTAGAATACTTTAAAATAGATAGTGAGTGCTATGCAAGTTTGATACTTGTTTTAGGAAAGTGTATAAGGCTGGATACTTGGGTGAACAAGAACTTTACTCATACCACAAAATTCTGAAAATGCAATGCAGCAATTTCTTCCATTTCTTTAGTGTCAAAGAGGTGAAATGATAACTTCCTATGGTGATATGATTGCGTTTAAAAGAACTCAATTCAAACACAATTTTGGAGGGATTAGAAGTCTTTAAGATGTTTTGAAATTGGTTTCCTATCTCAGGTTGTGGTTCTTAAATTAAGGAGGAGGTAGAGTGAGATTAAAACTTTGACCTTTATAATATCAAGAGCAAAGAATATATCTTAAATAATTGCAGAGAAAAAGAATAAGAGACTTGAAATTGCATCTCCTTCTCAATAGACAGACATTGTGCTACAGGACAAGGAGGCAAGTTTCAAAAATTTGAAGGAAAATTATTTTAACCTAGAATTCTTTACCCAGTCAAATTTTAATCAAGTGTACTAACGAGATGCCATTTTCAGATAGCCAGAGGCTCAGAAAGCTGACCTACCATACTTCCTAAGCTGTAATTTAGAAGTTACATAAAGATGGGCTAGAGCAAAATGAGGAGCAAACTAAGAACAACATATGGCAGCTGGGGAACATTTGATCTCATTCAGGAGAGTAATGAAGCACATTCCCATGATGATGACTGGGCAGTAGGCCCTAAGGACCATTGGTTCAAGGTGAGCAGGAGTATGGAGGACCCTTAGAGAGGGAACTATGAAAAGGATTTTAAAGAAATTTGGTAATCATCATGAGAGACTGCATCTGTTAAGGCTGACTATATAAAGAGGAAAGATTGGCAATTAGGAAAAATTTATAAAATATAGTCACTGCTCTTTTGGTCCAACATTGTGTTTTTTTCTTCCTTATCACTTCTTTCTTGATTATGTTGTTGGCTTCTATATGGTACATTCATTGAGGTAAAGCTCTCTGGCTCCTCACTTTTCTGGACTGGGAGTGCGGTGGAGGTGAACTGGTCACATCCCCCTTCATAAAGCCTAGAAGAGTTGCCTTGCCTCTTACTTAAGCTAAGATGGGCCAGATTTGGTATGTGGCAGCTACTATAGCACTCACCAACCATAGACAAAATTGATGGGATATCTTGTTATCAGGATGACATCTTCTTAACAGGATGACATCTGGTGAATATCTTGTTAACAGGATGACAAACTGGTTAGTCTTTCGTTCAGAAAACAACAGCTTTCCTTCCTCCCTCCCTCTACTCCTTCCTACCTTCCTTCCTTCCTTCCTTCTTTCCTTCCTTCCCTCCTTCTTTTCTTTCTTTCTTGCTGTTGTTCCTAGAGAGAGAGTGTGTGTGTGAGCACTCATAAGCATGGGGAAGAGGTAGGATGACACCCAGCATGGAACCCAATGCAGGGCTCCATCCCAAGACCCTGAGATCATGACCTGATCCAAAAATCAAAAGTCTGACCAACTGAATCACCCAACTTAACCAACTGAACCACCAAGGTGCCCCAAGAACCAACTTTTCTTATACACATCAGGCAGCTTCTTTATTGCAAAGGGTAGAATCTGTCATTGCAGTGAACTCAGCCTTTGTTTTAGATAATGGCTTTTTTCATGTGCTTGTTCTAGATACGCTGCTGTACCACATGCTTTCAGTACACACTTCCATTTTCATTCTGTGATCTTGTTAGCAGCATGCACTATTTTAAAATTATAGCTTGATTAAATTTTCATTAAGCTAAAAAATTTAGACTATGCATCATTATATTTGGGCTTTGAGGTATTTCTTTATAAATAAAAACTGAATCATTATATCAAAGAACACATTGAATACAAGATGCCAAAAGTTGTATTCCATATTGAAATATCTTGAGTTTTAATGATGACGCAACCATTGTCAAACAATCAGTTATATATGATCTTTTTGCAATCAGGAAGGTTCAGGAAAGATGGCTAGAGGTGCTTAATCTTGGAACTTTAATTAATGTTTTCCTCATCATTTTCCCATAAGTTGTTTCGTCAGGTAATAATAGCTTCTCTCAGAAACTGGCTTTAACTCTATATTTCAAACTTCCAAAGAAAAATCATATAATAATTCTTATAAATTATACCAACTCTGACCTTGAGAAGTCTATTTTAAATATGACAGGAAAGCTTCAGGTGACTAGTTCATGAAGTATCACTTAGTTTATCCATTTTCTCCCTTTAAAGGATTTGCATTACTTCTTGGTGCAACCTTGTAATTAATTTGTAATTATTGCTAAAGAATTAAGGAGAGATTAATGTTCCAAATCTAAATTAAAGTGAGTAAGAGATATCTTTTCTGAGAGAAAGAACTATGCTATACTAACTGATACTATCAGATATTCATTATCAATCAGTTATATTTCTCTCATTGCAAGAGAAACCTGATTGCTGATAAAAATAATGATAATCTTATTTAGTAAATGATTTTTCATTAACAAAAACAACAGTAATAAAAAAACAAATAAACACCATCTAGAAATTGAAAGCACATAAGAAAAACATGCTGTTAACCTTGTCCCAACAGAAAATCAATAGCGGTGATACATTTAGGTCAGTGGTCTAGCAGTGTAAAAGGATGGGGGATAACATTTAGTCCTCATTTCAGGGACAGAAAGAGTAAATTGTTCCATATCTTTCTATACTTCTTCTTAGAAACTTGATTTTTTTTTTTAATGAGAGAGGAGTTTTCCTATTCGAATGGCAATTCTGCACATGTATAACAGGCAGTGTTTTTCCTGCTTTCTTAAAATAACCTTCTCAAATGCAATTAATGTGACAGAGACCCATTTAGAGGCAAATTAAGTGAAGTGAAGGTCAGAATGTAGAGGACCTATGATACATGGTTGATGAGATAATAGCAAAGATTTGGAGGGATGACATGGCTTTTATAAGCATCAATTTGGAGTCTTCTCACTTAGAGAAGAATAGATGTATAATAAATTATAAGCTGTCTTTAGGACTGACATCACCCACATTTATCCAATCTACTATTTATCTGGCCCTGCCATATTCTCACTTTGGTAGTATTTCCATTAACTTATATTTTAAGAATCAGGTGGTCCCTGTTTTCTGATATAAGTCCAAGAAATTGATATTCTGAAACCTAGCAGATTGCCATCAATTGAAACTTTGCTTTATATTTACCTGAAATCAACAGCACAATATTTAAAATATTGGGGCGCCTGGGTGGCTCAGTGGATTAAGCCGCTGCCTCGGCTCAGGTCATGATCCCAGTGTCCTGGGATCGAGCACCACATCGGGCTCTCTGCTCAGCAGGGAGCCTGCTTCCCCTTCTATCTCTGCCTGACTCTCTGCCTACTTGTGATCTCTCTCTCTGTCAAATAAATAAATAAAATCTTTAAAAAAAAATATTGTATCAAGTAGCTTACATCCTAAAACTGTTACTATTAAATACTAATATTTCTCTAAAGAAGTGATGTTTTAAAGCAATTCACTTTTTTCTCTTTTTTTGTCAAAATGTTAAGATATTAGTACTAGAAGTGATTTTAGAAATCCAAATCAATCTTCTAAATATTTCCCATTTCATGAGGTTATATTTCATGAGGTTAGAACTTTGGGGATAAAACAAAAATAAAATAAATTATTTTAATCAAATAAATAATAAATTATAAATTATTTTATTAAAAATAAAATAAAAATTTTCCCTTCAGTAGAGTTGGTTTTTTTTTTTTTTTTTTTTTTAATCCTCCTTGCATCAGATACTGTCAACTTCCTATCTGGCATCCAAATTCCCTCTTCCTTTCTGACGACTAAATGCTGATTTCCCAAAATGTTAGAGAGAGTCAACCTAACTCTAGGCCATATGTAACTGTAATGAATTTAGTGATGGTTATCCTACCTCCTTGAAATTGGCTGGTTTGAGAATGGGCATTAAGATCTAGTTTGGGCCAATGAGATAAGAAGGGATGTCTTGTCAGAAATTTCTAGGAAAAAAATCTTACAGAATTCAGAAAACATGCCCAGAGAAGTAATAAAGCACACTGCTATGATGACAGCTATGCAGTAGGCCCAAAATTTGAATAAACCATGGAAGTCCAAAAAGTGATGCTAAGAAAAATGGTTTGAAAAATGTATTCTGTGTCTAATGAGCTCAAAAGCATCATTAGACATCTCTTTTGAATCACTTCCTTCTTGATTATGCTGTCAAATTTTATGTCACCCATTTACTGAAATAAACCTCTCTGACTCCTCACCATTTCTAAATGTTCTTTATACTCTTCTAAGAAGTGAGCTGTTTTTCTGTTCTTAGATATAGTCTGGATGTAAGGTCAGGAGCAGCTTTGACCGCCTGTGTAGTTTCCTGAAGCCTAAGTCAATGTGGGGAAGACAGCAATGGCAAAAGATTCATAGAGAGACCTAGAAGAGTCCTGCGTCCTGTCCTGGGTCTGCTTTAGGTTTATTGTTATGCACGATAAACAGTCATCTTATTATTTGACTCTGGACTTTTTGTTAATAGTGGCTAAAAGATCCATTAACAGAAGCAAGCCCTCTTTGAACTTTACAAACTACATTAATATGCTATCTAGAGAGGAGAATTAAAGTCATAAAGACAGTCATGTCGGTATGTGAGGCCCATCTCCTTTATCCCAGTTTCTTGAAGTCCTTAGACTAATTGGAAATAGGGGTCCTCTCTGTTGCAACAGCTTTTTCTGAGCCCCTCCCATCAAGATAATTATACTTGTTTTATGTCCTATCTTCTTAGGGCTTAGTTCTCTTGGTTTTATACTTCACCTCTGCTTTCTAGATGATTCCATGTTTTAAGTACCAACTATACACTGACACTTTCTAATAAACTGCTCCTACAAGGAATTTTCCTGTGAACTCTACACTCTTATCTCCTTGAATCAGCTGATTTATTGACATCTCTACTTGGGTTTCTGATAGACAGTTGAAGTTCAAAAGTCCAAAAACCAAACTTTGACTCCTTGAACCCTCAAAGAAATTTGTTCTGCCTTAATCTTCTTGCTTAATGCCATCTCTTTCCTTCAGTCTAAATACCTATGAGTCATCTCTGACTATTTTTCTCACACCCTACACCTGATCCATCAACATATTCTGTTGCCTGTATCTTCAAAATATACCTATAACCAGATCCCTTCTAAAGGCTGTGTATTATTGCTCTTTACCCTGCTCAGACTCTCTTTGGTAGTGCAGATGGGTCCCACTCTGCTATCCTTCCCTTCTAATGCATCTTAACCTTGTAGCATTCCTTGGGACTTGAAAAAGCAGGAGGGTTTCCATCTCCAGGGCATTTTCTGTACTCTTCCCTCAGCCTATAGCTCTCTCTCCACCATAACCATAGTCACCCTCTGACTGCCTAACTTCCTTGAGGCTTTTGCTCAAATGTCAATGAGTACTGAGGTTTTCCTTGGCTCTCTTTTTGACATTAAATTTTCTCTTTGGTCCTCAGACTCTTTGTGTCTGCATGATTTTACTTCTAAACATTTATCACCATCTGGCATACTATATATTTTATAGATGTATTGCCTTATCATATGTTTCCCCCTTTATAATATAAGTTCCATGAAGGTAAGTATTTTTGTCTGTTTTATTACTGTATCTCCATTGACACATGATAGGTACATAATAAATATGTTTAATTAGAGAAGTAATCCCTGTCTCTAGGAAATAACTAGCCTGATGAATGAGGTTTTGCTGGTAAATGCCAATGGTAGCATACTTGGGTTTTAATCTCAGAGATAAACCTTAATATGCCTAAATATTTAATTTAAACAAAGGCTCTTGAAGTTAATATTTAACAAAAATCGATGATTTTAATAGTGTATATTTCAGTAGTTATAAGAAAATGAGCCTTGCCTTAAACTTTGTATCTGATAGCATTTCTTTCAGTTGTAAGTAATAGAAACCCAATTCAAATTAAATAATGACAAAGAATTAGCTCACTTAACAGAATTCTAGGTATAGGGTTTTGGTCAGGGTTCTTATAATCTTGGCTTTATTTCTGTTTCCCAAGGATCTCTTGTTTCAGTCTTCTTCCATACATTGACTTCTTCAGGCTGGTAAATTATCTGTAGACATTATGGCTTCATATCCATGTATGACAGTGTTCAGAAGAAGAGGGAATGTTGTTTCAGAAAAATCAGAAGGAATTTTCCTAGCAGTTCCCAGAAAACCACTCCTCAGGTACCACTTGTTCAATGAAAGTCACATACCCATTCCTTAAATTGAAATATTGGCAAGAGATTTGGGATACCTATAGCTATTAAGCCTACTCCAAAGAGGGAAGGTGAGGAGCATCTCCTGAGGCACATGGGATTTCTGGAAAAGCAGAGGGCTTAAGAGCTCCAGGTAATTTTGATTCTGTGAGGTAGGAGGAAGTGGGGAGGCACCCAAATGTCAACTGTATCTTTTATATCTTATGGACCAATTATTACCACTTTTCCAGCTTTAGGAACAAGTTTATGATCTTCAGGATACTAGCTATAAAGTGTTCTCATCTTTAGACTTCCTCTGAAATTCATCCAAATTGCTGCTGACTATGTGGGTGAAGAATTTAATTATTTTTCCCTTAAATGAACTCAATGTCACCTAGAGGGGAAAAAACTCACCTTAATTTTTATTTTTTCAAATGCTTTGAATTATGTAGCTATTGCCATATGAAGTGTGAAAATTATACTTGCATATTGTATATGTTATTGATATGTTTTAGTTTTATTATAATAAAATGCATATAAGGTTATGAAATGAAAATGAAATAGATATATGTTTTCTCATCCTGAAAATTATACTGTATATTCTTTTTTGAAAGAGTACATTGAGGGGTGCCTGGGTGGCCCAGTGGATTGAGGCCTCTGCCTTCGGCTTGGGTCATGATCCCAGGGTCCTGGGATCAAGCCCCACATTGGGCTCTCTACTTGGCAGGGAGCCTGCTTCTTCATCTCTCTCTCTCTCTCTCTGCCTACTTGTGAGAACCAGATTCAGGTTTCATGGGAATTTTCCAGGTACTTATAAATCAGTTAAAGTCTCATAGACTTCCATTCAGTATCCTTTGATTATGTCTGCACATAAATTTGACAAGGTGTTTTTGTCTTGGTCTCACACAGAAAGCCCTAGAAGATTGGTGTGGGGGGGAAGAATTCTTCCTGACTGCATTGTCTGTGGCTAAAGCTGGGACAAGACCATTGCCACATCAGGCATTGGGGTCATCAGAATTAAAATGGCAAGGCACTCAGACTGTAAAATGGTGGAAGGCTGTCAATATAGAGCAGAAGCATTCTCTCTGGGTCTCTCTCTGGAAGACAGATTTGCATACCCCGCAAAACCTAGCTTCAGTTTTGGTGAGCTATCCTCTTTGCTATTTAGATTTGTCTACAAAGAATCAAGTCTTTGTACAGAGGGAAGCAGAGATTAGCCATCTTCAGTCCACTAAAAGATTCCTTTGTGGGATTTCTCTCTCTAAAATCTGAGAATGAGGCTCTTGCTTTGTCTTTGTTCTTTTTTTCTTTTCTTCTCCTCCTCCTTCCTCCTATCCTTCTTCTTCACCTTCTTCTTCCTCCTCCTCTCCTCCTTCCCCTCCTTCTTCTTCCATCTTTTCCTCCTCCCTTTCTTCTGCCTCCTCTCCTACCCCTTCCCCTTCTTCCCCTTCTCCTCCTCCTCCTTCTTCTTATCTCTTCCTCTTTCCTCTTCTTCTCCTTTTCCTTCTCCTCCACCCCCCCTTTTTTGGATGCTGCTTTGAAATATTAGGTAGACTAAAGTTGACAATAAGGATTCTTCCAAACAAGAAAAGAAGAGTTAGTACCAGTCTAAAACTCATTCTTGAGATGAGCCCAGTCAAGCTAAACTCTCAGGCTTAGTATAAGAGACAGAAAGACCTGCAGCCTAAATAGAATGCTCCTAAAATCATGTTTTTATATTAAAATGAGTATTGTTTTGGAAGTAGTCTAAGAAAATAGATTTCATTTGCCCTATTAAGACCACCTATTGTATCTCCTAAGAATTCTCATGGGAGATTTTGGGAGATTCATTGAATTAATAGAATAGAATTAATTGTGAAAGTTAAATTTTTTGAGAAAATCATCTCCTGTATCTTGTGATATAGGGAGGTTGTTTGCAGGGCTACTAAGTAGTCATTCCATAATGCTTTGTTGGAAGAGGTGACTGAATTAAACATTATGAATACATTGAATGGTCTGAGACATATGATTACATCATTACAATAATTCAGATCAGTTGTTGCAAGAAGTGGACTTGCTGTTACTCTTCAAGAGAATTTTGACTTGTGGCACAACTGGATTGTTTAAGTATCAGAAAATTATTTTGTGAGTCAGTAGAGGATCTTTGTAGGAACAAATTCAGGGAAGATCCTTGCCTGATCAGGTCACAGTTTATCTCTGCAAAAGATGGCCAAACACTACATATTCTCCTTTATGAAGGCAAATTAAAAGGATATATACATATACATACCTCAAAAACAGATAAATTGATAGCATAATATTTTAAGGTTTGCCAATCTTGTGTCGGCTGAACTTTATATCCTTGTCTTAGCTAGAACATATTTTGATACTAACTAATTGCAAAGAAACTTATATTTTAAGATAGTTAGAGGCAGAGATTCTTATAAATCTTATAGTTACTGTTAAATGTAATATCCCCTCCACCCTATAATGTACCTTTAATCTATAATACTTCTAGTCTTCCTTATGCCTATTATGAGCCCCAGAACTGGCATTGCTTTTTGGTGGATTAAAAGGCAAATGGTAGAAAGAGCCAAACCCCCGGGAAGAATAGTGAGATGCTTCTAAAGTATAAGATGTGGGAGATTCCCCAAGGCTAGACTATGGATCAGTAAGAAAATCTCTTTCTGCCTCACATTTCCCTTATTTGGAATATGAAAAGAAAAGTCATTTCCCAATATGTTTATATGAACTGTGCCAGTACAATTCCCAAATGAAAGATAATTTAAATAGGTGATATGTGTATGATACTCAATATTTCCCAGTTTAAACAGTGTCTTAGGTCTGCATAATCTATTAATTTCATTTGTTCCTGTGCTAACAAGAAACATCAAATGAAATAACAAAGACAATAAGCTAGTTGGAAAAAGATAAAGAGGATAAGAAAAATTGTGATTATTTATGAAATTAAACATGAAATAAAAGTAGTGGAAGTGCCATATAATTAAAATAACCAAACTTACATAAAAGCCAGATAGATAGGCACTAGGATGTAACTGTTATAAGGGCAGAGATTATATTCCTTTAGGCTACTATTACATCCCTGGCAGTTAAATAAATATTAATGAAAGGAAAGAATGGTATTATAGAATAAAATCCAAATGGATTAAAAGGAAAATAGTTAATGTAATGTCTTTATGTAAATGGATCTCAACCTACTTTTTATTATCACTCTCCACCCCCAACCAAGAAAATTTCTTAAATATTTTTTTCTATTTGTCCCCACTCTCCATGAAAGTTTAAAATCACAGATATATTTTATATCTGTTCATGTGCTATGTCCCTTTGCAGGGCCATAAACCACTGTGATAGATAAGTTGTTTTTTTTGTTTGCTTTTCTAACTTCCCAGAACCAATTTTTGCCCCCTTATAGAGACTAAAATTTCATCAAAATTCCTTTCCATGAAAAATTAATGCTTTATGGAAAAAGTATCTTATCATGAACATGGCTTGGAAGTCAAAAAAGGCCTGAATCTGCTCCTCATTGTATGGGGAAGTTACTCAAGCTCTTTGAATCCCAGGATAATAATATCTACCATGGAAGTTTGTTTGTTAATTTCTACATTGTTAATGTAAAAATGCCTGCCACTCTTGTGTATGAATTGCCACTGCATAGATCATATTTCTCTTACATACAGTGGTATTTTCAAGAAATTGTTGAAAATGTTTAGCAGATAAGCCAATCAATAGTTTCTCTAAAGGATGGTACTTCCCTGAGAAGACCTCTAAAGTGTACATTTTAACCCATGAGCCGAAGAGCGAAAACAAAACCTGTGGGTTCCTGCCTTTTGCCTTTTCTCTGATTTTAGTCTCAGTCTAAATTGATGCGGGATATGGGTCCAAAGTGAAACATCTGTAAAACCCTTTCAGTAATGAACTGAAGCCTAATATGTGAAACAGATTAGTGCTCAGTGAGTGACTGAATCCGGTGGAAGGGTCCCACTTACTACTGCACATGGTGAAATTAGCCCTCAAGACCCTTCTCCAGAATCCCTAGGGTTCTAGGAACAAACAGGAAAACTATTACGTTACATGAGCCCTTCTAGTCTTAAAGCTTAAAGACATTGATTCATGTATAGTTTGTGTGTTGGGTTGAATTTCGGGTTGCTTCCATGTTCCGTGTTTTAACATGGTTGATATATTTAGAAACAAATGAGAAATCAAAAGTAGTTGGGTTACTTTATGAAATTAACCTATTGAATTTTTTGGTCATGTATTAAAAACGTTTTTAAAAATTATTTTTATTAATATAAAATGTATTATTTGCCCCAGGGGTACAAGTCTGCGAATCATCAGGCTTACAGATTTCACAGCACTCACCATATCACATACCCTCCCCAATGTCCATAACAACCATCCTATCCCTACACATCCCCCTCAGCAACCTTCAGTTTGTTTTGTGAGATTAAGAGTCTCTTATGGATTGTCTCCCTCCTGATCCCATCTTGGTTTATTTGTTCCTTCCCTACCCCTCACAAAACCCTGCCATGCCTCTCAAATTCCTTGATTCATAGAGATCATATGATAATTCTCTTTCTCTGATTGACTTATTTTGCTCAGCATAATACCCTCTAGTTTCATTCATGTCATTGCAAATGGCAAGTTTTCAATCCTTTTGATGGCTGCATAGTATTCCATTGTATAAATATACCACATCTTCTTTATCCATTCATCTGTTAATGGGAATCTAGGTTCTTTCCATAGTTTGGCCACTGTGAATATTGCTGCTATAAATATTCGGGTGCATGTGCCCCTTTGGATCACTATATTTGTATCTTTAGGATAAATACCCTGCACTGTGATTTCTGGGTCATAAGGTAGCTCTATTTTCAACTTTTTGAGGAACCTCCATGCTGTTTTCCCGAGTGGTTGCACCAGCTTGCATTCCCACCATAGTGTAAGAGGATTCCCCTTCTCTGCATCCTCTCCAACATCTATCATTTCCTGACTTGTTAATTTTAGCCATTATGACTGGTATGAGGTGGTATCTCATTGTGGTTTTGATTTGCATTTCCCAGATGCTGAGTGATGTGGAGCACTTTTTCATGAGTCTGTGGGCCATCTGGATGTCTTCTTTGCAGAAATGTCTGTTCATGACTTCTACCCATTTCTTGATTGGTTTATTTGTCCTTTGGGTGTTGAGTTTGATAAGTTCTTTATAGATTTTGGACACTAGCCCTTTATCTGATAAGTAATTTGCAAATATCTTCTCCCATTCTGTCAGTTGCCCTTTGGTTTTGTTGACTGTTTCCTTTGCTGTACAAAAGCTTTTGATCTTAATGGAATCCCAATAGTTCATTTTTGCCCTTGCTTCCCTTGCCTCTGGCGATGTTCCTAGGAAGAAGTTGCTGTGGCTGAGGTTGAAGAGGTTGCTGCCTGTGTTCTCAAGGATTTTGATGGTTTCCTTTCTCACATTGAGGTCTTTCATCCATTTTGAGCCTATTTTGTATGTGGTGTAAGGAAATGATCCAGTTTCATTCTTCTGCATGTGTCTGTCCAATTTTCCCAACACCATTTGTGGAAGAGACAGTCTTTTTTCCATTGGACACTATTTCCTGCTTTGTCGAAATTTAGTTGACCATAGAGTGGAGGGTCTATTTCTGGGCTCTCTATTCTGTTCCATGGATCTATGTGTATGTTTTTGTCCCAGTACCATACTCTCTTGAAGATTACAGTTTTGTAGTAGAGCTTGAAGTCTAAAATTGTGATGCCACCAACTCTGGCTTTCTTTTTCGGTCTTCCTCTGGCTATTCAGATTCTTTTCTGGTTCCATATAAATTTTAGAATTATTTGTTCCATTTCTTTGAAAAAAAAAAGGATGGAATTTTGATAGTGATTGCATTAAATGTGTAGATTGCTTTAGGTAGCATTGACATTTTCACAATACTTGTTCTTCCAATCCATGAGCATGGAACATTTTTCCATTTCTTTGTATCTTCCTCAATTTCTTTCATGAGTACTATATAGTTGTCTGAGTACAGATTCTTTGCCTCTTTGGTTAGGTTTATTCTTAAGTATCTTATGGTTTTGGGTGCAATTGTAAATGGGATTGACTCCCATTGACTGTTTCTTCTATCTTGTTGTTGGTGTAGAGAAATGCAACTGATTTCTGTGCATTGATTTTATATCCTGGCACTTTACTAAATTCCTGTATGAGTCTTAGCAGTTTTGGAGTTGAATCTTTTGGGTTTTCCACATAAAGTATCATATCCTCTGCAAAGGATGAGAGTTTGACTTCTTTACTGACTTGGATGCCTTTTATTTCTTTTTGTTGTCTGATTGCTGAGGCTAGGACTTCTAGTACTATGGTGACTAGCAGTGGTGGTAGTGGACATCCGTGCCATGTTCCTGACCTTAAGGGAAAAGCTCTCAGTTTTTCCCCACTGAGAATGATATTCGATGTGGGTTTTTCATAGGTGGCTTTGATGATATTGAGGTATGTGCCCTGTATTCCTGCACTTTGAAGAGTTTTGATCAAGAAAGGATGCTGTACTTTGTCAAATGCTTTTTCAGCATCTACTGGGAGTATCGTATGGTTCTTGTTCTTTCTTTTATTAATGTATTGTATCACATTGATTGATTTGCAGATGTTGAACCAACCTTACAGCCCAAGAATAAAATCCAACTGGTCATGGTGAATAATCCTTTTAATGTACTGTTGGATCCTACTGGCTAGTATTTTGGTGTGAGTATTCGCATCTGTGTTCATCAAGGATATTGGTCTGTAATTCCCCTTTTTAATGGGGTCTTTGTCTCATTTTGGGATCAAGGTCATGGTTGCCTCATAAAATAAATTTGGAAATTTTTCTTCCATTTCTGTTTTTTGGAACAGTTTCAGGTGAATAGGAATTAATTCTTTAAATGTTTGGTAGAATTCCCCTGGGAAGCCATCTGGCCCTGAGCTCTTGTTTGTTGGGAGATTTTTGATGACTACTTCTATCTCCTTACAGGTTATGGGTCAGTTCAGGTTTTCTATTTCTTTTTATTTCTATTTCTTCCTGGTTCAGTTGTGGTAGTTTATATGTCTCTAGAAATGCATCCATTTCTTCCAGATTGTCAAATTTGCTGTTGTATAGTTGCTCATAATATGTTCTTATAATTGTATTTCATTGGTGTTGGTTGTGATCTCTCCTCTTTCTTTCATGATTTTATTTATTTGGGACCTTTCTCTTTTCTTTTTGGTTAGTCTGGCTATGGTTTTATCAATTTTATTAATTCTTTCAAAGAACCAGCTACTACTTTGTTGATTTGTTCAACTGTACTTTGGGTTTCCATTTCATTGGTTTCTGCTCTGATCTTTATGATTTCTCTTCTCCTGCTGGGTTTAGGCTTTCTGTGTTGTTCTTTCTCCAGCTCCTTCAGTTATAGTGTTAGGTTGTGTATTTGAGACCTTTCTTATTTCTTGGGAAAGGCTTGTATAACTATATATTTTCCTCTCA